>NC_057009.1:340603-634382 GCF_000002595.2 Chlamydomonas reinhardtii | reverse complement strand
CCGCTGCTACATGACAAGGGAATGACTAGAATGACAGGACATGCAACGGTGTCTGTAGACACCACAAAAGACGGTGGGACGCGTCCTGCTTGTACTGCTGGCTAGGCTACCGGACATTGGTGCGCTACCTTACCGGACATTGCTTGAAAGCTACCGGACATTGCTTGAAATCTACCGGACAATCGTGCACTACCCTACCGGACATTGGTGCACTACCTTACCGGACATTGCTTGAAACCTACCGGACAATGCCTGAAACCTACCGGACAATGCTTGAAATCTACCGGACAATCTGGCGCTGCCCTACCGGACATTGGTGCGCGACTCTACCGGACAATGCCTGAAAGCTACCGGACTCTACTTTACCGGACAAATTGTCCCTTAATTAAATCGCATTGTCCGGTAACCGATTAGCCTGTATGTCCGGTAACAGATGACCGTATTGTCCGGTAAGATTAGGGGTGGGTTTTCCCAGAGTGCATGAATGCCACACCCCATGACTGTCACACCCCATGACTGCCACGCACCCACCTTGCTGGTAACCTCGGTGCCCGTGAGCGCCGTGTAGACGCCACCATGACTGGCGGGGTTGTTGTTGGTGGTGGTGATGGTGGCGGTGGTGGCGGTGTTGCCGGCCGTACTGCCCTCAACGCACGCCGACTGGCGGCCCCTCACTTCCTGCGCCGCCGCCAGCAGCTGCTCGTGGCCGCTGCCGGCCACAGCGTCAATCGCGGCGCGCCACTCCTCGAAGCTCCTGTCGCCCGCGCCGCCCGGCAGCAGCGCCGCCTGCAGCGCCTGCAGCTCAGCGGGCGCGGTAAACAGCAGGAACCACAGCAGCAGTCCCGGCTGCGACTTCAGCGTGGCCCGCAGCCGCTCCAGCTTGGGGCCGGAGAGTGCCGCCACGTCGGCGGCGGTGTAGGCTTTGCCGTTGGCCGGCGCCACGCCCACGCCCTCCAGCAGCTTGCGCAGCTTGGAGCCCAGCAGCAGCTTCCGATTGTTGCCCTTGACGCTGCTGGATGCCACGGCTTGCACTAGCCCGCACAGGATGGCGTGCAGCTGGGCAGCGCTGCAGTGCGCCAGCAGGCCGCAGCACACGGCGGCGGAGGAGATTTTGCCCGTGCTGGAGGTGGAGGTGGCGTCGGCCGGGAGCAGATCCTCCGGCAATGCAGCGGGCTTCTGTGAATGCACAGCAGTAGTGAGAGGCCGGGTCAGGCGAGGCGAGGGCAAGCGCCAGAACACGCCGCTGTGGTTACATGCTTCAAAGCAGCATTTGTGGGTCAGCGCGTCCGCTGGCCCCCAGCAGCCACACCCCATCACTCTGGGAAAACAAAGTTACCGGACAATCCAAAACCTACCGGACATGTGACCAGACTTACCGGACAAGTGCCGTACCCTACCGGACAATGCCTGAAATCTACCGGACAATAGTCCCCGGCGCCCCTTACCGGACATTTGCAGGCCGCGATTTGCCAAATCTTACCGGACACCATGCACACCAGTGAAAAGCCGGTTCAACAGCACCAGCATGCTCAGTTTATGTACTGTATTAATTAGTTGTGTGTTATTACCAAAGCGACAAGATCCTTGCACAGGGCAGAGCCATGTCCGAGTCCTACTACTATGCTGGCAGAGACAGCTTCCACACGTCTGGCGGTGGCTCCATTGAGTTTGCCGATAGCAAGGGCAACGTGGTGAACATGAACGACCACAGGTGCAGGAGGGGCGGCAGCGGCAGCGGCAGGCCCTTCTGGAACGGCGTTGGATGCATTGTTGATGACAAACGAATAGAGTTTGGCTCTATAAAGTGGTACGTACAATAAGAATTGAGAAATACGGCTTGTGTGCGAAACGAAAAAAAACCCACCGGTTCCAGTGGGTTTTCCGTTCGTCGCGTACACCTCGAATTCTTTATCCCCTGATGCACACACCTCACGCACTGCCGAGTAGCTATTGATAGTAGACATCAAAGACGCATTCCACTCCCAGGCGTGTCCTTGCACACGCGGTCGTCCGAGTCGGGGGCTGAGTTGGGTGTCAGGGGCGACGCTGGGAGTTGGGAGTCTGGGGCGACAAGCAACAAGGCCATCAGCAGCATGTGTGTGTGTGTGTGTATGTGTGGGCTTGTGTGTGTGTGTGTGCGTGTGTGTGTGTGTGTGTGTGTGTGTGTGTGTGTGTGTGTGTGTGTGTGTGTGTGTGTGTGTGTGTGTGTGTGTGTGTGTGTGTGTGTGTGTGTGTGCATGTGTGGGCTTGTGCATGCGTGTGCTCGTGTGTACACGAGGTGTGTGTGTGTGTGTATTGACGTGCGTGTATGTGCGTGCGTGAGCATGAGCTTGTGCATTTGTGTGTGTGTGTGTGTGTGTGTGTGTGTGTGTGTGTGTGTGTGTGTGTGTGTGTGTGTGTGTGTGTGTGCACGCTTGAGCGAACGCATGTGTGACGCCCAGCTGTGCGTGTCTCCAAGCGGGCAGCCCAGGGGGGCGTGTCCTGTGTGCGTGTGCTGTGGGGAAGTGTGTTTCCGGGCATATGGCCTGCTTGTGTGGCCCCAGCCATCTGAGCGGCAGGCACATGCATCTTATCCGGCTGTCGCCGGCCCAGTTTGATGCCAACCCCCAGGCACGCCCGCCTGGCCTCTCCATTGAACTTATGCAACTGCCTCCGGCGGTGGGGGTGACGGGCCTGTTACCGCTGGTGCCGCATGTGAAAGCGCGGCAAGCCGGCCTCGCGGTACAGTGTGTGTTGGGTGTGTGTGGTCTGCTGCCGTACGTGCCCCCGTGGACCCGGGTCGTGGCAGCGTGGCTGCGCCAGGTGCACCCGGCGGCAATGCCCCTGCGTTTGTTGGACCGTGTGCTAAATAAGTCGCTCACCCCGGCGGGCAAGCCGTTTGTGCGCCTGCTGAAAGCCATGACTAAATTGCCCACGGTGACTCTTGTGGCGCCGCCCGAGCCGGGCGCGTGGGTGAGTCATGTGCCGTTGTGGGCTAACCCGGCGCTGTGTGAGGACGGCCGCACGTGGGAAGTGGCTTTTGCGGATTTGTTTGCTCTGCCGGGACTGGCGTGTGTGGGCCAGCTGGTTGCAGCACATGACGGCCTGCACGAACTGCGGCAGGCATTGACATGCCCTTGGGCGGAGGGCTCCCGGTTTGGTGAAGCGTGTCCCTACCGTTCCAGCCCCTATTAAACCGATCGGTATGGGGGCGGTTACCGGGCGGTCACCCTGATAAACCGATGGTCAGCATCGGTTAGCATCGGTCAGGATTGGTATGGGTTGGCTGATCGGTAAAACCTCGGTAAACTTTGATAAAATGGTAACTTCCTGCTGGTAACCCATTGTTATGTGGCTCCTGCCCAGCCCTTGTCCAGGCTCTGCCCAGGCGCGCTCAGCCCCCACCCAGATGCCACCCAGGCCCGCCCAGCTGCCGCCCAGCCGCCGCCCAGGCCCGCCCAGCTGCCGCCCAGGGCCGCCCAGCTGCCGCCCAGGCCCGCCCAGCTGGAGAGGCGCCTACTGCCTGAGCATGAAACGTACCCCATCATGCACACTATTTATTACATTCTATGAACACCGCAGGTGAACAAGCTGGGAGGGCAAGACACCGGCTAGCTTTGGCTGCACAGAGAAGCAGCTGGAGAACGCCAAGAAGTAGGGGAAGTAGAGGGATAGTGCTTGGACAGTAAACTACATTGCAGGATGCCCTTGGTCTGTTGGGCAGTAGCATGGCGTGCATGGCGTGCGGGATAGGTGCACCAAAGCAAGTAGTACGACTGGCGGCGGGGGGCAGTGGGCGGTGAATGTTGTTGAGTCCTTGCAAGCACTTGTTGGTCGTGAAGCTGGCTTACATGCGTGTCAAGGTGTGCCAAAGAGTCATGTTGGTGCTGCAATTTATACGGCAGCCGGGTGCCGGGGGGTGGGGCGGCAACCGGGAGCCGGGGGCTGGGGCGGCAGCTGGGCGGGGGCTGGGGCGGCAGCTGGGCGGGCCTGGGCGGCAGCTGGGCGGGCCTGGGCGGCAGCTGGGCGGGCCTGGGCGGCAGCTGGGCGGGGCCTGGTTAGTGCGTGCGCTATGCGTATGTCCTGCGGCCTAGACGTTTCCCGGCACTTCTTTTTTTTTTTTTTTTTCTTCTGTACCTAGGCTTGTGGCGATAAGGCACAGCGGTGGGGCTCTGGCGGGTTGAGGCCTGGCTAGGACTCACAGTGCGCGGAGTCACACAGACTTTGTCCACAGGAGGGTTTGCAGCAAAGTCGGGGTTGGTGGAGTCAAGTTGGGCCCTGATAGCATGTGATTAATGTGATGGCTCGGCGTCTTCGGGTGCTGGGACTGTCCCCTCTGTAACTTCCGCATTCTTATACATGCCCGCATACGACATAACCAGCGCCCAACACTTAAACCAACACAGCAACGCTGCGCAATGCCCAGCTGTGCGTGTCTCCAAGCGGGCAGCCCAGCAGGGCGTGTCCTGTGTGCGTGTGCTGTGGGGAAGTATGTTTCGGGGCATGGCCTGCTTGTGTGGCCCCATCTGAGCAGCAGGCACATGCATCTTATCCATGCCCGCATCCGACATAACCAGCGCCCAACACTTGAACCAACGCTGCACAATGCCCAGCTGTGCGTGTCTCCAAGCGGGCAGCCCAGGGGGGCGTGTCCTGTGTGCGTGTGCTGTGGGGAAGTGTGTTTCCGGGCATGGCCTGCTTGTGTGGCCCCATCTGAGCAGCAGGCACATGCATCTTATCCATGCCCGCATCCGACATAACTGCATACATTGGATTATGTGTCCTAGCAATGGCATTACCAGATCTGGGAAGGGAGCTGGCTGGCATGCGCAATGGGGCAGCACTGCTGCATGAGAGACCCTACATTCAGCTTCTCAACTTGTTAGTATGACTCTCTCATAAGACTCATACTTTACGCTACAGATTTAATACTTACAAGTTGTTAAATGTATCGCTGAGCTGTTACAGCCTATCACCGCCGTTGCAAGCGATATCGGCATGCAGTGTTCCACGTTCACAAACCCTCTATGATACTGCACGATGCTATTTCATAGCAACTATGTTAGACACAAGGTTGCGAGCATGCTTGAGGGGTTGGCGGAGGTGCTACAAACTTGGTCAAAGTGGAGGCCTTTATCGCTGACCATCGCCGACCTGCACAAGATTCAAGGCCAAACAGGCTCACAGCCCGATAATGTAACGTTCTGACTGAGAACTCGCATTGTATCAGCTCAAAGCTCAAAGCGTCTACGTGTTTTGCTGTCACGGTCAACAACCATGCGTTTGCCCTGCCTGCGCTTTCGCACGGGGTCCTAATAGTTTCAATCGCTTATGCATGGAAATATCTGCTTACAATTCCCCGGCCGCCATATCCTCATGTCAACCTTGGTCTGCGCGCTAGGCATCGGTGCATGTGCTGCATGTCACCATGCCTGTTGCAACGCTGGTGGTGCTGTGTATGCAGGTGATATGTGCGCAAGCATGGAGGCGCATGGGGCCAAAGGAGCGCGACGAGGTAGCCAAAGGGACCCAGGAGCAAGCAAAAAGGGTATGTGAACAGGGTTGAACAAGGGCAGGGGAGCCGCTGCTACATGACAAGGGAATGACTAGAATGACAGGACATGCAACGGTGTCTGTAGACACCACAAAAGACGGTGGGACGCGTCCTGCTTGTACTGCTGGCTAGGCTACCGGACATTGGTGCGCTACCTTACCGGACATTGCTTGAAAGCTACCGGACATTGCTTGAAATCTACCGGACAATCGTGCACTACCCTACCGGACATTGGTGCACTACCTTACCGGACATTGCTTGAAACCTACCGGACAATGCCTGAAACCTACCGGACAATGCTTGAAATCTACCGGACAATCTGGCGCTGCCCTACCGGACATTGGTGCGCGACTCTACCGGACAATGCCTGAAAGCTACCGGACTCTACTTTACCGGACAAATTGTCCCTTAATTAAATCGCATTGTCCGGTAACCGATTAGCCTGTATGTCCGGTAACAGATGACCGTATTGTCCGGTAAGATTAGGGGTGGGTTTTCCCAGAGTGCATGAATGCCACACCCCATGACTGTCACACCCCATGACTGCCACGCACCCACCTTGCTGGTAACCTCGGTGCCCGTGAGCGCCGTGTAGACGCCACCATGACTGGCGGGGTTGTTGTTGGTGGTGGTGATGGTGGCGGTGGTGGCGGTGTTGCCGGCCGTACTGCCCTCAACGCACGCCGACTGGCGGCCCCTCACTTCCTGCGCCGCCGCCAGCAGCTGCTCGTGGCCGCTGCCGGCCACAGCGTCAATCGCGGCGCGCCACTCCTCGAAGCTCCTGTCGCCCGCGCCGCCCGGCAGCAGCGCCGCCTGCAGCGCCTGCAGCTCAGCGGGCGCGGTAAACAGCAGGAACCACAGCAGCAGTCCCGGCTGCGACTTCAGCGTGGCCCGCAGCCGCTCCAGCTTGGGGCCGGAGAGTGCCGCCACGTCGGCGGCGGTGTAGGCTTTGCCGTTGGCCGGCGCCACGCCCACGCCCTCCAGCAGCTTGCGCAGCTTGGAGCCCAGCAGCAGCTTCCGATTGTTGCCCTTGACGCTGCTGGATGCCACGGCTTGCACTAGCCCGCACAGGATGGCGTGCAGCTGGGCAGCGCTGCAGTGCGCCAGCAGGCCGCAGCACACCGCGGCGGAGGAGATTTTGCCCGTGCTGGAGGTGGAGGTGGCGTCGGCCGGGAGCAGATCCTCCGGCAATGCAGCGGGCTTCTGTGAATGCACAGCAGTAGTGAGAGGCCGGGTCAGGCGAGGCGAGTACAAGCACCAGGACACGCCGCTGTGGTTACCATGCTTCAAAGATGCAGGCGGCGGGCTGTATGTCTGCGGACCACGCGCGGCCGTGTACGCTGCTGGGCAATGCTGGCCATGCGGTACCCCACAGACATGGCTGCAATGCGCCAACTGAATATTTGACAGCAGTGCAGGCATGGGCCAAGCTGCGCGTACAACACAGTATCATGCGTCTTAATTGTTGTGGCTCTGGCTTCTGGCCCCGTTACCTACATGTGCGTTGAACCGTTTGCACACCAACCCACTCACATCCGGCTGCTCCCGAGGGGTCTTGTCAGTGGCAGCAGCAGTGGCGCTGTGTCCCGCCCGAAGGCGCAGCCGATGGCGCCGCCGCAGGGCGATCTTGGGTGGGAGCACGACGGCCGCCGCCATGGATGGAACGGAAGCTGTCAGCGTGGTGGATCCTCGGCGTTGGGCCTTGGAGCCGCTGCGCCTGACACGGCGGGTGGGCCTGTTGGCGTCAGCTACTGCTGATGTGCATGTGGATGTGGAGGGCTGAAGGTCCTCACAGCTCGCACTCGCATCAGCAGAACGGCTCTGGCAGTCCGCGGCATGAAAACGTGGATCTTCAACAGCGGTGGTTGCCAACAGGCCGGCGGATACAGAGACGGTGGTGAGCGCGACGGCGGACACGGCGGAGGCGGCGAGCTTGACGGCAGGCTTCGAGGAGGCAGGGGCGGCGGTGGAAACGGCAGAGGCAACGGCCACTTGGACCAGGGGCCGGACGGCAACCGCGCAGGCAACAGCCATGTAGGCGGTAGCCTGGAGCACGCACGCCTGCGCAGGGGAAGGGCGGAAGGGAGAGGATGGAGCAGTTGGCTCGCGAGCTGGCTGTATGCGATGGCTAATGGCTGTACACGATTTGGAACATGCGATAGAAATCAGTCGGGATGCCCGACACTGGCGTTTCTGTTGTCGATACATCCGCTGCCCTTGTGTTTGCGCAGCACGTCCCCATCCATGCGACACCTGCATGCCGGAGCAGCGCCTCCCCGCCTATCGCTTATGGGGTGGGGGAGTGCGCGGCGAGACGTTTCCAGTATTGTACAATGTACTGAAATGGGTTGATAAGCTATCGGCTTCGGTCGGTTAACGACAGCTGCACGAGATGTGTAGAATGTGATATGACATGATGGCGTGACGTGAACGCGCGCGGGCAGCCCCGTCACCTCCCCCGCCCAAACTCACAAGGACGGCTCAGATACATTCAGCGTGACACATTCTTCTTGAAGGGCTGCTTAAAACATTCAACAAGTCGATCGGCCTGACACGACCACGCTCCCGCACACACACCACGCACGCAACATCCCAAGCCCCGACTTGCTTTGTGCGCCCTTTCTTACCTTGGCGCGATTACGATGAGTAAAAGTGTGCTATTTCACTTGTTGTTGTGACGCCGAATACATAGGAGAGCAAGCAGGATGCGCTTCGCAAGACGTTGTCAAAGGGTCAACTAACAGCGGGCTGGTTTCGGTTGTATTGCGTCCCAGGCTTGTTGCGCACGGTGATGAACATGCATGAGTATAACTTGACACACCAAGCTGAAATAATAGTTCTGTGAAGCCCCATGCGGAGCGCGTACGTCGCACGGCTCCTCATTCGGCGAAAGATATGACCCGTCGCGCGCGGCCGGTTGGTCTCCTCAAGGGCCACCCGGGCAGCCCCTGCCGCCGGCAGCACGGGTCCCAAACAGATGTAAGCAGCATTGTGCCTTTTGCAAGCTCCCGAGCACAGGGACATGACGGTTCGGACGGCATTCATACGCCTTGACATGACCTAGCGGTACTTTCTTTGCGCTACCGGGGCTTGAAGAGCTGCAAGTTGAAAGTAAATTACCATCGACAGCCCGGCCCCAGACGCGGCAGAGCGGCGAGCCACCTACCCACGCGTGGGGTTGCCTGGGCAGACGAAGGGTCGCATCAGGCAGCGCACGGGCCTCTCCCTCTATCAAGCCGCTTTTGTGTAGATATAATCATGAATAATATGGCTGCGCAATGAAAGGCGCAGGGCGCGAACCCTTCGGCGAACGCGCGAGCCATTCCAGCGCCATCCTGACATCGCAAACTATGACAGACCGCGCTTATGCCCCAGCCGTATGCTGATTGTGACATTGTTGTAGCTGGCCATTAATTACGTATACCTGCGATGAGGTTTGGGGTTTATCCTCCTCGGAACTTACAGTACGAGAGGCACGCATAAGCCCTGTCCTGACCCTGACCGGCACTCAGCTCCCGGTCGGCTTATGCCCAGTGTAACCATCCTGGTCCCCATCGTCTCGTCACAATTCCCCGCTACCTCAACCGAAACGACCGACGACTACCCCCCCCAAACCCCGATGTTTATGTTGCATTAGTGGCCGGCAATACTCCTCAAACATACCGGGCCACACCAGTGGCCGGCAATACTCCTCAAACAGACCGAGCCACACCAGTGGCTGGCAATACACCTCAAACACACCAAGCCACACTAGTGGCCGGCAATGCACCGCAACCGGACAACGATGCTCCCGGCGACGTAGGCCGGCAAGGTATGCGGCAACAAACATGGCAGGCAGACAGGCACCCGCGCACTAGCACAACATGCGACATGCGGATACGCCTAGGCCTGGACCAAAGGTAAGGCGCGCGGCGGCCCTAGAGGCCGCCGGCGGTGGCCGGCCGGCGCCGGCGTGATGGCCGGCGGCCCGGCCGGGCTAGGGCGCCGGCGTGGCGCGCGCGCGAGAGCGCGTGGTCACGGACGGCGGCGCGCTGGGCTGTGGCGCGCCACGGCCGCGACCGCGGCCGCGGCCGCTCGGCAGCGGGACAGGCGCGGCGGCGGGCGCGGCGGCGCGGGGCTTGGGACCGCGGCCGCGGTGGGCACCGCGGCCCCGCCCGCGGCCGGCGCCCGTGCTGGGGAGGGCGCGGGGGGCGCTGCCGCTGGGCGCGGCGGGGCGGGCGCGGCCCGTGGCGGATGGCGGGGGCCTGGGCATGAGGGAGGCGGGCGGGCTCTTTAGGAATAGGAGTCTCTGCGGTAAAGCAGAGGATAAGGAAGTATTAATCGGCGGATAGCCGTGCAGCGCAGAGCGCTGCCCTACAATACTTCGGCAATGACAGTTGCCGTACTTCTCGCTCCATCGTCGGAGAACTCTGTTTCTCGAGGCGAGAAACGCTATTTATCCGCCCCAGTCGTGAACCGTTTCCCTCAACGATAGCGGGTCCACAGTCGCTCAGCGCGGTCGCTCAGCCATCTCCTGTGTCTCTCAGGTACATCAGTCTACAGCGAGCAACACAACCATCGGGACAGGCATCCAGTATTGGGTGCTGAGAGGGGGTGTCCGCGGGACCCTCCTACGGGTGCGCACCCAGCAGCGCTGCCATGCGCACTTTCGCAATGCTGTTAAATGGGACTGGCCTGACCCATTGCCACCCACAACCCGCCCATGCCAGCTGTGCAGCCTGCAGCTTTGATCAGGGCAGAAAGCTTCTTGCGGTGCAGCGACGGCCGTGCAAGAGGTCCCCTGCTGACAAAGCCTGCCAGGCCGTCGGGTTCATTGTCAGGTGTGGGCAGCCGTCCACACTGCAGCCCTAGTCCCTGCCGTCGCCCCTGTCCTAGCCTCTGCCGCCACGCCTGGCCCCGCCAAAGTTGCTACAGCATTTCCAACCACGGCCTCATCTATCCGTCGCAAAGTAACACCTCAAAACTCCGCCATCAAGGGAGTCCCTTATCTGCCACTCCTGCCACCGCCGCCCGCTCGCCGCTCTGCTAACGGCTCCCCCCTGCTGGGCCCGGCGTACGGTAGTGCTTTGCGGCCACAACAGCAACGATACACGGCGGGCGCACACAGCTTGAAGCACAGAGCTTAATGCCAACCGAAGGAGAAGCTGCCGGAGTCGTCACTGTCACGCGTGGACGTGGCCGCCGCCTGAAGCTTACACGCCATCGACAAAATGCCAGTGCCGTCACCATTGCAAATGTGGGCCCGCAATGCAGTGCGGGTCTCAAGGCGGTTTTCAGCCCGTGCACTGGGGCTGGCGCCAAAGACTCCCAATGTCACTCGCAAACCTGCCATACCGTCTGCTGCCGCTGCATCCATGTCGCAAGTCTGCAGTCTTATAGCATCGAATGGTTACAGCTGTGGGCCATTCCCTGAACCAGGCACGGCACACGGTAACCGCAGCCTGCCCGTATTCCAAATGAAGTGGCGAGAGCAGGAGGGGGGAAGGTGTAGATACCAGCCCAAACTGAAGCGAACCCAATGCAAAAGAGCAAGGAGAAGAGCGTGGCCTGTGCTTTGACAACGGGGGTGGGGGCGAGAGCACCCTTACACACCTGGGCCCTCATACCACTTCGCACCATACTGACGTCCTCCACGCGAGGCACAGTTACATACTCGCCTCGCTTTATATAATTGCCGCCACTAGTTGCCCCCCCGGCGCCACGTCCAACGGCCGTGCGGGGTAGATAACGTCGTAATGGCCGGGCAGGTGCGCCACCCAGGCCACCGGCGGGCCATGCTGCTGCGCCGCGGGGCCGTGCTTGATGGCTCCCACCGCACTGCCCGCCACGTCCAGCACCGCCAGCGTCACACCCAGCGCCGTGCAGGCCGCGATGATCTGCATGACGTTAAGGGGGGGGGCAATGGAGCACGTGGCCACTGGCCGCACCGGCATGCCTAGCAGTCAGCGTTCTTGCACCCCTGCCGCACTGAGCACCTTGTGCTGTGTGCGTTGTGAGTTGCCATGCACGTCACCAGCTAACACGTCAGGCACACGCACTCACCTGCAGCTGCTCAACCTCCACGCCCATGGGCAGCACGTGCCGCTCACAGATCTGGCGCAGAGTCAGGCCCGTGTAGTCCCTGTGCGCATCCAGCCGCGAGGTGCCAGATGGGGGCAGTGCGGGCACACTGAAGTGTCATGCCTCCTTGCCTTGCATTTATGCAGACGCGTGCCAACTGCCCGACTGCCCAGTGCGGTCTACATTCTACAAACAGCCCCGTTGGCTCACCCTCCGCAGCCGGGAATGAAGGGAGTGTAGAACTCCTCCGCCGCCATCAGCTCCCGCGCCGTCAGGCTGCGTGCGAAGCGGATCACCTCACCGCTCTGCTCGACGCTGTTAAAGAGGCGCTCCAGGCTGGACACGTCGGACGGCCGCGGCGCGTCGGGGCACTGCACATGGGGTGACGGAGAGCGGAGGGCAGAGAATCGGCGCGGCATGAGTGAGATACCTCAAGTGCAGGGCGGGTGGGACACCGGGTGGGAGGTCGCTGCAACGCACAAGCACGCGCCCTGAACTGGCGATGGGAGGTAACGAGCATGACATGCGGGTGATGCTGGGTCGTGTGCAGCGGCTGGGGCCTTGCAACTCGACGCACCTTGAACCAGGCGGTGCGCAAAAGGCGTAGCAGCCGCTGGCCGCCGCGGTAGGCCGCAGGGTCGTCCCGTGGGGGCACCTGCGCGCCGGCCGCAGCCGCAGCCGCAGCAGGCTGGCCCGGCGAAGCATGCATGGGGGCAAAGGCCGGGTCGCCACGCGCTGGCGTCAGCCTCAGCGGGCTCATGCCGGCGCCACGGCCGTCGTTTGCGGCCGGGCTGGTGGGCGGGGGTTGCTGCTGGAACTGCGGCTCGTCCAGTCGCGCCAGGTGCCGCGACACCACCAAGTCCAGCCTGTGTAGGAACGGGCAGGGGCGGGGTGTATAAAGCAGCATGAGCGCAATCACGCGCATAAGGGGATCGCAGGCGCTTCAGGTGACTGGGCAAATGATGTGGCGTGCATTCAAGGAAGGCGACATAGCTCCAACCCGGCAGCCAAACCCCACCACTCTCGTTCCTACCCCTCGCTTCGCTCGCCCCTCTCCCTGCCTCTCGACTGCAATCCCTTCCTGCACCCTGGACGCCCGTCTCAATCCATACCCACACCCGCCGTTCACTCCGTGCGACCAGCCTCCACCCACCGCTCCGCCAGCTGCGGGTCTGGCGCCGCCAGCACGTGCTCCAGCAGCCCGAACAGCGCCGCGCGGTAGAAGCAGTTGCCGTCGCCCGCCACACGCCGCGTGATGGGGAAGTCGTCCTCCAAGGACACAAGCTTGGCGCACAGCAGCGGCAGCAAGTCCGCGTACCTGATTGCAAGGGGAGGACCAAATGGCGTGACCGCGACAGTGCATTCCATAGCGGTAGCGTGTGTGCACGCGGCATGTCGAGTGGACATGGGGATGCTTGGCTTGTGTCAACACTTGACTGTTGCTCAAGACAAGCAGTTCAAGCAAAGGCTGCGTCCAAATCTCCGCGCCTACAAGGATCCTAATCTGTTCAACGCAGTCGCATTTCCGGGCACAACCGCAGAGAGCGCATGTGCCGGACCGTACATGTAAGACGGCAGAGCATGACATGGTTCTATTATCGTGTGAGAGTAGCAGGATACCCAGTAAGGTTAGCATTTCGTTGATGCAGTTGGCAATGCCGTCACTTGGCGCCCGCTCACCTTTGATGCAGTGCCGTGAGCGGCGCGAGCGCGCTGACCAGCATTCCGCTGCTGCTGTTACTACTGCCAGGCTCCTCAGTTGCCGCCGCCTGGGATGCAGGCGGTGCCTGCACCTCCGTGCTCCGCGGACTCACCGATGCCGCTGCCCCTGCCTCCTGATTGCCAAGCCGCCTCCGTGAGGGCGTCGCAACACTGCCTGGGCGCCCCACCTCGTCATCCTGAAGAGCAGCTTTACTGCCCATGGCTGCCGCGACCGCCACTCTCCTCGGCGTGGTTGCACCACCGATGCGCGGCAGGTGCTCCAGCAGGGGACTGCTGCTACGCAAGCGGCTGCTTGGTCTAGGGCTATGGCTGGGTCCCAGGCTATCCCCGCCTCCATCCTTGTCCCCGTCCCTGTGTCTGCTGCTGCTGTCCGTCAACCCGGTCATGCCGGCTGCCGCCAGCGCTGCCCGCGCCGCCTCCTGCTTGCTGAGCTGGATGGCTCGCTGCAGCTGCGCCTCGTCGTACAGCTCTAGGGCTCGGTCCGTGTCCGCCACCAGCTGCTGGGAGCTGACATGGCCGTGCCGGTGGGGGCTGGGGCTGGGGCTGAGGCTGGGGGAGGCTGCCGGGGCGGCGGCGCCGGCCGGCTCGGCGCCGTTGCTACGGGTGCCCGTATCGCCACCACCGCGCCCCCTGGGATATGCACGGCTGGCGTGTGGGGGTGCTGGGGAGACGTTGTCGTCGCGGTTGGTGGCGGCCGGGCCAGCAAAGCGGGCCTGTACCCGCGCGGCCGAGTCAGCTGCATCTGGGGCAGTGGGCACGGCGCTGCGGCTGTCGTATGTGCGGCTGGCTGGCTTTTGCTGCTGGAGCGACGGCAGGTCATAAGCGAATGGCGACGGCGCCTCCTGCGCTGACTGTGTCACTGTTCGTACTCTGCTGGTGCTGGTCGCATGGACGGCGCTGACGCTCGTCGCTCCGCGGGGCCAGGTCGCTGCCGCGTGTGCCGCTGCTTCGGGGGCTGCGGGTTCGCGAGCCTCAGCCTCTAGCTCGCGCCAACTGACGCTGCTGCTCAGATCTCGAGTGCGCGCGGGCTGCGGTGCGGCGGCACTGTAGTTGCCAGTCGGGCCGTTTGTCCGTGCTCGCGAGCTTGTCCGACCAGCCGTCTCCAGGATGTCGCTGTAGTGGTTCCGCCTGCTGCGAGGTTGCGGCAGGTCGGTCCCACCGCCAGCCGCACCAGACAGCAAGCTGGTTGGTGCAGCAGTGGTGGATGGTGGCGCATCCTGCATCCGTAGCCGAACCGTACTACCCGAGCGGCCACCTGACGTAACCGTCGCCACCGCAGCTGGTGCTACAGCCGGTGCAGTGCTACTGCTACCTGGGCCTGCATACCCGCTGCCGATGCCACTGCCGTAAGAGACACTGCTGCCGCTGCTATGCGCCACCAGTCGAGCCCGGACAGCGGCATAGTCGCCATTTACGGTGCCAGCGCCATCGCCACTGCTGCTGCCAGCAAGGGTACTGTAGCCACCCAAGTGCTGGCCGGTGGCCGCAGCGACTGGAGCAGCAGCATAAGCAGTAGCAGGCGGGTCACCCGCAGCGTAAAGCCCCGCACTGCGGCCGCCCCAGTCATAGGCTGCGGAGTTCAAAGAGGGCGACGCCTGGTACTGTGCTGCAGGGCGCGTTTTTTCCGGAGAGGCTGGTACCGTTTGCGGGATAGCCACTGACTCTGCGGGTTGCTGCCTGCTGCCGTTGCTGGTCCTGCCGCCGGCAGTGGCGCAACTGCCACCGTACAGCTCCACGTACTCGCGTTGCCACGGGTACGTGAGGGTGGAGGTAGAGCTGGCCAGGGGTTCGCCGCCGTAGGGTGCTGGTGCCAGCTGCTGCTGGCTCCGGTGGCCCCACACCTCCCGGGCGAACCCGACGCCTGACACTCCCAGCACCGTGCCGCCACCACCTGCCCCCGGTGTCCTTGCAGCCGCCGCAGCCTCCTGGACGGCCTGCAGGCGCTGCATCTCGCGGTGCATACGCAGCGCATGCACGGCTTCATCGACCGCCGCCGTGCCCGCCGAAGCCGCAGACGCAGACGCCGATGCCGACGGGTCCGGCCCGGCACCCTCCCAGTAGTCCAAGCCGCTTGATGATGCCGGGGCTGCGGGCCCAGGGCGCGACGAGGCGTGCCGCTGGGATGCGGCTGCAAGAAGCGACGGCGAAGTAAGACCATACATGTGCTCCGGGGAGGCCGGCTGTGCGGGCGCATGCTCCAAGCTGCTTCTGCTACTGTACATGTACTGCCTGCCCGCCGCTGCATTGTTCCTGTCCGTGGTACTGCTTGTGCTGACTTCTTGGTACCCGTAGCTGTCGCCAGCAGCCGTACTTGGCGCAGTGGCGGCGGTAGCGGTACGGCTGTCGTACGTGTTGCTGCCGCTCCTGAGACCCTCGCTGGGAGCCCAGGCACCATCATTTCCGCCTCCAGCCCTGCCGCTCACGCGCGCTGCCTGCAACTCACGAATGAGCGATTCCAGTTGATGCGCCTCGGGCGGTACGAGCAGTGCGGCAGAGGCGGCGGCCGACGCGCGAGCAGCAGCGGCCTCGATTGCAGACTGCAGGGGGAAAGGCCCAGGTTCAGCGGACCAACACTTCAGCAATGTGAAACTGGGACCGCTAGCCCTCCAGCCATGCCGTTCGCGCCGCACCATAACCAATACAGGTGTGCTCACATTCAGCAGCCGCCACCAGCCCCCCAGCCCCGCTTACCGCCAGTGCCGCATGCGTCTCGCGGACCTTGCGCGCCATCTTGACCTGCAGCTGCTGCAGCTGCTGCTCCTCGGCCCGGCCGGCGGCCAGCGAGGCCGAGCTGCTGATGAGCTTGTCACAGTCCAGCAGCAGCCGAGCAGCCGGGCCCTCCGCCAGCGACGTCAGGCAGCCCAGCACACTGGCTTGCACAGAGCCCAGCCTGACGGGGGCGCGGCGGCGACAAAGCACGACGGCGCACGGGGCACATAACAGGACACAAGTCATCCTTAGAGGAAGCCATTCCAGCCCAAAGTACCAGCACAACCAGAGCACTCCGCCCGACGTACGATCTTGGGCATGCACGCGCACCCACCCTCCCAGCCACCCACCTGACCGGCCGCGCCAGCAGCTGCGCCGTGTCGGGCAGCTGGGCCGCCACCCGCAGCAGCTGCAGCAGCTGCACGGCAGCACGCGCACGGTATCACGGGTGCAGCCACAGGTGCAGCCCCATGAACACGGTGCGATTTGCGTATTGCACAGCTTTGACACTGAAGCCGCACCGCAGCCGCGCCCCACCTGATAGAACAAGGCGCCGCGCCGCGTAAGCTCAGCGAGGCTCCGGCCCTTCGCACACGTACCAGCAGCGCAGAAGCATGGGAGCAGTCAAAGGAGACCAAGTCGGTCCGTCCTAGAAAACATAGACTTGATTTAAGCATATAGCTTTACAGTAAATGTCAACAAGGTGACTACCATGACTGCAACAGCGGCCTCCTGCCCATGTTGCCTACTCGGACTGGCGCCACACGCGGCCTGCCAGGAGGCCGCTGTACACCTGGCCTTCCGCAGCCGGGCCGTCCAGCTGCACCCCGATAAAGGTGGGCGCCAGAGTGCAGGGCTATCAAGATGCAGCGTGAAGCACCCCACTGCCCAACACTCCCAGGTGGCGACGCAGCGGCTTTCCAACGGCTGCAAGACGCGGCGGCGCAGCTGCGGCTGTTGGGCGCCGCGGCCGCGCCGGGCCATGTGCACAGCGGCAGCGGCAGGGCCTCTCGCCAAGGCCTGTGGCGTGCCCATATGCACACGGCTTCGCTGGGCGCCGTCGCGGCTGCTGGTAGTGGCGTGGCGGAGCTGCTGTGCCACACCTGCCGCAGGGCTCTGGAGCAGGGCCATCTCGCTGGCGGTGGCTGCTGTGCTGGCGAGGTGGGCTCACTCCCCCTGCGTGATGTGGTAAGGCGATGAGATTACGCAAGCTGTACTTGCACCTCAAGCTCTCAGCACCACGCTGCGAGCATACCACACACCGCGACAATCGTGATGACCTTCCCCGCTGACCCAGGTCACGACGACTCCCGGCCTGGAAGGAGGCAGACACCCGGCCGCCATCGACGCTGCAGCTGGGGCCTCAATCCACGACAGCGATGACAGCCGCCTACTGGCGGCCGCTCTGGAGCACGTGGCCGCAGCGCGCGGGGCGCTCAGCGGCCTGCCGCAGCTGCAGCTGCAGCCGCAGCCGCCGACACCGACACCGACACGGGCATCGGCAGGTGGGCCGGGCACTGGGTGTTGCTCGCTCTGCGGCAGCGGCACTTCGGAAGCCCATGGCGGGCATGGACTCCTGGCACAGCTGTACTTAAAGCCTTGACCCACCGAAACCATCTGCACGCCCGAGTATGAGCCTCGCGTGGGGTTTGCACTCCTCGCAGGTGCACAGGACCAGCCCACCAGCCACAGAGCAGCGGCTTGTGGTAACCCGGCACAATGGAGGTTGCGCTTGCCGGACGCCGGCAGCGCCAGCGGCTTGGCCCATGCAGAGGCCCAGCTCACGACAGCCATCCGCCTGCTCGCCGCCACCGCACATGCCTCGCCCCCATTTCCCGACGAGCCCAGCGCCGAGCCCAGCACTGCCGGTAGCTCAGCCGGGATGCAGCTGGGTGCTCCAGCACCCCAGCACGGCGGCAGGGCCCCCCTTTGCGGAGACGATGCCCGGCAGCAGGTGGCTGCGGCGGCTGTGGCGGCTGCGGCGGCAGAGGCAGCTGCGGCTCGGGGTCTGCTGGCTGAGGCACACAGGCTCCGCGCTCGGGTCCGTCAGCTGCTCTCACAGCCCGCCGCAGCCCGCTGTGACTGGGCAGCGGCGGAGGAGCTCCACCTGGCGGGGCCCCGATGACCCGCTGTGTTGGCGCTGCGAGTTGGATGGCTGCTAGCGCCTGCAAACACCCCAGTACATGACTGGCAGCAGCCCCCCATGACCCATGTGCCTGGAGCTGGGGCGCGGTCGTGAGCACATGCGCCCTAGCTCTGTCGAAGTGTGTCATTCGATGCGACCGCACGTGAGCGCCAGTGATCCCCGGTGCTGCTTCTGACGGTCAGCTGAAGTGCCTAACGCATGCGGTAGACGGTAGACAACGCTCCCTGTCTGCACTGCACCCCCAACTCTGGAGCCAAAGCATACTGTGTGTAATGCCAAACCCGCTGCCGTTGACAGTGCTCACATGAGTTCTCAAACGCGCAAGGATCGCATGGAAGTCCTAACAAGTTGCCTGGACACCACCTGCTACGGTCCGTGCGCCCGCCCTCGCCCGCCCTGCATCCGCACCTGCAGCAGCGCCGCCAGCGTGCCCCCCAGCCCGCCCTCCACCAGCACCGCCATCAGCAGCAGCGGCGTGGCGGCGTACGGACCCCGCTGCGCCACGTCCTGCAGCACCCCCGTCAGCTCGTCCAGCACGCCGCGGGTGGCCCGGTCAAACTCCAGGATGCCTGTGGAGCAGGGTGTCGGGAATGCGGGTGCGGGTGGTGGGGGCAGGCGGGCAGAAGGCATGGCACCGGGTCACTGATGGCTGCGACCGACATCCATGTATGCTGCCACGTATGTGTGTTTGCGTTTGCGTGTGTCGAGTGCACCCAGCCCACAGCCCAGCCATCAACCAGCCGAGTGGTGTACGCAGCAACCCGGATCCTCCTGTCTCACCCTCCTTGAAGCCGGACAGGTCCAGGTACCTCATCAGCTCTGTGCAGCAGCCCATCGCCGAGATGGACCACGTCAGCACTTGACGGACCGTGCCGTGCGTGCCTGCAGCGTGTCGCCGTGCGTGGTGGCCGCCAGAAGGGCGGCATACAAGTGATATATATTCAGGCAGGTTCGGCGCGCTACGGTGAGAGCGCACCCCCAGCGCCAACCAGGAAAAGGCGTAGCCCGCACGGCGGCCGCCGCCGATTGATGTCACCGCCGCCGCAGTCCACAACTGTTATCTACCGGCCACTCACTGCGAGAAGAGACCAGAGACCGCCGGCTGCAGCTGTCGACGGTTGTGGCCAGACGCTCGTAGAGTCCACTCAGTGAGGCTCGGGGTTGTACCGCACGCACGTCTTCCTCGCATAACGGCACGCTGTAGCGAGGCAGGTGCCGGAGCGTGGCATGGTGAGGCTTGGCAGTACAGCAGCTGGCCATTTCTCACAAGCGAAGGTGCAGACTCTTTCCCCACGGAAAGCCCACCCCTGCCATCCCCCTAGCCTTCTCCCCACCATGCATATGGCCTGGCCACGTTATAGGTGTGCATGCCTGTGGCCCATGCGATTCATGGATACACAGTCTAGCGTGCGCGACGATCGGCAGGCGCGCACCTGCGCGTGGAGAGCTGCACGCAGGTCCTTTCCGGCGGTACGTCCCCAGCGGGCTGGAGTAGGGCTGCGACCCTTTCGCTCAAGTCTTCGAAGCTGACGCGCTCCGCTGTGCATCCCAGCACAACCGACATCGCTCTTGTCTCAGTCATACTTACGCATGCCTGAAGCTTGTGGTTGGGCCATTCCAGGCTTGCGCATAATTTTCTTGCAGTGGCCGCAGCAATCCATTCGCAAGCTTTGTATCGTTACGCTTTTATCAAGCACCATATAACATAGAGAAAGAGCCTAGCCTGCCAAGCTCTCGAACTCGGGCTTTTGCCTTTTGCCGGCAGTCAAAGGAAGGCTACATGTCAAAAGTTGCTCAGAGATGTCAACACTGGGATATAACTACACAGGACATACAGGCTTGATTGGCAGCCGGGGACGGTCAACGTCCGTGCAGAGCCGTGGAGGTCGGTTCCGAGGATCCGAGACGATTCGAGCAGCACCCCGGCAACTGCGGTACCTGCTGGCCACTGCAGGGTCCTGGAGGGTCCGCACGCAACCCAGCTCTTAGAAGCATTGCGTTGTGTTCTTTGTCGGGCCTGCGTTAACGCGTGGTGGCATGGTGCATTGGCCACCAGTGGCGGAGCAGGAGAGGCCACGGGAGAGGCGTGGGAGGCGCCTCACCTGCGGAGGAGACAAGGCACATGCGGAGGAATGACACGAGCCGGATTGGCATTTCCTAAGCGAACTCTTCCCGGGGTTGTTCCTTGTAAGTGCCTAAGCCCCAGGCTTGGTGGCAATGACTGGGAGACGAAGCTGGGTTAGTCGGCGTCCAAGAGAGAGTCGTGGCCTCGTGGGTGGAGGGTTCCGGGTTTCTAATTCCCAGGAGCCGTGAACACAGAACAGGGTGCAAGCAGGGCACAGCGATAGCGACATATTAGGCCTCTGTGAACTGAGTGGCAGTCACCGGGGACCAAGCGTGGCTGCGTGGATAGGCCGGCGAGACCTCAGGATTTCCCAGTAATTAAACAGGCAATGGCACGGATCAGTCGCCGACCCGGCGACCGCCACAGGTTTCACCGCGACCCAGGCCCGGCTCACCTTCCACAGGTACGATTGGCCTACCAAGGTAACGCTTGATACTATGGAAGACCTTGCCTGGGCACCGACCCCTCGTTCAAGGGGGCGTGTCATCCCTAATTCCCTTTGGCATAGGTGGGGCCGTGGGGGCAGGTGGCCGCACCTGAGCGGCTGAGCGACTCGGCACCCTTCAGGCCTTCACGAGCGTGCGCTGGGTAGCAGCCCACACAGAACATGGCAGCTGGCATATCGAATCCACACTTTATGCACATGTATCGCACGCTATCCCGGCCTGCTATGCTCCTGTCCCATAGCTACCAGTTCCAAAGTCAACAGCAGGTTAACCCCTCCGCGCGGAACTGCGTCCTCATTCTTCCTCCCCTGTGGTGTTGCAATGCCCCAAACGCCGTGCAGGCATGCGCCATGCCCTGCCATGCCGTACTGGGTGAAGTGTGTGTGGTCGCCCAGGACTGCCCCCGACTCCTGGATATGTGTCAATACAATGTCTAGCACACCTGACCACAGACCATCGAAAGTATCGAAGGAGCTCGCAAACGCGGCCTGCGATGACTTCAAGCGGAAAGCAAGTTGCTCTACCACGTTCATGAGCCCTGGACATACTGATTACGCTTTACATGTCCATTGATTTACAGGCTATCGATGAAGCGAAGAAGCGTGCAGTCGCGCAGCGCGTGGACTATGACACCTTCAAGAATATGGTGCTGACCGCGCACCTGAAGCCGATCACGGCGCCAAAACAGCTCAACAATGGTGAGAGCAGGGCGTGAAACGGGCCGAGGCAAGTTACCGACCATTCGATGAATTTGTCTGGCACCATCGACCCCTCGATTGTCCCGCGGCCCGCGGCTGCGCTGCTCAGACCGGCCGCTGCCTTGCTGGAGCTTCGGCGTGGACGGGAAGATGCTTAAAGAGCAGATCAGCCAGTCACAGCTGCCACCAACCACACCCACGGAAGTCCCAACCACGAGTGGCGACTTCACACGGTGAGGTGACCGCAGGACTCCGCAGATTTGTGGCAACTGCGTCCGCTGTTGACCATTGCACCGGGTAGTACATATTGTCTAATGTGCAACGAAAAGAAGCCATTGATGTAGCAAACATGACGGTTAAGGTGAAGAGGCTCATTGCTACTGCCTGCAGGGACTGGCGCCGCAACTGCCCCACGCCGGACGACAAGTACCGCTACCTGAAGCTGTGCGGGCCGGAGGGGCTGCAGGCGGTGTTCCGAGTGGAGATCAGCGCCGAGGTGCTGCGCGAGATGCTGGCGGTGCTGGAAGCGTGCTGGCTGGGGCACGGCGGTGTCGCAGAGGAGGCGGAGGGTGGTGCCGGCGCGGCGCTCCTGGAGGCGGCCTTTGTCGTGCAGGTGCTGGAAGCCGTGTCGAGTAAGTGCTGTGCTCTCTGGAAGGGAGGGCTGCGTGGATAGCTGATGCGGACAAAAGGGGATGACCAGACGACTGGTTTGATGAAAGGTTTTACATCATGCACGCCACACAGTCAAGTCCATACGGTATCCCGCACCAGAAGCAGCCACACCATCAACCATGAGTCCATGATTGACCGCTCTACCTTTCCAGGGTCAATCTCAGCGTGGGAGCCAAGGGCCTGTATCGCAAAAAAAACGGCACTGCACTCATACCATGCCGCTGCCTGCCATCACTGCAACTCTCCAACTCCGCTCGATTTTTTGCCACATTCCCATACAGCTGCCGGACGTTTCTCCTTGACGGTCAAGCTGCTGGGCTCCTCCGCCAAGCCCACCCTGGAACGCCTGTTCTCGGGGCTGCAATCCGCGGTACTGGCATCCCAGGCCGCCCACCAGGGCAAGCAGGAGCAGCCGGCAGCAGCAGAAGCGCCGCACGAGGAGGGTGGCTCCACGGTGGACCCGTGCAGCCCCACGCGCGTTGCCGCGCTACAGGCCATGTACGGCCTGCCGCCATCATGACCCACCCTGCAGGGCTGCCGGCACCATGCGATTGTCGGCTTCGGCGCCTTGCCGGTTTGCAGCGGCTGCACACGCCGCCGCACAAGCCACTGGTAACGCCACGCATGTTGCTACAGCTGCCGAGGCGGATGGTGTACCCTACCCCTACCAGCAGCGCATCGACCAGCCGCCACTGGACTACCATGACGCTAGTACCAACGTCCCATGGCCCGCTGCACTGCTTGTGGGCGCAGCAGCGGCGCAGTGCTGCGTCCATTCCCGCAGCCACTGCCCGCGGCTCTGGCATTGTTACCGCGCCCGGCTGATGCCGCCGACACGATCACGGGGAATCAGGCGCAGTTCTGAGCCGTGTTTAAGGAACACATTGCCGGCAATTTGTTGGGGGTTGATGCCAACGCCATCTGCAAAGATATTGAGAGGCGCGGTGGCAGGGTTTGAGTGGAGTACAGGCTAGTATCAGGACGGCACCACCGGTACGTGCCTGTGATGGAGTTGACGGCCCCGCTTGTAACGGGCAGCTTGTTAGTCGTCTGTCTACACCCCGCCGCCTCTTCCACCACCACCACCGCCATGTACGCATGCATGCAAGCCACTGCGGCTCCCAACTCCCAACTGCCACAGCCAAGCAAAAGGCTGCTCAGGGCGCCAGGGGGGGGGGGACTTGGCGGTGCTGGGGCTTCAGCCGCGGGCTTCAGCTCACCGTTTGTAATAATGGCGCTTGTCTGGGCGGGCACCTTGAACTGCAAGGCAGAGTATGAGCCACACACATACAACAATACAGCCCGTTCAGAGCTCGGTCCAAGTGAGACGTCCCCCGTTCGGCTCAAGCGGCATCGCTCACCTCCTCGGCCGCGAACTTGAGGACCGCAGTGAAAGGCGCCTCCTCTGGGACGCTAAACCTGTGGACGTCATAGCAGCGAAGTCGCTGAAGAGCGTCCTCAGCAATCAACCCGCGATTTTGCGCTTACACTCTGAATGGAAGCTTTGGGTCCGAAGTGAGCGTTACTTTGAACGTAACCTTGGTCCTGCAATTGTTTGCAATTGGCCGATCAGTATGCGCGCCTGGCTGAGGATGTCAGCGTTCAACTTACACAGCAGCAGCTTGTTGGCTCATTTTCAAGCTTAGATATCAGTCAACAGGTGAAAGGCAAACCTCACTGCTGCTGTAGCGCATGTAAGCTCAAGCCTCGAGGAAAGCCAATGAGCACCACCATCAGCGCCCATGCAACTCCCGGCAGGACGGCAGGTCCCCCATCGGCGCTATGGCCGCCTGGCTCTCCTGCGCCGTGAGTGCAACACCAACACCCGATCTAGCTACTTTCATCACGCGCACAATTTGAGGCTTCAACTACAGACTGATGCCGCGGGTACAAAGAGAGGAGTCACACCAAAGAACGGCCCCAACAAGCTGGTGCCTCGTACATCACGATGGCCGTTGCAACAATGATGTCAACAGCCAAAACACGTCCTCGGCACAGAAAGCTGCCACGCGAGCAGTACACCGTCAAGCTAATCATCGTCCGTTCATGCCCGCAAGGTGCCCAAATTTCCCCCTTCTAGGGCGAAGCGCATACTGGGGCAGTGCCAGATGCGAAACGTGGCGCGCTGCTAGTGCAGAGGCTGAATATGCCAAGCTTCATTCAAAGCAAGCTTATTAGTGCTTCTCGCATTCCTTGGCGTAGGCGTCCGAGTCCAGCAGGCTGGAGAGCTCGCCCTTGTTGGACAGCTTCACCTTGATGATCCAGCCCTCCTTGAAAGGCGAGGAGTTCACCTGCGCCCGTGCACACGACGCGAAAGGTTTTGCACGGAGCACGGGTACAGGAAATGTGCTTTCATGACCAAGTGGGCGTTGAAGACTCCAGTCACACCGCACCCGCAAAGAAAAACAGCGAAGGTTACACGTGGGGCAACGTGAAGTGCCTGCACTGTCACAGGCACAATGCCCCGTGTATCACCAAACCCTGCAGCATACGGGTTCCCCCAGCTAGGCTGTGGCTGCTGTCAGGCCGCACTACCAGCACCTACCGTGCCGGGCTTGTCGACCAGCAGGGAGTTGACCTCCACGACCTCGCCGCTGATGGGCGAGTACACGTCGCTGGCGGCCTATGGAAGAGGGGGCAGCATGCAAGGCAGAGGCCACAGCTGATTCGGGGGTCAACATATGCCGGGTTGCGGGCTGGCATGTCGAGTGCGGCTCAATGTCGCACACTGGCAACTTTGCCGAACGCCCCGCCCACGGCCACATGCCAGGAACTATAAGGATCATGTGTAACAAGCGCGAGTACCCAAAAGGACCAGCTTGCCGAACGCGGCGCGTTGCCTGCTTACCTTCACGGACTCAACTACGCCAAAGGTCTCGCCCTTCTTCACCGCCTTGCCCACATCGGGCAGCTCCACGTACACCACATCACCCAGCTCGCCCTGCAAGATCGTGGCAACACAAATTGTGTCAGCGCGACGGGGCGTGGGGGATTTCGCGTGAGCGGGCGCTACCTGAGCGTGGTCCGAAATGCCCACGGTCGCAACGTCGCCGTCGACCTTGGCCCACTCGTGCGAAGCAGCATACTTGTAGCCCTTCTCGACTGCGGGCAAGGTGAGAGCACGACCAATTGTTGCAAACTGGCACCCAACCGACACGCCTCGCCCGAGGACAAGCCACAACTTGTGCCAGTTATACCCGTGGTCTCACCAGTAGCGTAGGCGCGCATAGCGGTCGCGCCAGCAAACTGCATGACCTGGGCCTGCAGACCCAGGTTGCCGAGGGCAAGGCTGCCGAATGCGCGAAGGGCCATGGTTGCTAGGTGTGGGGTTTATGAAGGAAGACGTGTAAATTGCTCTGCGGGTGATCGGTGCGCATTTTGGGGAGTAGCCTTGCAAAGTGGGGTGTGCATGGAACCCGATGGAATTGACCTCCGCAAAGTTCGCGCCCTGCTTCTGTGTTTACTTTGATTCAGTACATTTCGACTTGCGAGATAGTGAGCAGCCGCGCACGGTGCCGCGTACTGTGTGCTCACCTTTGTTTACTGTGCTTGAGACACTGGCTCTTGCACAGAGCCCCCATACAACTGTTGCGCTATATCATAGCCTAGGATGGAGTGGACGACAATAGAATCGGACCCAGGTGCGGACCCAGGATCTCCATGCCGCATGCCTTGGTGCTGGGCCTCGAATGCAGCGACCTACATACATGCAGCACTGTAGCATAGTCGAATGAAGGGGGAAGGGATTTGTTATTGGAGGGGAGTGGATTCAGGGACACGCCACGCTGTCTACGCTGTACTTGCTCGCATGCTGTCTGCAGGCGTCTTTACGGAGCTCATAGAGAACATTGGCGTCAAAGGCGTTCAAGTAGAGGAGCTATGGTCACTTGACCAGCTTAGAGAGCTCAGGTACACTATCCAGCGTGCTGGACGCGTGTTGGACTGCAAATGACGAGTACCGCAACTGCCTCAGGCGCACAGGCGGTCCCTGCTGACAGACCCTTCTTGGCCATAAAACGCAGTCCTGTCTTTGGCCTGGTATTCCTATTCAAGTGGTAGGTGGCTGGTGCTGGCTAGGGACGTGGCCGCGTACGACACAACGCTTGTGATCAAGTACCGTGTGCGGCGGTGGTACGGCTTTGTTGGCGCATGTTGTGGGCGCTGTTTCCCTTGCTAGGCACAGCTGCGCTGCAGTGCGGAGCACTGATGTAGACGCCCGAGAGGGTTGCGGCTCACCACGGTGTCTGACTTGCGGTGGGGGCCGGAACACTGCTTACGCTTCACAGGAAAAAGGAGCCGGTCCGGCCGGCCACAACGACAGACGCGGGGCAGGTGTTCTTTGCCAAGCAGGTGGGCACAGTACCATACCTGCGGATGGTTCTCGGGATCGGGTGACTCTCGCTGCAGCTTGGGAGCTATAAACAACATTCAAACGACAACACGTGGAGCATTCGCACGTGAATTTCGCATGTCATCGCGACATACGTAGCGCGCTTCACTGATCCCTCTTGCCGATGTACAGGTCATCAGCAACGCGTGCGCAACCCAGGTGCGTTTTGGTTGTGTCCCAGTAGTCGTGGTACAGCGCGTTTAGCTGCATGGGCAGAAACCGGATGGTGATCCTTTGTTTCTCTGGATGATTGCCCGCGCTGTTTGTAACGCTTGACGGTTGCCCATGCTCGCCCCACCACTACTCATCATTGGTACGCCATCGTCCTCCCACCCGAACCCGCGCTAGGCTATCCTGAACATCTTGCTCAATGTGAAAGCTCCAGGATTGGACTTGGGCACGGAGCTGGCGAACTTGCGTGAGTTCGTCTCAGACTTCGACCCCACCATGAAGGTGCGTGATGTGGCGTAAACATTTGCAAGTGGCCGCTGTAAAACAGGATGGTAAGATGCATCGGAAACCATACATGGGGGTCTGCGTGACCGTGCAGGGCCTGGCCATCAGCAACAGTGACCTCATCCGGACTGCACACAACTCGTTCGCGCGTCCCGAGCCGCTGGTGCCTGACAATGACAAGGACGACGAGAAGAGTGGCGACGCCTACCACTTCATTAGCTACGGTGCGCGCAGGGTGGGAAATGGGGAAAGCGCCGAGCATGTGATCTGGGCGGCGGGTTCAGCGGCCTAGACGCGGCCTGTGCCTGTACGCCATACGTCCGTCGCTCCTGCAACGCCCCCATTTCGCAATCAGCCAGTCATAAATTGTCGCCGCCAAGCCTGCGTCATCTATCACTTCGTGTCGGGGGTCATGCACTCATGCGCCCCTGCATCCTGAATGTGCAGTGTTCACCGCACGTGCTCATGCTCACCGCGCGCAGTGCCGGTGGGCGGCAAACTGTTTGAGCTGGACGGCCTGCAGGAGGGCCCCATCGAGCTGTGCGACTGCACCGACGTAAGTGTGCAGGGCGTCTGCACTCTGCAGGGCAGCCGGCAACATGCGGCTAGTCTCTGTCACGTGCCATGCCTCCTGCAACCCCCTTGCCTCCCATTGACGTTGCATATCCCATGTTCCTCTGGTCCACACCTCTGTGCCCAGGACGACTGGCTGGACAAGGTCGGACCGCACATCACCGCCCGCATGGAGCGGTACGCGGCCAGCGAGATCAGGTGCGGAAGCGGGTGTGAGGTATAGGCCTATGGGGTAATGAAGTGCCTTGCTCATGCTGGCACAGTAGACAAGTGACCTTTCTTGGTTCTCGGTAGTCTTGGTGTAGGATCTACCGTACCGTAGGGTTTTCAGCTTACGCATCAACATTTGAGCCCCTGGGATCGTCCGCAAACATGCCGCAGGTTCAACCTGATGGCGCTAGTGGGCAACCGGGTCGACATCTTCAGCAGCCGCCTGGCGGCCGCCACGGCACAACGGGACCAGCTGGCGGCGGCAGCAGCAGCAGCGGTGAGTGGCTGGCTGCCTGCATCAGCGGCCGGCTGGCTGGGGAATTGTAAGGTCGCAAGTATGCTATGGGGGCATTGTGTCAGACGCATAGGCACCATGCATCCAGCTTCAGCAGCACCGAGGCTGCCGCCAACGGAACTCCAGAAACTCAAGGAAGCGAACGCAGTTGTTCATTTCGTAGCAACCGGTACTGACACCGGTTTGGGTTAGCAGCGCCGGACGCCGGCTACCCGGCTACCTGAAGCGGACGGGGCATACGGCATTTCTCTGAAGCGCCGCTGCGACGACTTACGGGAATGTGTGGGGCTCTCCCCTCGGCCGCAGGACGGCATGAGCGATGAAGACCTCGCCCACGCCCAGGTGCGCTGTGTACAGCCGCGCGTGTATCCGCGCGTGTGCATACCGTATGTGTTGAAACGGATAGGGTGTGTCCTGGGTGTTTGCTAGATGGTCCGATCAGCGACTGGGCTGGGTCGGAGGGCCGCAGTTCCACTCCGTTGTCCCCTGTGCGGGCATGTGTGTGAAGCTTCATTAGCTCAGGTAGGCACTGGTGTTCACACGGACGGCTTCCCCTGGTGGTGCAGGCCAAGTTGCTGGAGGCGGAGACCGAGGTGGCCAAGTACGTCGGGGCGGGGCAAAGGGGCAGAGGTGGCGCGGCATTGGTAACAGGAATGCGCCCCGTGACGCTGCATTGGTCACCATAGTTGCCATGGTATGCGCACGTAGTTGTTGGTCGGGGTCGTTGTGAGTTGCTCACGCCCCAGAAGGCCGAAAACGCTGTCGGTCACCCCAGCTTCCGCTCTGCACCATTCACAGCCTGCAGGAGGCGCTCGCAGCAGAGCAAGCCAAGCACCGCACGTGGCACGAGGAGAACGTACGCCGCAAGCACAATTACGTTCCATGTCTGTTCCAGCTCTTAAAGCTGATGGCTGCGCGAGGCCAGATGGGACCGCTGCTGGAGCGGGCGCGCCGGCCTGCAGCGGCCGGCGGAGGCAATGGTACGAAGCAGTGATGGCCGTCGTGGTCAGGCAGGTCTTGGGACGCGGGGAGCAGGTCAGCGCATGTTGGTGTACGTGGGGGCGTGTAGTCCACGCACGATCGGCGGCAATAGGATTGACACACTGTGTGGGCACGAGGTTGACGTAGGCACCCACCTCAGTTAGGGCACTGGTCAGCACGTCACGGCAGCGGTGTCGGTGAGGACGTGTGTCGTCGGAGTGCGCAGTGTGCCACCTGCCAAATCAGGAGCAAGTCGGGAGACGCGCGGTTATTGAGTGTCCGTTGCTGCACCTGCGCATGGCTTTATAAAGACGTAGACTTTCAATAGCGGAGGTTAGTTAACATTCGACAACGACTCCGTGGGGGTAAAACCAGTCCTTAAGTGGCCTACACTCATCTGCACAGCTCGCAGTGCTTGTCACATTTGGTTTGCGTCCATCACCGCTACAGTATAGCATTCAGTTTGCTGTGTAGGTTCATGCTGACACACTGTAATTCTGCCTTCGCGTTGGATTCGCAATAATTCTTTCGGTCTCACTGGACGCGCTGATTCGGTCGTTTCTTCCCCTTCCGAGCCTGCAAACTGAGTTCATACTGCTGGCATATAGGAAGTGCATACAGCGACGCAAAGCGAGCCCGAGCTAGGCGGCACCCAAGTTTGGCAACCAGGGCGCCCGTGGGCAAGGACGGCCCAACAAACTAAATGGCTCGCCCGGAAGATGAGCCCGAGAGGGTGAGGTCCGGGCTCATGTGTCGCGCGGAAGTCTCAGGGCGTCAAAATAGGCCATAAGAGCCGAACGCCGTCGTAAGCGAGTTCTCTCGTTTGTTGCACGTGTGGCCACATTGAATGTGGCGCCACCAGCCTTGTCGCACGGGCGGCTTCCCGTTTGATGGTACATGGTGCCCCAGGCGCGGGAGGCGGAGGCCGACGCTGAAGGAGCCGATGACGACTCAGACGAGGACTCGGATGAGAACAAGGGAAAAGTGCCAGTCAAGAGCAAGGGAAAGTCAAGACGGAAAGCGTCGGAGAAGCCCGAGGTGGGGGGCGTGGCGGTGTCCTGCTGGTTACCCCGTACGGTTACCCTGTCCTTGCTCTGGGGCAGCTTTCCTTTTATGCGGAGCTTGTAAACGTGAACGCATGAAGGGTTACTCTCGCTCCGCGTGTTGCACGCTCACGGAGTATATACAGTTGTGTGGTTCTGCCACCCGCAACATCCACTCCTCCGGCTAGCTCCAGCCGTGCGACGTGACTTCAGCGCCCATACCGCTCCTTTGGGAACAGGGCTCGGACCAGAAGCGCCAGGCCTTCTCCAAGCGCAAGCGAGGCCTAATCCTCAAGTCCTACCAGCTGTTTAAGCTAACAGACGCGCAGGTGGGCGTTGGAGAGCAACAAAGGTTGCGGTACTCGTTGCGCCATTCTTGGACACCGCCAGCTTTTTGCAGCTTGCCCGCGTGAAAATCTGTCTGCGCTTACATAGCTGTTGTATGCCCTAAAGTTTTTTTCGACGTGCGTGCAGGTGTTTGTGTTCATCGTGAACGACAAGGGCAGCTCGTGGGCATACGCCAGCCCCGGCTTTGCCCGCACACTGGGCTCGCCGCACCTGGCCCTCATGCGCGAGTTCGCGGGCCTGTCTACCACGCACCGCACCGCCACCGAGGTCAGCTGGGCCGCGGGGATGAGGGGCGGTCACAGCTGCAGGGCCTGCGAGCGGTCAGCTGCACATGCGTGTCCTCTGTAGCCGTGTGCCATTCCCCAGCAGGCCCTCCCAACTCGAGAAGGGCGTACTGCCGCTCGCACCCGTGCCAACTTTGCTAATCCAATCCCATTCGACCCAGATCATGCCGCACCCTAACCGCTCCGTGCACAACCGGGAAGAGGACGACCGGATGGACGACCGGCCCCAAGTGCTGCGCAACAACATGGTGCTGGAGGCCAGCGGCCAGGCCGCCGCCGCCGCCACCGCCCTTTCCAGCACCCTAGCCGAGTACGATCGCGTCGCCGGAGTGGCGGCCGGGCCAGGAGCAGGCGGGGGTGGTGGCCGCGTCAACATCGCCCTGGCAGCGGCGAATGCCGCCGCAGCGGCCGCAGCTGCCGGCGGTCCCAGTGTCGCTGGTGCTGCCGCGGGCGCGCAGCGGGTGTCGCCAGAGGCGGATGGGGCGGTGGCGGCTGTGCAGCCGCAAGAAGTCGCCGACCGGGGCGCGGGTGCGGTTGCCGTGAACGGCACCGGCGACTCGGGCGCGGGTGCGGGTAACGGGACCGACCCACCAGGGGTTGTCTCGACCATGCAGCCGCCGCAAGGGCCGCCTCCGGTTCGGCAGCAGCAGCCCAACGCGGATCCAGTCATCGGACCTGCAGCCAGCGCACGCGCTGCTGCCGCGGCACCCGGTGCCGGCCCAGCGGCGCGACCGAGCGCCAGGTTTACCATCTCACCGGTAGGTAGTGAATGTGGACGTCTGCGGCAACCTGCACCAATCGTCGTTGTTGGCAGCCTGGCATTGCTGGCACTGAATGCCCCTCAGGCCCGTTCATGCTATACGCGCACCAGGTTAGCACGTCCCCCATGACCTTACCTGAATGCGCTCTCCCACCGCATTTGTTCATCGCAGCTCTCGGCGCACGTCCTGGACGAGCTCGCGGCGGCGCGTGAGGATGACGGCGCAGGTGCTGGTGCGCCTGGGCCGGGTGACGCAGGGGCCGCAGGCGGGGGAGGCGACACCATCATCACGCCTTCCGGCCGCCGCCTGGCCGCAGCGATAGGGGTGGCGCTGGGCCCAGCGGAGGCTGCGCTTGCTGGAGCTGCCGCTGCTGCCGCTGCAGGCGGGGCTGCTGGTGCTGGGGTGCAGGAAGACGCGGGCGAGCCGATGGACATGGCGCCGCCGCCGCCCCAACCACCGCCGCCGCCGCCGCCGCCACCTCCGTCGGGGCGTGCGGCAGGCTTCCCACCGCCTGCCAAGCAGCCGAGATGTGAGTTGCTTGTTCACCTTTCTGAGGAGAAGCGGGTACTGGCTACTCGTGCTTCGTGGCGTCCATGCCAATGCCGGAGTACGGACACACGGTATCTCCGCCTAGCGCCTTGGTTGCCGCGTTTTTGCTTACTAGTACTGCTGGAGGCTGGCAGGCGCGCTCCTTACGCGGTGGTGCCCTGCATGCATTGAACTGCGCAGTTGCGGAGCCCTTTGCTCCATCGCCTCAGCCAATGCACCCGCCGCCGCCGGCCAACCGCCGCGGGCCAGGGCATGCGCTGCTGCCTCCGCCGCGACCGCCGCTGCACCGCATGGGCCCAGGCGCCGGCGGTGACTACGGCTTCCGCGCGCCACTGCCTCCGCACCCGCACCCGCACGCCTACCGCCATGTCGCCCACGATCCGCACATGGACGCCGATGACCTCGCAACGGGACCGGGCCACGGGCCGGGGGCGCTGATGGGTAGCCTGCACCACGGCGCCAGGCACATTCTGCGCGGCCTCGGCGGCAGCGGTGGCGGTGGGTTCATGCGGCCGCCGCCGCCACAGGCGCCGCAGCCGCAGGCGCGGGCCACCTCCCACGCCACGGTGTCCGGATCGTCCGTGCAGCAGGACCCGTTCATGTTTGGCCAGGTGCGACCCAGGGTCCGAGCAAGACTGGCCATGGCATGGGGACTGGCGACGGGTCGGGACCAGGCCGACCGCAATGCATCCAGGATGCAGCGTCCAAAGCACCCATCCATTTTTCATCTTCGTTGCGCGCGCGTGTCTGTTAGCGACGCATGCTCGCCTGCCTCCAAACCATATGTGGCCTGACTCCCACACACAGTTGGTGCAAGGCAGCGACGGCCAGCTGTACCGCGTGCTGCAAGAGCTCAACGATGGCGAGGAGTACGACGTGGACGTGCCCGGCTCGGTGCTGGGCGGTGTGACCGGGGGCGGCGGCGGGGGCTCCGTGGCGGCGCACGCACTCGCGCTGTCCAGCGCTACGGTGGCGGGCCTCAGCGAGGATGAGGCCAACGCCGCCGCCGAGCTGTCGGCGCTGGCGGGGCGCACCGTGAGCAACAGTAGCGTCATGCAGCATGGCGGCGGGTACATGGAGGGAGGCATGATGGGACCGGGGGCGGGCAGGCGGGGCGGGTGAGGCGCTGGCGCCCGTTCCCTTACTGTGGGTCATTTGCAGGGTTGTGCTTGGTATGTGAAGGACGCATACAATACTTTTCCCCGTTGAGGCCGGCCGGTGTCTGGTTAGCGGTCTTTGCTGGCAAGCATAGCACTGCACAGTATGTGGTAGGCCGCAGCAGCGAGGATGTTGTGGCTGGAGGATTTCCTGCCGTTTGGTTGCCCTGTGGTGGCTGTGCTTGTGCTTGACAGCTGGACGCGACTGGACACATGGCGGGCCATGCCTGTACAAACCAGCCCCGGCTATGTCCGGGAGATGAGGCAGACGCTTGCGGCCTCAGACTAAAGACGTGGCGTGGGCTCAGCCCACCTTTCCCTTGCGAGGGGAACCGCATTTCTGGTCAGGAACTCCGAAGTTATCAGCTTTAGGTGTTTTGCTTACGGTGTAAGGACCAAATGTGCTTACAAGCGGTCCGCCTCCGCTGTGACGCAAGCACTACCACTGGTGCCTTCGTAATGTCCAAACAGTGTGTTGCCGCTGCGGAAATGCCGCGTGACGAGTCACCCGCCCCGCCCCCGGTTGCATGCATTTTACAGCCCGAGGAGATACGGCCCCAAGCGACAATCCCAATCTCTCAAAACCGACAATAGCCTCCACTCATGCCTTAAGCAGCCTTGCAACTCACTTGCGGCCCGCAGCGGCCTTCTAACTACGGCCTCCTGGCTCGGGCCTTACAGTTCCCGATAACCCCACCAAGTCCGCCGTGCCCGCCCAAGCCCGCCCGTGTTGAGGTTGCACTAGTGGCCGAAAGTGCTGCCAGTACTGGGTGTGTCGCATGCATGTAGCGCCTAACAGCAGAGTCCAGACAACCACGCCGCGGCGCCCACGGGTACCACCACATTACTCCGCGGCGGCGCCAGGGGGGCGGGTGGGTTGTCACGCAGAGGGACGATCCGACAAGAAAAGGTGGCTCTCCCTTGCAAGGGAAAAGTGGTCCTCCGTCTGAGGCCGAAGGTTCCGATACCAGCCTCATCTCCCGGACATAGCCGGGGTCGGTTTGTGCAGGCACCGCCCGCCATATGTGCCCAGTCGCGCCCAGCTATCAAGCACTAGTGCAGCAGGCAGCAGGCCAACCAGACAGCAAGGACAACACCCCTGCCGCTGCAGCCGACTGCCCGCTACGCCATGCTCGTCAGCACAGGTCGCTGACCAGACAACACCGGCAGGTCTCAACCTGTGCGCCGGCGCCGCTTTGAAGGCGGCTCCTCCTCCACCTGGCCTTGCCTGCCCCCTCTGCTCCGAACATGCGCGCCGCCACTGCCGCTGGGCCGCCACTGCCGCTGGGCCGCTGGCGCAGCCAGTCCGCACTGCTCCCGCCACTTGGTGTCGCAGACCGCGCAGTGGAAGGCGGGGTCCGTTCGGCAGACGACGAAGTGCTGCAGGAAGTCCAGCAGGCGGTACCGAAGGGGCGTGGCCACAAAATCCACCTTGAACCTAATTGCTGCGAGCGTTGCCTCGTCCTCGCAAACGCTTCGCAGCGACACCTTACGGGTGCTAGTTCGAACCATGATGAAGCGTTAGGGGTGTGGGAGCCGGCCCACACCCCTAACACGGGCAAGGTTGGGCGGACTAAACGAATTGTTTGGCCTGTGCTACGGCTACAAGGGTGCGAACTGCGAAGGGGGCTTAAAGTTTGAAGTCAACTGGCAACTCTTCCTTTGTGGAATCCGCGGGACAGGGCTGCTTTCCTTGCGACCTCGCGACCTCGCGAAACTCAAGATGTCCATGGACTCGTGTAACACGGGCCTGCTCGACTTAGGCAGGGTTTGTGTCGGCAAGCTTAGTACGCTAAGCGACGCTTCCGCTGGCATCACGATATGCCCAATAACATATTAAGTAGTGTAGATTCTCTACGATTACAGAGCGTAGTATTTGGACCGCACGTCTACTACGTCGACTACGCACGTGATCCATCTCTGTACGGGCCTTGCTGAGCCCAAGGTACCAATCGGTCGGGCCGCTTCCCACCGGTTCCATTCATGTATTCGAGTTCCTCTTGGGGGATAACCAAGCTAGTCTACAGTCCCTCGGTGGGCCGAAGGTCCGCAAGGTTCCTGAGGTAAGCTCGCTCGGTTATGATCACAAGTAACTAGAGCCGGCGTTACAACTCGCGAGGTTGCTTCTCGCTCCAGCCGAGTTTTCCCTGCCGCGTATTTTTCTACAATAGGCAACCCGGGTTCACTCGGGGCGTGCCCATACACGCCGCACCGTCCAAAGACCAAACCTTGCCTAAGGCTTCTACATGACATATGTATGTTATGACTAGTTGTTTTAAGCCCTGGCGCGGCCTCCCCGCTCGCCGAGCTCGCGAAATGCAGCGACATGCCCCGACAATGTGCACGAAGAGCTGCTTTTAGCCCTCGCAAAGCCTTGAGCTCCCATTCTTATAGCTGAAAGTAGACACGGCATCAATCACGGTTCGAAGAAATGGCTCCTCGAGGGACCTCGGTCGCGAAACTGCCGGTCTGCAGAGCCTCACATTTTGCCCCGGGATACATTCCAATGCAATATTGGGTGTCTAAATAACATATTGAGTGAGTTACTGCTCTCTCCAGCACACTTTGGCCCGATTGGACTGACACGCGCCCATCGGGCACATGGCTGGCGGGCCAAAACCCGCCCATTTCGACCTCAGGCGAGCGCGGACCGCCCTCCCACTTGACCAGCAAGTCATTCCTACATGCACGGAGGGGCTGAGAGCGTGGGGGACTCAGGGGAGACCAGTTTGGCCATGGGGACCCCCTATCCGCCCCCATGACCCTCCGCACGGGAAGGGCCGTACGGCAGTGGTAGTACTGAATCTGTGGGGGGTAGGTAAGGTACGTCGGACTGTACTACCACGACTAAACACGGGTCCAAAGGTTGTGCAGTTTTGGGACGGTGCCCCAAACTGAAGTGAACCCGGGTTGACAATAGGGAATAAATAATACGTGGCGCTCGCGGTTTGTTCCAGTATGGTACTTTTTGCAGACGCAAGCACGATCCGAAAATACAGTGCAGAAGCACAACGGCAGATAAAGCGCCGTGTGCTCCTGACGCCTACAAGATCCAGCTCGGTCCCGGCCCATGCAGACACGTACCCGAGCGTCCTGCGCCGTGCGTGACTTTAACGCAACACGGCAGGTACGTCGCAATGATCGATGCTCATTGTTGTGTTCACGATCTAAGCCCCCCCCCCCCCCGGCTAGGCGTGGCTGGGGGGCTGGCCGTCCCTTCGGTCCGGCCTTGCCCCTGGGTTGGCTTGCCCCTTCCCCCGAAGGGGGAGGGGCGGAAGCCATTGCGGTCGCATCGAGTCCCCAGGCGGGCCCCCCTCGGTTATGACAGTTTTACCTTGAGTTATTTTGGGGAAACCCGAACGTAGCCAGAGTTCTTGTGCAAATAATACGCCTTTCAACTTGTCCCAAGCGATGCATAACTTTGCGGAAACGCGAGGAAGACGTAAGGCTAGAGGCGAAGGGATTGGAGGATCTTGGCGCTCGATAGCGCCATCGGGTTGCGATTCTTGTCAGTCACGGACTTGTGGTAGACAATGATACCTCAAGGCAATAAACAATTGACAGAGATGGTGAGTGCGAAGCGCCGACGACCCTAAATGCGTGGTCGTTCTCCAGAGCGCGATTTCGAATGTGAAATTTATATACAGAATCGACCCCGCATTTCGGGTCGTCGGCGAAGCGCATGCGCCCTCGCCGATCGGCAAAAGCAGCGGCGCCGTTTGCTTCTCGATGCATCAGCAGCGCTGATTTTTGTGGTATCAACGGTGCATACTATCGTGGTGGCGATTTCGCGAAATCATGTGCAACATCTCGGGGCCCCCACCGTGGCCCCCGCCCCGCCCGCGCGCTCTCGCTTTGGCTCACCAGCGCGCTTGTGTTCACCGGCGCCTCCCCGCACAGTCCGGGCATCCCTCCCCCAGCACCCCCATCCCGTTCGCACAACTGCACGCTGAAATGGACGTTTGGAATGAGCCCATAGCCGATAGCTCGGCTCAGGGGCTAAGTTCCCGGCATACTTGGCCTTGCAACGGTGCGCAATGGGACAGAGGGGAGGGGGCAAGCCGGGGTACTGCGTAGCGGTAGGTGTTTGCACATGTAGGGTGTGAAAGTACTTGGGACACTGGCATTCGCTGCACATTTGCACGCGGGCTGCATGTGTAGGGACGACCAGCTACGCCGGGGGCCGGAGGGATGGGTGGGTGGACAGCCGCAATTCGCATGCTGACACATTGCCGCAGGGGGGGCTTCGCATAAGCACGCGAGCATTGACTCGAAATCTACATACTCTACATATGCCGCGGCTGTGGGCGAGCCGCTGCGCCGGGGGGGGATGGGGGGATGGGAGGGTGAACTACTGCAACTGAGCATCCGTGACATTTGTAGCGCTCCCGGCCGCGCGACGTTTTTGCGCCTATTGTGTAACACGGCATTGGGCGACATCATTTGCGTCAAAGGATGCGAGCCAGGCGCGTGGACTCCAGACTTGGGGGCCCATCCCGCGCTCCGAGCAGGCCGTCGCCTCCATAGGAGCCCCTCTGAATACACATTCGCTACGCTCAACCAAATCCATCGCCAGCGCTCCCAGGGCGGCCGTATCCGCTGCGTCCGGCATGTTACGGCGCGCGAAATTCCGACATTCCGCTCCGCCGACCTGCGCTCAGAGAAGCCCGCCAGCGCGCATATGCTGTCCACATCACACCCGCATCAGCAGCGGCGCTGAGAACGGCGTCCCATCGCTCCAGGGAAGGAGCTGTTCAGACTCGACCATGCCTCGGGGGGGGGGATAACTAGACTCATCTCCACTGCGCTGCGATAAGTCAGCGCATATCTTGTCCCCTGCAAGGGGAACCGCATTTCTTGTCAGGAATTCCAAAGTTATCAGCTTTAGGTGTTTGCTTGTCGCCGTCGCGTCATCCCAAAAGGAGTATTCGTTGCGGGCGTGCGCGGCGGCGGCCTCCCAACCCATACACAGCCCTCTGGAGATGACGCCACCGGCGATACCGGCCGATCCAGTGGCTTCAGTGTGTCGAGTACCGTGTGCCTTGCCACCCCGCTAACGCACCTGCCCCCACCCGGCCGGCAGCCGCCGCCCCGTGCGGCTGCCGGTTTCATGACGGGTGTGGGGAACCGCAATGCGGTCCGCATCCGTCACCTGCTTGCTGTTTGCACCCCTTGCCTCCTTGTCTGCGTTTGCTCGCGTCCCTTGCCGCCCCTTCGGAGGATTCGTTTGTGTTTGCTGCTTGTGGCTTCCTGGTGTCGCACGGCATGCACCGCACGCGCCCATGCCGACCGCAGTGCGACCGGGATGAGCCATGCAGAGATCGCGCTGTCGTTACCAGGGGAGGGTCGTTACTTCCTCGGCCGCCCGGCGCACTTGCTCATTTAACCGCATCCATCACTTCCCTGTACCTCGTGTGCTTCGTTTCAGGGTTGCGTAGTTCGTAGTACGCGTACTATGTACTACGTACTGTACTACGTACTGTACGCTGCCCTCGTCGGCTAGTACGTTGGAAAATACGTTGTGCTGGGGAAACCAGCGGGGTGGGCCGTGGCAGCGCCGTGGCGGGCGAGGGGCGCGAGGGGTGCCTGGCAAGGGTGTCCGCCGAAGTTCGCGAACCATGGCTGCTCTCCGCAATGCAGCTGTGTTTTTGGGCTGAGCCCCCCCAGCGAAGCGTTCCAGGGGGGGGGCGAAGCCCCCCAGGAACACCCCTGTCCGTGGCTGGTGGCTGCGTGGCTGCGTGCGTCGGCAAAACATAGCATACTGGCACAAACTGCGACTGCTACGTATTAGTATTTGTTAATGCCTATTGCATGTAAATAGGTGGCAGAGAAAATTCGGGCGGAGCGAGAAGTGCCTTCGCGCGTCCATGGAAATTGACTTTCGCGAGGTCGCGAGGAAAGCATCCGGTGCCCGCCGATATGCAGTCTATAAGGCAAACTATGTTGGCGGCAAGCAAAGCGGGGAAGTATATTGAAAGTCTTTGAGCGACTTGCGCTGCCATGCCTGCCAACGCGCCAGAATGCCGAGAAGCCCCGAGGTCGCCCCCGCCCCGCGCCTAGCCCTTTGAGCGTGGGGCGCCGGGGAGGTGTTGAGTATGGCAGGAGGCGAAAGAAATGCTTGGGGTGTTTGGGAACGTGACAAGGCACGCATGTGGCGCGGGAAATCCCGCACGACCCCAACCCGAGTGTCCCTAGCCGATGCGCCTGCGCGTCGTAGCGGCATTGAGGCTCTAACGGGGCGATACACGCCTATTAGCTCCCAAGCGTACGGGGGCTCAGCCCATTTTCCAGCTGTACAAAGCTGACACCCCTTGTCTTATAACAATATGAGTATAATAAGTTGAAGGAAATTCCGCTAGAAGACTATGGCCGCGCAAATCCAAATCACACCGATTCGGGCATGGTGCGGGCACGCGTGTCGTGTTTGCATCGGCTTTCCCCCCGGATTTCGTGGCCCAGCGTATTATGCAGCGTATTTTAACGTACTGTACTAGAAATCCTATTACGCTGTATTAATACGCGTATTATGGAGAGAGGGTCGCGTACTAGGCAACCCTGGGCGCCTCCCTTGCGGAGGAGACAAGGCACAGGCGGAGGAATGACACGAGCCGGTTTGGCATTTCCTAAGCGAACTCTTCCCGGGGTTGTTCCTTGTAAGTGCCTAAGCCCCAGGCTTGGTGGCAATGACTGGGAGACGAAGCTGGGTTAGTCGGCGTCCAAGAAAGAGTCGTGGCCTCGTGGGTGGAGGGTTCCGGGTTTCTAATTCCCAGGAGCCGTGAACACAGAACAGGGTGCAAGCAGGGCACAGCGATAGCGACATATTAGGCCTCTGTGAACTGAGTGGCAGTCACCGGGGACCAAGCGTGGCTGCGTGGATAGGCCGGCGAGACCTCAGGATTTGCCAGTAATTAAACAGGCAATGGCACGGATCAGTCGCCGACCCGGCGACCGCCACAGGTTTCACCGCGACCCAGGCCCGGCTCACCTTCCACAGGTACGATTGGCCTAGCAAGGTAACGCTTGATACTATCGAAGACCTTGCCTGGGCACCGACCCCTCGTTCAAGGGGGCGTGTCATCCCTGCTTCGTTTAGTCACCCCACGCAGCGCACAGCCACAGCGTAGCCCGGCTTGCGCACCATGTCCTCGAGGTTGCTTTGGGGTTGACGTTGCTTGCCTCGCGCCTAGCGCCATAGCTTCTACGCTGCAGTACATCACGCCTCCTGTCCCTCCCTCCCTCCCATACATGTCGTGCTGGGCACCGGTGGCGCTGGTGTTCTCCAGGTTGGTTTCGGGCGCATCCTTTCTGGTAGTCCCAACGCCAGCCCGGCCGCCGTCGTCCAGCCCAGCCATCCCAATACAGCCGCCACCTTCCGTCAGCCAGCCATGGGCGCGACCGTCCACAGCGTTTACCGTCGGTTACGAGGTAACATATGAATTCGCAACTTGCGCTACTGACTGCCTACTCTCGTGCCGCCTGCAAGCCCACTCCGCCATCCGCTCTGGTCTCCGTACGCATTAGTTCCGCAACAATCGTCAATAAAAGGACCAAATGTACTTACAAGCTGTCCGTTTGGAGGGACACAACCTATGCTGTGTGCTGGCTCCCACAGCCTCGAACCGTCACGCCCTATTACCTAACCGATTATCCCTTCGGTTAGGTCCTATTACCTGATCCGCGGCTGTCACCTGCGCCTGTGCACGGGATTCTACGTGCTGCTGCGTCCCTTGCGGGGCACGCATGACACGGGGCGCCCGGAGGGGGGAGGGGCAAGCCGGGGTACTGCGCAGCGGTAGGTGTTTAGGTGTCTGTTCGGGTGCCTCCGCCGGTCTGTCGTTCGGCTGCACCGTGCTGGTGTAGCGCCATAAGCTGCGGTTGGTGCCGCAAACAGCAGCTATGGTACGCAAGTGGCACGATGCAGGCTGCTGTTGGTGCAATTATGTATGCCGTGGCGTGCGCTTGCAATCAGCCGTACGCCAATCGACGCGCTTTAAAAAACGGAGTGTCCCCTCTTGGATGTCGCATTCATCCGCTCTTGATGAGCATGCGCATGCCTTCACCGTTTTTTGTATGGCCTGGATAAAGTGAGTCACACAATCATCATTCACTCGCTCGCTTTGAGGTACAGCTCCCAATCTTGTGTGCCCCCGTGGCCTAATCTATCGCACCCACCTGTTGGGCGCCAGGCCGCCAGCCGCCAGGTGCCACAGCCCATAGCGTTTAGGGTCCGTTGGGTCTGAGAGTACAGACCATGCGCGTCAGCAAACTTCCAGCCAGCCAGCAGCTTGTCGGTACATTGACTCCGGCGTTCGACCAGTCGCGCGCTCATGCAATGCCTTTGCAATTTGTTTGTCATCTGCTGGGGGCTGGGAATTAGCTGCACCCTACGGGACTTCACCAACCTGCCTTAATACTGTCCCATCGCACACCCACCATGGGACTCTGCATACTTACCGTGTCTCATCGAGCCCATGGCTTCTAGAGCATGGGCAAAAACATTCATTCATTGGCCAATTGGGCGGATTTCTGGACATATTTCCCCCAATGTCTGGGGCTGGACTTCGTTGGCCTGAGTTCGGGGCGGGTTTTGTCCGAATTCCTATGGCTCCCAAACCGCCATGTGCCCAGACAAAAGACGGCGGCCACCCGCCCGTTATTGTCTGAGCTAGGCATTGCCCTGAAACAAGATACGACCCTTGCCACCCCTGCCTTGCCCCTGCCACCTTGTAACCAGACAACAACATATCACGTTCAAAATTCAAAGTGGGTTCCCAACATGGGGTCACGACATGGCGTGTGCTCCTTTGAGGAGTCATCCCATAGAGGCTTGGCTAGGACTTACTGTGCGCGGAGTCACACGGACGTTGACCGCGGGAGGGTTTGCAGCAGAGTCGGGGTTGGTGGAGTCAAGTTGGGCCCTGATAGCATGCGATGGCTCGGCGTCTTCGGGTGCTGGGACTGTCCCCTCTGTAACATCCGCATTCATAGAGGCGGTGTTGGTGCCTCATATTTCCCAGCATGCTAATGTGAATGTTTTGCCGAGCGGCACAAGCTTGGCGTATGAATATGCTCAGGGCAGGACTGCAGCAGGAGGTTGTGGGAGTGCCTACAACACAACACCATGATGCATAAGCTATAGTTGAGTAGTACAGTCGAACTTGCCTAAATTCGTTGCACAAAGTGAGTTTCCGGCGTTATAATGCGGATGTTACAGAGGGGACAGTCCCAGCACCCGAAGACGCCGAGCCATCACATGCTATCAGGGCCCAACTTAACTCCACCAACCCCGACTTTGCTGCAAACCCTCCCGCGGGCAAAGTCCGTGTGACTCCGCGCACAGTGAGTCCTAGCCAAGCCTCAACCCGCCAGAGCCCCACCGCTGTGCCTCAACGCCACAAGCCTAGGCACAGGAGTGCCGGGAAACGCCTAGGCGTTATAAGGGCCCCCGGCCCGGTATTTACAACCCCCGGCCCGGGCCTCGGTTTCTGCAAGGTCAGGCAAGCGCGTCGTGCGTGTAACCACACACAAGAAGAAGCGAGACAGGCGTTCCGTCCTACATTGCCACTGAACAGAGCTAAAGGGTCCAAACATTGGTCTACAGTAACATTTGCTGTGTGCACATACCAGGTAACTGAGGTAAGGCTGCACGCACTATATGTTCTGGGCGGGGGCGCAGGGAAGTTGGCCCCTAGTACCTCATGCCCCAGCTTTCGGTACCCTGGAAGCCAGGCTGACTAAGCACTTAGACGCACGGCGGTGACGTGTCCAACTCACTTTAGCGCTAGTGTGTGTGCAGAAGCCCGGGTTACGACACATGTGGGTCGACGAGGAAAGTCCGAGAAACCCAGGGCAGGGCGTGGCAGGGATGGGGCGGCTCTGGAATGAAGTGGACACATGCCTCTCGCGCTCTCATAATGCACTCGCTTTTTACATTGCCAAACCCAACGCAATCCTAGCATAAATGTCTGTAACAAGCCAAGCTCAATAATACGGACTTGGGATGGCTCCTTCGCTTTTACTTGCGGCTTGCCTCCAATGTCCTATGGATGCTGGGACAGAATCAGCTAAGGTCTAGGCTCCCACAGCGACCTTCCTAGCCGGACGGCATGCTGAGTCGTGTGTCGCTGAGCGCGTCGGCGAGGCAAGGGGTGAGTTGGGAGTCAGTAATACTGGCTGGAATGATGAACGTGACCTGTGAGAGCTGTATCGATAATTCTTGTGCCCAAACCAAAATGCCGAGCAGGCGTCACCTGGCTGGTCGTGGGTCGCTCTTGCTATACTGGTGTCGAGCATATCTCAGGACACCTCATGGGCTCGTCTGGTGCCCAGCGCTGGTAAGGAAACGCCAGCCGCGGTGAAGCTTGCGATTCTCGCCCCTGACACGTTCGCTTTCTTGTTCTTTGCCCCCGCATTGCAGGCGCTGCCTTACTGACAGCAGCGCTAAGCAGCTCACTGAAATGGATACCGCTGGGCGGCGTGGTGCCCCAGCAGGTAGCGCAAAGCGTCTCATATTTTCCAGTGGGGCCCCGCTGAACTAAGTCCTCGCTTGCGCAGGTTTTGCGACAGATATTGCTCTTTCTGGCAGTCATCCTGGCGTCAGCCGGCACGACGGTGGCGGGCACCGAGCGTATATCGCACTTAGCATTGACATCCCTCTTCTGGACCGTCTCGCCAGCGGTAAGTTATTTTGCAGTCGTCGGACAGTCAGCTCGTCATCGGAGCCGAGGCATTTTTGTCGTGTGCTCGCAGGGCGTCGACGAGGGCTGTCACAGGGACCCTACAGGAATCGCCATGGCCGCGCAAGTGGTGCAAACAGCGGTTGTGTATGGGATGCAAGCAAATTTTTCTAGCACAGCCGCGACCAGCGATGGGTGCAGCGTGGCGTTCCTGTTCGCGGCGGTGCTGGTGGGCGTCGTCCTGCCGGCCCAGGCGCTTTCGGGCCGGCGCGCGGTTTACCGGCAGCTGGCGCAGGCGCAAGCAGCTGGCACCTGTGTGGCAACGCCCTTGGAAGCAAAGCAAGCAACCCAGCAGCTAGCAGTTGACGACAGGGCTGCACAACCCCCTGCAGGGGTGCCGCTAGGTTCCACCAGTTCTGGCGACACAACACAGCCACGCCAGCGTGCAGGGCCCCCGCCGCCCTCGCGAGCCGGCAGCGCCAAAGCGGTGCATCCAGACGCGTTGGGATGGGATAGCTCGCGTCCTGCTAGCTCGTTTCCAGCCATGCAGTCGGATATTCGCTCAAGTACGGACAGCGGCGGGTTCAGCGGGCTCAGCGATGTGCCCGCTTGCGCAGCGGACTGCCCCGACCCCAGCAGGCCTGCGGCGCAATCAACAGGGACACCGCGCTCGCCCTACGACAGCCCGCCAGCTACAAGAACGGATCCTCATGCGATTCTCTTCATTGCCAACCCCGCAGCGGTCCAGTCTTGCACCGTCAGCTGCCAGACGGACGACGAGCTGCTGGTGTGGCTGTTCACCGGCGGCAGCACGACACCCTCCGCCCCAGCCGACGACATGCGCGATGGCGATCACGTGAGCGGCGGAGTCACAGGCGGAATGGAGCTACGCGCCTCCGCCAGTGGCGACGCGTGCAGCCCCACGCGCCATGGTGGCGAGTTCGGGCTGATCGGCACTGCCAGGGAGGGCTGGGTGGCTTCAGCGTACATCAAAGACGCTGGGCTGGGCGGCGGCGCAGTCGGGGACGCAAGTGGTCGCTCGGGCGGCATAGGCAAGTATGACAGCTTCACGTCCGTGTGGTCGCGGAGCGCGGCCATGCACACGGCGCCGTACCGTCCACACACCGCATTTGGCAGCGGTGGGATTGGCAGCGGGGTTGGCGGCGGCGTCGGTGGGCTTGAAGGGGAGGCGGGGCCGCGCGGCACATGGCTGGAGGATGCCAACCTCAGCAATGGAAGCCAGCAAGCAGGCAGCGCCCCGACCGGCACCGGGAAGGTAGCGCTGCCGGGCGCTGGCGCGTCCGGCGGCAGCGCTGCGGGCCCCTCTGCGGGCTATGCAGCTGTGTCCCGGCGGCGCTCCTCGGGTGCAAATCCGGGTCAGCCGCCCGCCCTACCTGGCAGGCTCGCATCAGAGCCGGGTCCATCCAGCTCACAGCCACACAGCCACTTGCCGGCATCAGGTTCCGGGGTGCCGTCGGGCCCCCCGGCTGCAGCGCAGCGCGGGCGCGGCAACAGCCGCAGCGGATGCGCAGGTGCCAGCGGCGTCCGCAGTAGCAGCGGCATTAGCTCGGGGCAGCTGATCCTGCCAGGACTGGCTGGCCTGCTGGGCACGTTGGCGGACGCAGCCGCTAATCCCCAATCACAACGGTCACGACGCGGAGCATCACGCAGCAGCTCCCAGCTGCCCGCGTCGCTGGTGTGGGCTGCGGCAAAGCCAGAGACTGGCGACGAGCCTGGGACGAGCGGCACTACCACGCCAGCGGGTGCTAGCGGCATGACTGCTGGTTCGGCTGGGGCTGGGGCTGGGGCTGCGGCGGTGGCGAGCCGCTCGCTGGCTCTGCGGCAGCGGCTGCAGCAGCGCTCGCGGACATTCTCGGAGCTGTCGCCGCAGCGCAGCCTGGCACTGGTGGAGCTGGCTGTCAGTGGGGCGGGCGCGGTGAGTGTTGGCCTTCAAGGGTGGTGTGGCTGCTCGTGTGCTGGCTATAGCTCAGGTCCCTTATGTGCGCACAGCCTGCTTGGAGGGCGTGGTAAAGCCTCCCGCCCTGTGCTGATGTCTGGTATCGCCCCGCCTTTTCCCTGGTGCCCCCTGCTCGCTCTGCAGCCGCTTGTGCTGCCGCCGGCCCATGCGGACAAGCTGCTTCCACTCACTGGCCGCGGCGGCGTGAACGTCACTGGGCCGCGGGTAGAGGTTCCCTCGCCCTACAGCGAGGACAGTGCGGAGGAGGATGAGTCGGTGCGGCGGCTGCGGACCCTCCGGTCCATGCGCCGCCACCACCCCGAGCTGGCGGCCTCGCTGGACCGCTTCGCGACGGTGCTCCTGCGCCAGGCCGCGGCTGCAGGCACAGCAACAGCAGCGGCAGGAGTGGGGTTGCGGCCGTTGGCACCGCACGGCTCTGGCAGGCTGCTGCAAGAACCGCGGCGGGCACCCGACGGGTCAGCGGCGCTTGAGACGAGCGCAGCGCCTGCGCATGCAGAGGGGCAGCTCACCAAGGCGGCCGCGGGTGTTTCGGACGTGCGTCGGCGACAAGGCGGCCCTGTGCGTCGGACGCAGAGCTACTCGTCGCTGGAGGCCATGGCTCAGCAGCGCGACCACAAGTCGCTCGCGGGCGGCGCCGCCGCCGCCTCCCCGCTTCTGCGCACCGTGTTGGAAAATGGCAGCATGCACGGCTCCGGTTCAATGGCTGCGGCAGAGGAGCTGCGGCAGGCTCCGGCGGAGCGGGGTACTGCTGTGGCGGCACTCACGCGACCGCCCGCTGCTGCCACGAGGACGCCAACGGGAACGCCGGAAATGATGCAGGCCGTGGGCTCAGCGTACGCCGTGCCAGGCCCCGCAGGGCCCGCCTGCTCCGCGCCCACCACTGGACCGCCCTCCTTTGAGGTCATGTTCCTAGATGCGGAGGCTGCAGCAGCGGAGGCGACGTCTTCAGGCGCACTGGCAGCAGCGGGTGGCAGTGCCGGCGCAGGTGGCGGCAACGGACTTGACAGCAGCGGCAGTCGCCGCTGGTCCATCACATCCGGCGGCTCCGCCATAACCATTACGGGCGCGCTAAACTCCGGGCGGGTGGCTAGCTGCCGCAGCAGCACGGACGTGTTGCGGGCGGAAACGCACGGGCCGGGCAGCGCCAAGAGGAGGGGCACCGAGGGTTTCAATGCCACCAGCAGCTCTGCAGCTTTAGGTTTCGGCGGAATTCGGTCCGGGCCCAGTAGCGGCGAAGGTTCGGCCATCGGTTTTGTTGTGGACGCACGCGGGAGTAGCGGCAGCGGCCGCGTAGCCGCCGTGGGGCCTGCACTCGAGTTGGCATTGGGCTCGTCGGACGCCGCCTGTGCGGCTCACATGGACCCGGCTCAGTACCGCCAGCGCTACGCCGCGGCCGCCAGGGGCGGTGCTGGCATGAGTGGGCGCCAGTCCGAGGCATCCGGTGGCGCGTCGGAGCTCGCGCTCACTTGGCAGGCGATCATGGGCGCACGCCGCTGCAACGGCTCTGTGCAACGGTCTCGATCCGCCGGCGAGGCCAGCTTCAGGCCTGCCGGTGTGGGCAGGCGCAGCGGCGCAGGCAGTGCTGGCGACGACGGAAGCGGCAGAGGCGAGGCGGAGGAGCGGCAGCAGCAGCAGCAGCAGCAGCAGCAGCAGCAGCAGCGCCACCAGGTGCTGCAGCACCACCACCACTGGCACTGCTCGCGCCAGCAGCTCCCACACCAGGAGCACCGCCGGGCCGCGCTGGTACAGGTACGTCCTGACTCGCGGGGGATGCAGGTTGGGGCACGTCGTTGCTCACAGGTAGCCAATAGGTAGAGCTGATCTTCAACGTGCCTTACATGCCAGGCCTTACGATGCTTGACGCGCCCTTGGTTCCCGTGCGTCATAAACCCGCAGGCGTGGCAGGCTGTGCTGGCGGAAACCGGACCTCCAAGCGGCCGGCACGCCGCCGGCAGCGGTCGCATCGCCCCGCACCCGCTGTCGGCCAGTGGCGAGCTTGCCGCCTGTGGGGTGGCCAGCCGCGCGTCCACCGGCAGCGGCTTTGTCCGATGTGACAGCGGCGCGGGCCAGCGCCACGAGCCGTCGTTGGCCGAGCTGGCAGGCCTGGACGCGGAGGCCCTGGCTCCGGCCGGGCCCACAGCGCCGGCACTGCTGCCCAGTGCCCCCGGCGGCAGCAGGGGCGAGGTGGGCACGCGCAGCACGCTCAGCCTGTCCGGTGACGGCGGTGACCCCGACAGCGCGACACCTTCCGGCAGCGACTCGCCAGCAGCTGCTGCGCTGCGGGGCAGCGGCGCTGCGGCCGGAGCAGCGGCGTACAAGGCGGTCCACGGTGCCAGGCCCACTCCCGCCACCCGCACCAACGCTGGCGGAGCGCACGCCGCTGCGCACACCGCCGCGGGCAGTAGCCACGATGACCGCAGCGCGCGGCTAAGCAAGAGCCTCAGCGAGCGCTCCCTGGCGCGCGTTGTCACCACCACCACCACCGGCAGCACCTCGCACTATCGCCGCGTGTCGCGGACTAAGAGCCGCTTCGCACTGCTGCAGCAGGCGGAGCCCGGCGAGGGCGGGGCCGACGCCCTGTCGCGGCACCCCGTGCACCGCCTGGTGCGGAACTCCTCGGGCGGCTCGCTGGGCAGCCGGCAACTGGCGGACGTAAAGGAGGAGGATGACGAGCTCATGGCGGCGGAGAAGGAGGCGGCGCTGGCGGCGGCGGCGACGGCGCGTGCCAGTGCCGACGGCCGGAGGCCCAGTGCCGACGACCTGTCCGCGGTGGTGGAGCTTGCGCGGCGAAGCCGCAGCAGCAACGCTGGCCGGGACAGCACAAGCACCAACGGCGGCATCAACAGCGTAGGTGGCGCGGGCGCCGGCGGCGGCCGCGCGAGCAGCAGCGGCAGCGGCGGTATTCTAAAGCTGGGCAACCTGTCGTCGCCGGGCTGCCTGGAGTGTGAGCAGCTGCAGCCTGTGCCGGAGCAGTTGGAAAGCGCTGGCGGCAGCGGCCGCTTTAGCGCAGGCCCGCGCTTGAGCGCAAGAGGTGCAGGCCGCTCAGCGCGCGTGTCGGGCGCTGACAATGGGCTTGATGCGGCAGCGCTCGCGGGCGCCGTGCATGACGGCGAGGACCACTGTGCGGGCTCACCCGTTGTTGGCGTCAGCGCCGCCGGGACGCGGCGCCGCTCCGCCTGGCGCTCCGCGTCGGAGCTATCTCTTGCGGGCCTGCGCTTTAGCGGCGGCCCCGGACCGCGTGTCAGCACCGCCTCCCGTGACGCCGAGGACCTGGCGCTGGAGCTCAGCCGCATGTCGGCGGAGTCGGCGGCGTCGGCCGCCGCCCGCGCAGCCCTGCTCGCGGCGGGCGGGAGCGCAGGCGGCGTCGTGTCCAGCGGCGCCCTGGTGGTGCGCGGCCAGAGCACTGGCAGCAACGGCTCCGTGGGCTCGCAGAAGCGCCGGGCGGCTCAGGCAAGGGCTTGCAGCTCTTCGCAGTCGGGCAGGCGGCCAGTCGTTGCCGTGGCCGCTGCTGCGAGTGAGTCTGGGCGGCCGCGGCTGGGTGATGACAGCATGAGCGGCCGTGATCCAGCTACGAACCCAGACAGCCTGGTGCCGAACGGCAGCGTCCGGGTGGCGAGCGTCTCTGCGGGTGTTGGCGGCGGCATTGAAGGCGACGACGGCAACGTGGACCCATGTCGTGCCGCCGCCGCGGCAGCCGCCGCTGACGCTGCAGCTGGCGAGCTGGGCATGCTGGAGTCCAGTGACAGCGACCAGGAGCTGCTAGAGGTGCTGGCGGCGGAGACACGGGCCAAGAACGCACGCGACGCGGTCGCCAGCCCGCTGGCGCGCATCCGGCAGAACGCGGGCGTCCCTGGCAAAGTGGCGAGCTTCCGCTTCGCGGCGCCCATCGTGCCGCCGGCAGGAGGCAGTGCCAACAGCACTTCCGCGGGTGGCGCCGTGTCCAACGCCAACAATGCTGGGTCTGGCAGCGCCTCACCGTTCCAGACGGCGGGTGCCGGCGGGCACTCTGGCGAGGCAGCGGCCACGGGGGCAGCGGATGACATCCCCATTCCGCCGCTGGCGGCACCGGTGGTGCCCGAGCGGGAGTTGGTAGCGGCAGAGCACCAGCGCCAGCACCAGCACCATAGCCACCGCGACCTCCACACACACTCGGGTGGTGGCAGCACCACCTCCAACGCTGCAGCCGCCGCGGCCTCAAGCGCGGCGTCCAGCGCCTCACAGCCGGGCGCCACGGGGACTGCGCCCGCGCCGCTTTCTGCCGTCAACCTGCACGAGCACACGCGGCGCTGGGATGCTGCGGCGCCCGCCTCGAACCCCGCCGCCATCGTAGCGCAGCTGACCAGCCCCTCGCCCAGCCAGTCGGGGCCCATCGATCCACTCAGCGAGCCTGAGGGCGCCGGCATGTCGGGCTGCGCGCTGGCCTCCGCCGCCGCGCTGCTGCAGTCCGCGCTCGAGTCCACCGCCGGCGTGGCCAATGCACATGCCGGCGGTGGCGAGGCCGGCCGCGGTGGCATAGGCGTAGGCGCAGTGGGTGCTGGTGACGCGAGCCATGCGGGCGCCGGCAACAACGCGGCTGGTGGCGCTGCCGCACAGGGATCGCCGCCGCACGGCCGCAACCTGCAGACGCCGATCCCCAAGGCGCTGGTGGTGGCGCGGCTGTCGATGCCGCTCGCGCCGTACGGCAACAGCGACACCACGGCACTGCTGGCGGCGGCGGTGGCTGGCGGTGGCAGCGGTGCGCTCGCCCGCGGCCTCAGCCGCCAGGCCAGCGCCACAACGGTCGGCGGCGTGAGCGTCAGCGCCAGCAGCGACGGCCACCAGTCGCAGGGCCCCGACCTGGGGTTGGCGTACCTGCCGCCCAGCACCTGCTACAGCCAGACCGGCATGGGCGCCGGCACCGGTGACGACAGCACCGCCTCTCGCAGCATTGAGCAGCCGCCCACCAACGCCACCTACATCTCCAACCTGTCACGCACGCCCTCACACATGGCGCATTGCGTCACCACCATCTTTGGTGGCACCCAGGTTGGCGGCGGCGGCCCGGCACGCAGCATCATCGCGTGCGTCAACAGTGGCGGCGGGGTCGGCATGTACGCTGGCGGCGGCGGTCGCGGCGGGCTGCCGTCCATGGTGCGCGGTCAGTCCAACCTGGGCGGCGGCGCGGGCGGCGGCGGCATGTCGGGCGGGGACACGGTGGAGGCGGAGGTGGAGGAGGCGGTGCTGGCCAACCGGCGGCTGCAGGATGAGCGGGCGGTGCTGATGGACGAAATCAACATCGACAAGATCCTGGGTTTCGGCAGCATGGGCATGGTGTACCACGGCCGCCTATACGACACCAAGGTGGGACCGACTGCTGGGGCTGCAGATGTCTGCTGGGGCTGCTTGGGATCCTAATTGATGTTGCGTCACCGGCATTGTATTCCATGGCTGAATGGGCTTCCCAACCCGCCGCTTGTACCGCTTTCCTGCCACCCGCCACTCGGCCAGGTTGTCATCAAGCTGATTGAGCACGGCACGGGCGTGCTGGGGAAGGAGAAGGAGCGCGGCCGCCTGGCGCGCGTAGAGGCATGCGTGTCGCGCATGCTGCTGCACCCCAACATTGTTCTCACCTACGACGCCTGCACCGGGCGCCTGCAGCCGGGGCGCCTGGCGGCCAAGCTGGGCCGCGGTGGCGGCGGCATGGGCGGCAGCTCGCGCGGCGGCGGCGGGCGGCAGCGCTTCATGACGGTCATGGTGCAGGAGTTCTGCGAGCTGGGCACACTGCGCGACGCCATCAACCGGCGCAAGCATGGGCTGGCGGGGTGAGTGGCGAACCCAAGGGTGGCAGCTCGGGGCGCTATGCTGCGCTAGTCGGGACGGCGGTCACGGTGGCACATGGCATACTGGTACGTGGTTCTTGGCTGCCGGCCCCAAGAGCTCTCGGCTCGCCCGCTACCCTACTTCGCTTCACTTTTCTGTACCATCTTTGCAACCCCCCGGCCCGCCATCTCCCAACTGTGCCGCCAATGCGAATGCCCTGCACGTGCTCAAAGCGCCCACCCACAATACGGCACTGACCCGACCCAACTCCCCCGCCCCCTTTCGCCGCCTTCATGCTTCCGCCTTACAGCTCCGGTCCTGAGTCTGCGGCGCTGTTGTACCGCGTGGCTCTGGACATCGCCAACGGCATGAAGCACCTGGCGGCGCTGCGGGTCATACACGCCGACCTCAAGGCCGAGAACGTGCTGCTGCAGCGAGCAGACGTCACGCCCGACCGCCCGCACGGCTTCGTGGCCAAGGTGCGGGCGCGGCCACGGTCGCAGGCTGCAGGGGCGAACTGCTGATTGAGACACGCGTACATGCTCTTACATCTGCACACCGTGCTACATCGTGTTCTAGACCTGACTCCTCTCTGCATGCGCCGTCACACAACTGCCCCGCAACCACGCGACCGCCTCCTGCCTCCGCGCAGGTTGCGGACTTTGGTCTGGCCATGGTTCTGCCTCCCGGCGAGGACGGCCTGAAGCAGGGCATCCACGGCACCGTGTCGCACATGCCGCCCGAGGCCATGCGCGACACGGTGTTCAGCCTGGCCACTGACGTGTTCAGCTTTGGCGTGGTGCTGTGGGAGCTGTACACAGGGGTGAGCGCGGGCGAGAGGCGGGGCGGGCTGTTGTGCAGTCAGAGACACGGCGCGTGGCTGGTGTGCTGGTGCTGTGCTGGGGTCACTGACGGCACGCACGGTTCCTGTGTTGGTCTGCGGGCGCGTGCTTGCCTTTCGCCAGTGTTCCCCTCGAGGGTATGCTGTGAGGCTGAGGTTGTATTACAGCTGACCGGTGCCTGCAACTGCTGCGCTATCTGCACACAACGCAGGAGTCGCCGTACCGGGGCATGGCGCCGCACGAGGTGGTGGAGGCGGTGTGTGCGCGTGGCGAGCGGCCCGCGTGGCCCGACGGCGTGCCGCCCGAGCTGTCGGCCCTGGCGGAGGACTGCTGGCACACGGTGGGGCGATGTGTGCAGAGATGCAGCTAATGTCGTGTACCGTAATCTAGTTGCCTGAGGGCGTGGGCCTCATGGCGGCAATCAGTCAGCCAGCTCGCTGATGTTGCTCACCTCCTGCTGCCACCACAGGACCCTGACTACCGGCCCACATTCGGCGAGGTCGTGGAGCGACTGCGCGGCCTGCTGGCGCCCGCACGCGGCGCGCCCGAGCGCTGCCCCAGCATGGTGCGTGCTTGCTGACCCCGCGGCCGCCCTGGCTCACTACTGGCACCCGCTCCTGCAGCAGTGCCAAGAACCGCATGCGTTGCGTGGGCAAGCAACGTAGCCGCTCCTGATCTGACCCCTACCCGCTTCGCTGCCCTCTTCCTTCCCTCTCCAATGCCCTCTCACTGGCCTCTCGCAGCTGAGCGGCATGACCGAGGAAAGCGACGAGCTGGAGGCCGCACTGCGTCAGCAGCGCCGCGGCGCGCCCGCGCCCTCCGTCCGCTGCCCCACCTCGGGCGGCATGGCCGGCGTCGGGGGCCCCAGTGGTGTCCTCACCAGCCGCGGGACGCCCTCCGAGGCCGGCTCCGACATGGGGTTTCAGGCCGGCGGCGACACCGGCGCCAGCGGACAACGCGGCGGCGCCGCCGCCAGTGGCATCCCGACCGCCGACAGCGGCAACGCGCGCGGCAGTGGCTTTGACGGCGCGAACGCGGGTGTGCCGCGCGAGGCGCCGCGCGACCCGCTGGGCCTGCTGCTGTGGGCGCTGTGCCAGTTCCCTGCGGAGGAGCCAGTTCGCCTGGAGGACGCCAACGGCCCCGACACCGTGCAGTGGGTCATGCAGGCAAGTGAAGTATGGCATCGGCCGGGTGCCTGCTGAGTTGTCGATACATGCAATGCCTGCAATGCAAGTCTTGGGGCACCCAGACATGGGGTTGTGTGTACGACACTGCCTGTGCTGCCTTGCCTCGGCCTTACCGGGTTTCCCTCCAGAGTTTCGTAATCAAATTGCTCGCTTTACTCGCTGCCCCCAGGTCGAGAACATGGTGCTGCGCTCGCGCGAGGAGGTCGGCCCCAGCCGTTCACTGCACTCGATGACCGCATCCATGGCGGGTGCACCGCCCAGTGTGGTGATAGAGCAGCACCCGTAGAGGGAGCGGAGTGGGAGTGGCATGCAGTAGAGCAGCATCCGTAGAGGGAGCGGAGTGGGGTTGGCATGCAGTGAGGGAGCTGATTATCAGGTGGCTGCAGCAACATGAGGGCAGCTATAGGAAGGAGGTCCGGATCAATCCCCAGATACGCTGATTGTACTTACACGGGCGGGACCTTCTTCGGATGTTCATCATTGCATGGATGCTGTTTGGCTGCTACTTCGGGGATTTGTGTCCTGGGGTTACTGGACGCTGCCAGCAGGCACTGCCCAGTATGTGGCTTGAGCACTAGCGGTGATGTGCGTGGGCTTGCGCTTGTGAACTGACACGGGTGTGCTTGGGTATGGTATACGGATGCCCAAGACTGGGACGCATGGGACTGACACGTGTTTTTTTGGCTTAGGGCAACATGGTGCTGACATCAACAAGACGGGGATTCACAAGAGCTTTCGGTCAATGCACACTTGCGGGGGTCGGGCTGCGCGTCTAACTCTCATTACTCATCAGGCTTGCTTTCAGAAGCGTTGCAATGTGAAGCCCTGCGGTTGAATTGCTAAATATTAGTTGAACGGAATCGTGTGGTGGGCTTTGGTGTTCCGGTGGGAGTAGATGCCCATGGGCACCGGATTGCCTGCGGAGCCGGAGTAGTGACACTCAGCGCCGCGCGTGCTGTTTGGGGGTGTGTGCGTGACTGTGGGCAGAAGTGAACGGCTTATGAATCGTGACGCGCAGGTGGCTGGAGCGGATCATGAGCAAGGCACAGGCCTTCATGTCACAGGCTTGCGTTTTGAGCCATCAAGGAGCGCCAAGAGAGTGCCCCTGAGCGTGGAGCATTCACATTACTTGAAAATGGTGGCTACAACGCCGTTGTCCCCACGAGCCGCCAGGCCAGTCAGTGCTGTGCGTTGGAGTGGTTTATGTGCATGGGGAACCGCGCGCAGCTTCCAAGGCTCACAAGAGTAATTGTGTTTTGGCACATGGGCCGGAAGCACGTGGAGTTGGAGGCCAGGCTAACCCACTGAACGCTTGAGGTGTATGGCCGGGCTGAGGGAGGTCGAGGGCTCAATGGCCTGACGTTGGGTACGTGCAGTCGGTGCCAGGATTGGGTGTTGTCAACCCGTTGGTCTGTGCTGGAGAGCTGAGTCGGTACCGAGTGTTTCCACTGCTCGGTGCAGCAGTACTGAAGTAGAGTTCTCCGGTGCGCGTGCGCGTGTAAAAGTGATCAGAATTTGCAGTCTTAATTCATCCTGAAGTGAGTATCGGTTATCATCTGGAGAAACGCACGGATACGCGGGACAATAGTGCGGCCTCCTTGTTAGTTTGGGGTCGTGGCGGCGTGAAGAGTGGGCATGAGTGAGCGGCGGCCTGTGCGCCGTGCCTGTGCGCCCAGCCGCGCACATCATGTGGTCGGATGGGCAGAAGGGGGGCGCCTGTGTTGGCGCGCTGCATACCGTGACGGCGACGGCACACCCCCCACGTGCCTGACGTGGGGAGATGCTTTAGGACTAACAATGCGAAGAAGGGCGCTAGTGCAACAGGAACATGTATCGTACAATTCTCGTCAGTTGATCGTTGCGCGGCAGTGCACATGCAGAGGAGGCGGGCTGACAGCTCGATACCGGCGGTCACCAGTCCAGGCCGTGGAGGACCGCGGCCCGAGGGCGCAACATCGGCATAGCGTCCAAAGCAGAATGGATATAAGGTCCTTGACGCGCCAGCAGCCTTCCAACAAACCGTACATGGAATCACCATGCGGACGTCGGCAGTAACGTCCAACCCTGTTGCCGCACGGCGGTCTCACTAAATTCGGCATGATGCCCCCGCCTAGCCAGAGGGGGGGGGGAACTAAACCTCCAGACCCCATGTCCCAAACAGCCAAAACCTCCCCCCCCTCCGGACCGACGACCGACCTCCGGCCCCACCGTTGGCTTGCCCCTTCCCCCGAAGGGGGAGGGGCAATAGCCATTGCGGTCGCATCGAGTTCCCGCAGCGGGGCCCTCCCGGTTATTCCAGTTTTGAGTTGAGTTATAACCTTGAAACCCGAGCGCAGCGAAATTTGTCGTGCAAATAATGCGCCTTTCTATGTATGTATTGCAAAGCGTAACATTATGAAAACGCAAGCCCTATGCCAGAGCGGGGTAAACGACAAGCGCAGCGTTTGCATTAGAGCTCCAGCGCAACATATAATATATCACAAATTGTATCGATAATTAAGGCTCCCGGCACGGAAGGACGCAAGACGGAGGAATCGACGCGTTGGAGGATCCCGGAAATTGCGCGCGAAAGCGCGAGGCGCAAAAGGTTGGCGCTATCTGTTTTAGTTTCCCCGTAATGACGAATGCCGCGTTCTGTATTCTGCTCGCACATCACCCGGCACATCGGCGTTACTCTCGCCCGCTTCTCGCTGGCTTCCACGCCCTGAGTCCGTGCCCCCGCTGAGTCCGAGCCCCCATCCCCGCTCACTTACCCACCCCCAGCCCGCGGCGCCCTGAGCTACCGAAGGCAATATCATGACCGGTAGTATGGCTGCTCGCAGCCCCCAGCAGACCTATATGATACTTCCACCATCCGCCAGTCCATCCCACCCCACCCCATCCCCACACCGCATTCCGGGGCGGTGTTCTCCAGGTTGGTTTCGGGCGCATCCTTTCTGGTAGTCCCAACGCCAGCCCGGCCGGCGTCGTCCAGCCCAGCCATCCCAATACAGCAGCCACCTTCCGTCAGCCAGCCATGGGCGCGACCGTCCGCAGCGTTTACCGTCGGTTACGAGGTAACATGTGAATTCGCAACTTGCGCTACTGACTGCCTACTCTCGTGCCGCCTGCAAGCCCACTCCGCCTTCCGCTCTGGTCTACGTACGCATTAGTTCCGCAACACTCGTCAATTCCGGGGCGCACGGCATGGAGCGCCCTGAGGGGGGAGGGGCAAGCCGGAGTACTGCGTAGCGGTAGGTGTTTACCCCCTAAAACTGCCCTCAAAACCCCTAAGTTTGTAGCCAAGTCGGCGTCAATCGACTGCTCTCGGCGAGCTGTACAGTTCTATACCTCCTGTGCAGCTGGAGGCACAACCTGACTGGCACCATGCCACACATGTCCATGTGTCCGTGGCCGACCACAGACCCTTCAGTCAGACTACCCGGGCGTGCGCTTAAGCTTACAGTTGCGCACACCAAGGCTTGGCCGTTACAAGTTAGCATCAGTTCACTCCATGAATAGTGAGCGACGGCTGCGACGCTCAAGTGGAGCTCTGCGCTACTACGACGCCGATGTGGACGGACATCCGGCCACTTTCCAGAGGCTAGACGTGCTGCGAATGCTTTAGTATGTGCCTGCTAATGTGAGCGGTGTGTGGTTCTGGGCGGAGCGTTTAGAGGGGCGTTCGTCGGAGGTCGGTCGTCGCAGGTCGTCGGTCAGGAGGGGGGGTCGGGAGGTTTTGGGACATGGGGCCTGGAGGTTTAGTTCGTCCCCCCGCCTGCTTAAGTCATGAGCGTGGTCCGCAGGGTTGCCTAGTACGCGACCCTCTCTCCATAATACGCGTATTAATACAGCGTACTAGGATTCCTAGTACAGTACGTTCAAATACGCTGCATAATACGCTGGGCCACGAAATCCGGGGGGAAAGCCGGTGCAAACACGACAACGAAGTGCTTGCGAGTGAATGCGAATGCAAGACGCCGTCGCGAGCTCCAGGCTAGCAATAAACATCACGAAAGAAGTTAGTGTCAGCGGCAATGCGGTTACTTGTTACCTTCGAGACGAGACACCGGTGCGCGCTCCACGCTGCTCCGCATTCGGCACGCCAAACGGAGTCCGAGTGTCGTGGAGACTGCTGCCGCTTGCAGGGGCGGACGCGTTCCAGCTCGCAACTAGGCTGCTGCCATTCGCCGCGACAACGCGAAACCCACAAAATGCACCCACCTGGAACGGAGCCAGGCATCCGCGGGCGCCCACGACACGCATGCCCGCACCATGCCCGAATCGATGTAAACTTGGATTTGCGCGGCCTTATTTCCTTCAACTTATTACACTCATATTGTTGTAAGAAAACACAGCTGCGGTGTGGAGAACAGCCCTGGTTCGCGAACTTCGACGGACATCCTTTCCAGCAGCCCTCGCACCCCTCGCCCGCCACGGCCCACCCCGCTGGTTTCCCCAGCACATTATCTAGCAGCCAAATACATCCATGCAAGTAAGGAGGCACAGCTGCATTCCTCACTGGTTGCGACAACAGAGCGAAACGCCCGTGAAAACATTATGATAATGATAAGGTCTCACAGACTGGCACCAACAATATTCAAGTCCTGCAAAGCCTCTTTTACGGGCACCGGCACGCGTGTGTCACCTCGTCGCGATGGAAACTTACAGGTTTCAGTTGAGGCACGTGCAATGCGTGCGCATCAGGGGACCCGCAATACCAATTCGGGTTCATCCCTGCGGCACGGCCACCCCCATTCAGGCCCATCCCCGCGGCACGGCCACCCTCATGCCATGCGACACCCCATGCGTTTCCCCGTGGCGTTTTATATGTATCATATACGTATTATGCAAACGTGCTATCCACGTACCAGGAGGGTGGGAGGGATGTCTGGGCGAGCCATCCAGGGCATCGGGGTCGGAGACGCATCCAGCCGGCGCGGGCATCCAGCATAGCCCGGCCACATAACCTGCATACCTGGGGGCGACCCGACCGGGGTATGCGACAGTGCCCGCCCGGCCATCCAACAGTTCCGGGCCGACGCGACCCAGCCATCGACGCATTGGTCGCCGGCTCATCCCACATCCCTGGGCCAACCCCAGCACAGACATCCAGCAGACGCGAGCCAACCCGTGTACACATCACGTTTCCTGACTTGGAAAGCTGTTTGGAGAAAAGCCAAACCCATAGGAAGAAAAGCTCTGGGCGGGGAACACGCTGGGGGTGTGTCGGTCGACACGGCCTGACATGGCGAACCCGCCAAACCTCTTTTCGTCTTAATCTGTTTCACAATCATATAAGCGTGTAGGTTGTTCTTCTTAAACTGCTGTTTGTCTGCTGGAAGCTGAAGCCATACAGCAAATCAACAAGCAACTGTCGTCTCTCTAGCACCATTTCCTGGTTCCACGGGCATAGGATATAGAAAACAGCAGGAATAGTCAAGCCCGTCCTTTGAGGCGCCCAGAAGCGGCCAGCGAGCCGGACGAACCACTGGTTCGCTTCGGCCATCTCGGGTGCCCCGGCCCCTTCTCGTCACAGTCTATGCCCACACCAATGAACACAACCTATAACATGTGCACAATTCATCGGGGTAAACTAAAGCGAATGCTGGACGTCTTCCGCAGAAACATCATTTCGGGGTTTAGCGTTTAGCTATAAACGGCCGTTATAGCGTGAACATAGCTCACTATAGTATTGATGCTAAGGCGTAACGAAGGTGGTCATCCTGCTGTACACGCTGGACCACGTGGCCGACCCCACCAACCCCAAGCCCTCGGCGCACCCGCTCCCGGGCACCGTGCTGGCGGGCGCGGGCGCAGCGCAAGCGGGCCACCGGTTGCAGCAGCACCGGCGGCTCATGGGCATGGAGGAGGAGGCGGAGGGCGCAGGTGCGGAGGCGGGGGCGAAGCCGGGCGTGGAGGCGGGCCGGGGTCAGGGCCACGCGCACGCGCGTGCGCACGTGCATGCGGCGCACGCGCACCTGCACAAGCGCCACTCTGGCGAGCAGCCTCCCCAGCACATCGCTGACGCCGCGGCCGCCCGCTCTACACAGGACGCCGCTGAGGACAACGGCGCCGGTGCCGCGGCCACTGCTGCGGCCTCGTCCGCCGCTCCGGCGGCGGGCTCCGAGCCCGGGGCGTCCTCTGGCGAGGAGGGCGAGGGCCGCCTGGGTGAGTTCGAGTCCCGTCTGCGCCGCCGTGAGCACGAGGTGGACCCCGTGATGCGGCAGCACAGCCTGGTGGTGTTCCTGGCGCTGTGCTGCCTGGGCGCCGTGTTCGTGCCCTGGCTGCTGGCGCTGAGGAAGCTGCCCAGCGGGGGCGCAGGTAGCCTGGCGGCGGGCGGGCCAGGCGCGGGCGGGCAACTGCCGTTTGCGGTGGCCACGGGGAGCAAGTCGGTGGGCGGCCGCCGGCAGCGCACGTATAGCTAGGCGCGGCGGCTGGGATGTTGTGCAGAAGTTAGACCCTCAGTGCGCTGGACAGCACTGCGAACTGCAGTGACGGAGGCGTGGGTGCATCGGATGACCTCGGTAGGAGGGAGGTCTTTAGCCATTTGCGAGATGAGTAAGCAGGGTTGGCATAGGACCAGCAGTAGACTAGCGTCCATCGGGGGCATTACGCCAGCAGGAGATGACTAGATGAGCATAAGTCTGTGGCAATGCACTGTGGAGAAGTAGGCACGGGGTCACTGCCCCATTTAGCATGCAGTAGTAACTTACCAGGTGGCAGGATTGCAGCACGGCTGTAAAAGTGGATGTCGTAGCTGCGGGTGTGCGAGTTAAGCACCGCTGGGGTTAAGGCAGGTTGGTGAATTTCCGTAGGGTGCAGCTGATTCCCAGACCCCAGCACATGGCAAACAATTTGCCGTGGTCGAACGCCGGAGTGGATGCGAAGTGTTTGCTAGTGAATGCGAATGCAGGACGCCGTCGCGAGCTCCAGGCTCCAGTGGATCTCGTGGCTGCGGGTAAGTATGTGTCATTCATTCAGTCAACAACGCCATCGGCCGTGGGCGATACGCACCTCACACGCATCCCAGTTGTCAAGCAGTCTAAGGCGCGCGTGCCGCCGGCGCTGCAGTCCGGCCCGGATGCTGCTGCCCAATTCTCCGCGCTGTTGGCCCGTGTACCGGCGGCGTGGAGGGTGGCGGCGTCGGCCACATTGCATGCGCCTGGCGGCGCGGCCTCCGCGCCTCCTGCCCCCCAGGTATGGCTGCTGCTTGCGCAGAGCCTGGGGTGGCGGCATGGCGCGGCTGACGTGCCCTTGCTGACCCTTACGGTGAAGCAGGCAACCCAGCTTCAACTTGCGCCTGCGTACGACGCGCTCCGCGTGCGTCACTTGGCCTTCATCCAAGAGGCCTACAGCGGCGCCGCGCCGCCAGCGGAAGCGATTCATGCGCTGCGGGCGGCCCTGGCGCGGCTGTGGGCTTTGGTGTGGGAGCCGCGACACAAGGAACCGCTCTGGCGTCTGGCAGTCAATGGGTTCACGGGCTTTGGGATGCTTGCGGCGTGGGCCGCAGATGGACGCGTGGAGAAATGCCCGTGTGGGGCTCAGATGACTGCTGGGGCTAGGGTTCATCACTTCTGGGACTGTGTGGTGGCGGAGGCTCTGCGTGATGTGATGCGGGAGCATGCGAATGTGGACATCACACGGAACCAGTTGTGGTTAGTACAGGCGCCACCAGGGCTATCGCAGACGGTGTGGGACATCGTGTGCTTGGCTGCTGTGGCGGCCCTGGAATACGGCCGACAGCGCCTTTACGCTTGCCGTGATGCTGCAGACCGGACTGCAGAGGCTGCTGTTGTGCGAAGGATCGGTGTGGAGGTGATTGCGGACTTCTGGTCACGGCTAGCTGCGTTTGTGAGTCTGCGTCGGCCGCTGGGACCTTGTCCCGAACCAGCACCCATTCCTAGCGTCAGATGATGTTGGAGGGGTTATCTTGGTAGGGCCAACAGCGGACTCGCCACCGGCCTCACCCTAGCTTGTCAGCTTAGATTGCATTGGTTACAAGAGGGACCTGCTGACGCAGTTCACGAGCCAGTGACGTGGAGAACGAACACCCTGCTCTGGACCCCCAGGGGCGTGCCGCCTGCAGCGCCGTCGGCCTACTCTAGCTCTAGTAGGCTTCCTCCCGCCATACCGAACATGTTACTAGGTGCCATCACTCCACCTCCTCTTCCATTATGACACTTCGTTGTCTGTTCAGCTTCATACTTCCATCTGCTCTTCGCTCAATCCAAGGGTGGCCTGGCGAGACTCGGTCCCACCCCCTCGGTTTGGCACCGAGACACACATACGATTGTAACCTAGACCAGAAGTCTGCTATAACTTGCGATTTGATGCGCGCCGTTATTGCGTTCCCATCGATCACTCCTTGCTCGTTCCTGGCTGCAGTGCTGAAGCTCAAATGCTCGTCACCGTATCAGCTAACTTTGAGTGGCCTTCACCGTTCCTCGCGCCAACAGCCCCAGCATGCTTCAGTTCAGCATACCCTCTCGCGAAGAGGGCGGGACGGGTGGGAGCTCGGTTGCGGTCAGTTCGAGCCGATACGGAGCGAGCAATGCTATGGTAAGAGTTTAAGCAAGTAGTCAAAATAGGCGAAGCAAGTATTGACGGCGAACAACTGGGCGAACAACTTAACACCTTTCGCCTCGATATGCGCTCACCACTGTAACAGGCAAATCCGAATGGCAGTTTATTATTATCGGTATTGCGAGCTCGGGCGAGCGAGCTATCGAAACCTGTGAGTTCTCTCGGCACGAACCGTGTCACCGTGCCTCCGTCGCGCACCCAATCACTACCTTCGTGTGTCGCGCAGGTCACACCGTTAAGCGGGGCTCGTTATCCGCCTCTCGGGTACTTAAACCTCGCCTCGAGCAGCGACCTTCTGACTCCCCACAACTTTCTCAGTGTCGGTTTCCCGCCGGTGGGTGGCTCGAAGTCGGATGCATAAGGGTGCATAACTGGCTACCGGCCTTTCCCAACAGTTCAAGCTTTCGAACAAGCCCTTTTATCCGGGCAACGACGGCCAGCCTACCCAACGCGCCTCCACTGGCGGAATACGGCGTGAGTGGTTAGGGGTCGAGCTGTTCTTGCGGTCGGTTACTGACCCGTTTCCATGTGCTTGCAGGGGTACCTGGCTCAGCTGCGGCTGGGGCAGGTCGCTTCCCTGGTGGTTGATCCCGGTGCAACACCTGATGCCACCGAGCGGCATGCCGTTTACCAGGCGGGGCTGGAGGCCGCGCACGAGCTGCGTCAGTCAGCTTTGGCCTCTGCGACTGTCGCCAGGCAAAACAAAGCCGCGGCGGAGTTGTGGGGCTGGCTCCAACGCTACCGGCCGGGCGTCTCACCCGCTACCTGTTCCGACGAGGACCTAGCGGCATACGTCATGAAGGGGTGGCTTCCCAACCACCATTCTCGCGCTTCGGCGGACGTGCCGGCCGGTCCCAGCGCTCTGAAATCTCACCTATCGTCACTGAGCGGCTTCTTCAACCGCATCGACCGCGGAGGCCCCTACAACTCGTCTACTAGCCGTGGCAACCCTTGCGAGTCTTCTATCATCGAGGACCTGCGCACTGCTTACCAGCGGGAGCAGGTGCAGGCGGGTTATGCGGAGGTCTCTGCGGTGCCCATGACGGAGGCCAAGTACCGCGCTCTGGCCTTCTACCTGTGGGCTCAGTACAGCGCGGCGGCCACCGCAATCGAGCGGCTTGTAGCGCTGCGAGACCACTTATGCGTGTTGCTGCTGTGGCAGACGGCTGTGAGGGGGCACGACTTGGGCAAGCTGGGCACCGGCGACTTCGTAAACCCCGACAACACGGCGCTGCCCTTCCAGGGTTTCCCGCTGCTGCCGCCACGGCAGTGGGGCTCGTACCTCGGCCCCATCCTGTGCTTCTGCGAGCGCGGAACCAAGACTCACAAGCTGGCGCGCGCACCTCCGATCTTCCTGATGCCCGATGTGGCGGAGCCTCGTCTCAGCATACCGCGCGTACTGGCGCTGTACATGGCGCTTTGCTCTGCTGCCGATGCGCCTCCTGGTAGCGCAGTGGCGGACCTGCTGTTCCGGCCTCTCGCCCCGGATGGAAAGAGGTTTAAGGAGACTCCCCTGAGCAGTTCTGCCATGGGTGCTCGGCTCCGCATGCACCTGGTTGCAGCTGGTCTGTACGGCGGCGAAACCGTGCACAGCTTTCGGCGCGGTTCATTGCAGAATGCGCAGGCGGTGGGGTTGCCACCGTCTTCACTGTTAGACTTGGGGCAGCTGCGCACTCCCGCCGTGCTAGAGCGTTACTTGGACTCTAGCCGTCACTTAGGCCGCGACGTGCGGGCTCGGGTAGAATGAATGTACAGATGGCAGGAGTGGCTGCGAAGTCTAGGGTGTGCAAGCCATCGACTGAACCGTGGATGTATGGGAGTGCAAAGGGACAGGGTTTAGGCAGGTGGATGTATGGGAGAGGTGGTGGACACACACGCCGATTGCGTGTGACGGTACCAACGACCGCGTGCTTTGGAGTGCCCGGGTGCTGGGCATGGGAAGCAGTTAGCCGCCCTGAAGGCTAAGCATTTGCAATATGTGTGCGACGCGGGTGTGTCGGGGGTGGAGGCTGCCCTGGCGGCGGGTCCTTCGTGTGCACTTTGGCCCGCTTGTGGTCGCTGAAATGGGAGCATTAACATAAGGAAGCACTGTGGCGTGTGGCTGCCAACGCTTGCTGGGCTTTTCCACGGCATGCTAGCGAGCGTGCGCGCGGCGTTGCTGTTGACCCGTGTTGGGCGTGTGGGTTGACATGCAGGATGGGGACCAGCGTCACTGGTTTTGGGACTGCACTGTCGCGCTGTCCCTGCGGGAAAGCATGGGGATGGCTATGGGTTACATGCCAGAGGATGCTCTTAGTGCCTTCTCTCGTGAGGGGTTGTGGTTAGTGCGCCCGCCTGCGGGGCTTGCGCCACGTGTGTGGGATGTGGTGTGTCTCGCTGCTATGTTTGCCCTGGACTTTGGACGGCAGCGTATGGTGATGACCGGGCTGGCGGCGCGAGTGAAGCTGCCGTCGGCCTGGGTGCTGAGCAATGGACTTGCCGTCGTAGCTGACTTCTGGGTTCGTCTCCAAACGTTTGTGACTTAGGTATCAGGCCAAAGCGTTGGGCACTGTGCCGTCTGCGCACCCGTTCATCTCTCGGGCTGTTGGTGAAGGCATGGTACTGCACTTGCCATATGAAGCTGATTCCCCGCCTCCATCGCCGTGAGAGGTTGTGAGTGGTTGGTGGCTTTAAGTGTGGGCAGGACGCACGTGTGGGCGACCGTTCTAGTGCCTGGACGCTTGCGCCCTGGTTAGTGCGTGCGCTGTGCGTGTGTGCTGCGGCCTGGACGATTCCCGGCACTCCGGTGCCTAGGCTTGTGGCGTTGAGGCACAGCGGTGGTGCTCTGGCGGGTTGAGGCTTGGCTAGGACTCACTGTGCGCGGAGTAACACGGACTTTGACCGCGGGAGGGTTGCAGCCAAGTCGGATTGGTGGAGTCAAGATGGGCGCTGGTAGCATCTGATGGCTCGGCGTCTTCGTGCTGGGACTGTCCCCTCTGTAACTTCCGCATTCTTTGAAGTGGGATGAAGAGGTGACGGTACGGTAGCGCGTCTGTGATTGGTTTGCTTGAGGCTAGATATGCCAGACTACACGAGGCACGCCTCGCAACTATTCGGTGGCGGCACGTTGGACTGAAAGGGCGGGTGGGGGGAGGCTTTTGAGAGCAATTAGGTTATGCAGGTGCCTGCTATGTTCAAACTCAAGCGCAGTGTAAAGCGTAGTGTGATGACAATAAGCTTAAGCTTCAGCTATTGACAGGGGATGCCTTCTGGGCATTTCCCACCGTACTGCCCATTGCCGAGCATTCCAGTCACCTTGAGTGCTGAAGCTCAAATGCTCGTCACCGTATCAGCTAACTTTGAGTGGCCTTCACCGTTCCTCGCGCCACCAGCCCCAGCATGCTTCAGTTCAGCATACCCAACGACACCGCGCCGGCGGCTCTCAGCGTACATTCAGCGGGCCATGTACCACTCCTGAAACGCTGCAATGCCTTCGCTCCTCACGTACACCGCCTCCACCGCATAGTGCGGAGCTTCCGGCCGCGGGTTGGCCGGCACTTGTCTGCCCGGCACTTGCCTGCCTGACACAGCGCCTGAACCGCTCCGGCAGCCGACTGAGTTTGCTCACCCACACGACTGGCCACACCGGCACGATGGTAACACAGCTCACCCGCTTATCCTCCACTTTCAGCACTACTCTTCCCATCTCATCAAATGGCGCATTGACGACAACACGCCGACCTGCGCCCACTGAGCTCAGTCTTACGCGAACGCATTCGCCCCTGAAGTGTTGGGGCTCCAGAAGCGGGAACAGAAGCGACCCGGCAGCGTCCCCACTCATCCTCCCATCTAGTCACGCCGGCTGCAGCCCGCCCAACCACACGCGCGTGGAGGGGCGTGCATGCCACTGCGGGCTCAATGGCCGTGATGCGGCCCGACACGCGCGCAGTGCAGGTAGGAGATGGTGCTGGCGGCTTGCCGAGTCCAAGGCGTGGGGGCGCTAAATGCCCACCAGTCAGGACGCAACCTTGCGCGGCCAGCGGCCCGCCGCCCACCAGCACGGGCCTCTCCGGTGGCGGTCATGATGGTCTGGCTGTTGCGCATGGAGGCCGCGTCGAGCTGTTCGCGGGGTGGCCCAGAGTAGTCTGAAGGCGCTGCAAACGTCGGGCAGGCAGGGTAGCAGCAGCGGCCTCCGAGGGGTGACGAGTGTTCCGTCGGGGTACCGATTTGACCTACGCGCGGTGGCAGTGTCTTGTTGCGCGAGCGCCGTGGTGGATGCCGCACTCGTCAGCTGTTGTGGCAGCGAGCCTCGCGCGTGAAGCTGCCGTAGCAGGCTGCTCAGGAACTCAGCGTTGTCCAGCAGTAAGGCCAGGCTCTAGGTCAAGCTCTGACGTAGGGTCAGGGAAGGCGCGATGCCTATGGCGCGCGGGCGACCTGCCATGCACCGGCGTCAGCGCGTCGCGGCAGGCCAGGCCTAGGCGGCGAGTGCAGGTAGAACTGTGGCTGCTGCTGCGGCTGCTGCTGCTGGGATTGGGCTGCTGCGGCGGCCAGTATGGGCCTGCGGCCGGGGCGGACCTTTGCGGGAAGCCGAGCGGCGCCGCCAGGAGGCCCTCCTAGACCAGGGCGCGGCCGCAAAGGCAGGCGCCGCAGCCTTCGGCTCAGGCTGCGCTATGGCTGGGGCGGAGGTACTGCCGCAGGCCGGTCTGCGCCGCCAGTGGCGCTGCGGCGAGGGGTGCGCGGCCGGAGCGGGCGGCTCCACGACTGAAGCGGATGGCGCTGCGGCCGAACCGGCTTGGGCGGCAAGCCCAGGGCTGCTGGGTGGGCAGCGGGCCCGCTTGGTCTGCTGCAAGCTCGATGAGGCCACCTTGGCCCGGGATCATCGCCGGCGGTGCTGCTGCGGCGTTGATGTCGGGGCCAGCCTCCGTTGCTAAGGCAGCTGCGAGCGGCGGCTGCTGGTGAGGCGCGGCCCCTGAGTCCTGCCCAACCCCTACTGCCTCGGCCTGCAAGGGAAAAGGGGGAGGTGGCAGAACGTGCCGTCAGTTGTATGCGTGGGCTGGAAGAGGGCGCGGCCTGGCTGCGGCATTGCCGAAGACATTTGCCCGCTGTACACGAGCGAACGGTGCTGCTCAATCGGAACGCGGGGTGCTGCCCCCCAAGTCGCGTGTGCGGGTGCTGCCCGAGACTCGGCCTCTGTCTTGGGTTCTGCCCTCGTACGTACGACGATGCGGAAGCGCCGAAGAACGCGTGCGGGTGCTGCCCGAGAACCGGTCAGATGGGTTCTGCCCAAGGGGCCTGCCTGCTAGGCGCGAACTAGGGTACTGCCCTGCCGTAATGCGGGTACTGCCCTGTCGTAATGCGGGTACTACCCTGTCGAAAGCGTGCGGGTGCTGCCCGAGTTGCTAGACGCTGGGTTCTGCCCAGATCAGCGCGGGTTCTGCCCGGCTTACCGCAAGCGCTTCATCTTCTCCAGTCGCGGCGCCAGCGCAGGAGGCGTCGGCCGCGTCGGCTGAGTGGAACCCGGCGCGTACGTTGCGGCCTCTGCGGGGGGTCAAGGGGCGTCAAAAGGCGCCTAGGCTCTAGCGGCTGCCGGAGGTCAATCTGGACATGTAAGAAATGGGCTTCAGCGCGCCGGCTGGGGCCCTCTGAGGCTGTTTGCTACACGTTCGCGCGCAAGCACCATCGCAGCTGCGCCCGGCTCCTCGGCTCCCTTGCGCCTGTGCGCGCCGACCAATCGACGCTGACAAATGACTGCTCGTGTGTTTCAGGATCTCCCTTTCCCGCCAGAGGCTATAGTTTTCTGGCGATGCCGATTACCCCTGCACCCAAGGACACCGCTTCAGCGGCTCTCCTCGCTGACGCTCTCTTACGGCAAAACCTAGGGCGCCTCCTAAACCGCTCCTAGCGCTAAACCTGACGTGTTCGCGACAGAGCGCTTTTGAGAGCAATTAGGTTATGCAGGTGCCTGCTATGTTCAAACTCAAGCGCAGTGTAAAGCGTAGTGTAATGACAATAGGGACTCGCAAGAGGTAGTCTTATGACGCCGACCCACGGCTTAGGTGAGCAGCGCTAGCGTTTGCGGTGAGCCGGGCCTGGGGTTCCTCCCCTCTCCGGAGGCGAGGAGCATGGGGGTCATTCGGGGATCTCTCCTCGGGTGAGCGTGCGTGTCTCGTACGTTTTTGGGGCCCTGGCTAGTCCACGGCTGTCGTCCCACATGTAACCTCTATCAGCTAAGGATAGGATACGCACTTCGCTGCTTGTGAGGGCCCAGGGGTTCCTGTGAGGGCCCCACTCAACAGGGCAAGCCAGCAAGGACTCTCGGGATGTGGCTTCAAATGTAGTGGCCCACGGCCCACTTTTACAGCATGTGAGTCTCCCTCATCTCCTTCCTCGCTAAGAATCAGGTCTCTCTCCTCTAGGTGATCCCATATAATGTACAGTTGCCCGTCGCCCATCACAGTCCTATTATAAAGTTGTCATGTTGCTCCAGCTCCAGGCGCTTCTCAACATGCGTACTTCAATTCAGAGATCTCAACTCGAGGCAGAGATCTCAACTCGAGGCAAAATTACGCTCCCAGTCCTGTCCCGAGTCTATGTTGCCACCGTCATCAGTCACCTGCATGATGGCGGGTCCAGGCGCAGCCTTCTTTTCCGTGACCTGCCAATGTTGCTACTGCACTACATCTAACACCTCCAGTTTGCAGGCCGCAAACGCTACGAGCCAATGACCTGCCTCCAACTATGGACGCAAATGTCTACCTATCACTCCCTGACATCAACGAGCACTGCACCAGTCTGCGGCCTACCACCCAAAACAGTGGCTGCACCGACACCATCGAGGCGCGCATGCTCTGATCCTACATGCACTGACGTACGGCGGTTAACAAGTACCACTAGCACCCGACGGCCGCATCCGGCCGTGCCCACACTGCAAGGTAAGCTCGTGTGATAACGCTTGTTCGCATCACGCTCTGCAAAGGATTTGTTGTATGAGACACACAGCAAGCTGGCACCATTCGCCAGCACTAACCGACAAAAAAACATACACACGCACACTGCCGCCCGTGTACTTCCAAGACCCTCCGCGCAAAGTTGTTGCTGCGGCCATTACCAGAACCGTGCTAATCAAAACAAACATGCACGGATGAACAAAATTGTGGTCTGCATGCTGAGCAAAAATACCCTTGGCTCTAAGGATGGGAGCAGCATGCATTCCTGCTGTGCCCCCTCCCTTGCAGCGCACGGCGCGCCCCCAGCCACCGTGCTCATCGCGCACTGCGCGGATGCCTGCTCCTGCGTGAAGCCATACCATCGTGCTGGCTGCCTGCAAGTCAGCCGGCACGTCCGATTACCGACACCTCGGCCGCCATCCTCCACGTCGGCCTCCACCACCGTCCATCCACGCGTGTCTGTACCTGCTCACAAACTGTGCGGGATGCGGTAGAGGCAGAGCACGGCCCAGGCCGGCATCCATACTAGGACGCGACGGCGTGGTGGGCGTGGCGCAGGCCCAGGCGTTGTGTTTGCGTCTCAATCATTACGGATGAGGACTCCAGCAGCGCCACCGCCGAGCGCCGGTAGGCGGGTTTGATGGTGATGTAGGCCACCTGCCAGATGAAGCATCCCACCACCTGCGGGCGTTGACATGGCGCGGGTGTGCAGCGGGGAAGCGGGGGCGCAGGCGTGTCAGATGAGCAGGCGTGGAGATGACGGGGCGGGGCAAGGTGTGCCGCCCGACGCCCAGGTGTGCCGCCCGAGGCCAGCGATACCCAAGGGCGCTCTGTGCTCTAGTAACACTGCAGTATGTGGGTTTGACTGTGTCACACGTCCGCATGTGGGTAAAGCCCAGCAAGTCGCGCGCTAGGGTGGCAAGCCCCAGGCGGATGGGTCCTCGACCGCTCGACGACCACTACCCAAAAGACGTGTGCGCCAGCTCAGCACTGCTCCCAAAAAGCCCCGACCTTCACGCTAAGCGCTAGCGGGCTGGTCGGCGCCGTTGGAAGAATAGAAAGGTCCATCCAGCGCCCGAAGCTCAGGAGCACTGGCCCGGCACAGAGCGCACCCACGCAGAGCATAGTGCCTGTGCGACTGAAGCTCCATTGCTCCCGCAGCGTCCTTTTACGGTCCCTATTCATGAACTGCGTGAGGCAGTCTCCGAACGCGAAGCCGATGGCCGTCGGCACGCATTCTGCCAGCAGCGGCCTCCGCTGTAGCTCGCGAGATATGCGAATAGCGAGCACAGCCGGTTTCCGGCGCAGACTGAGCGAGTTCCATGGTTTGCCTGGGTCCATCTTTCTAGGCCCAAATTAAAGCCTTGAGGGTCGCTTTGTGTGCTAGCGCACCGGTACAAGACGCCAAGGTCCTATACAGAAGTAAATTGTTGCCGGTTCCGAAGAATGAGCATCGAATAATACGCTCGGCAAGCACTAACTTTAGCCAGCTGTAGCCAGGCAGGGCAGGTAGTTTGGATGAGTGTAGATAATACTCGACTTGTGACGACTTCAATAGAACGCACGATGAAAGCTGTGCCTGCTTTCAGAAAACTCCGGATGAAGCGGATGACTCCATGCACGGAACCGAGGTTGGGGTGTCCGCACTTGAATGCATTGTTGCTCGATGCATTATAGCTACAAGTGACCAGACGTTGTAACTGGAGGGGAACTGGGAACACAGGCACAGTGTTGACGAAGTGTAAACGTCCCTTGGCATCCGCGGAGCGTTTTGATGCTTACATATGGTATCGAGACCGAATAGCTGCACTCGAGCACCTGATCACTGCTCTAAATGCGATAGGCAGGTCGCAAGGTCGATCCGCGCTTCCCACACTCTTCGATCTCGATTGTATCAGACGTGGTGCAAATCTCGAGGTGCTGAGACAAGTCGCGCAACTCTCGTAAGCCGATGACGCTGGCTATAAACAATGCTGTGCGCTTGTACGCGCCTATGCCCTATGATTCGGCGACCGCAATAGGACGGCGCTGGAATCCGAGGACGGCTCCCGTCCAGAGGGGGGGGAGTGTAAGCGTCCCTTGGCATCCGCGGAGCGTTTGTGGACGTGACTGGGAACCTTGGAATTACACAGCTCATGATGCATTGCATCACACATAAGGAGTGGAATGTGCAGATGAACCCAGCATGAAGCATAATTAAAAGGCCACCGCACACACCGTGCGCACACACTGTGGCACTGCGCGCGCACGACGCCGCTTGCGCGTGAGTTGCTGGTGGCCGCACGCACGGGCAGGCTTTGGTGCAACCAGCGGGTGCCCAATCTACTCCAGTTGGGTTCACGGTATGTTAGGGGGCATATGGGGGCCAGAGCGACCATGCCACGCCAGTGCTCGTATCTTCCATCTACACTGTAGAAATCTGCCCGAAATCCGCCGAAGGCGGAGAAAAACTTTTGGGTTTGGGTGCCACGCATCTACGCAGTGTAGACGGTTTTGGCCGGTTTTGGCGCAAAAATGGGGGAAGCGTAGACGTTTTGGGGGGCTTGGGGGCTTAAGTGTAGATGCCGCGGTCAGGGTCATCTACGCATGTGTAGATGCCGGGTGCGTGAGGGCATCTACAAGATACGAGCACTGTGCCACGCATAGCGAACTGGGGAGGTTGGGATGGGCACGTCGCTGGCACACTTCTATCATTCTCTGCCGATGTGTACAGGAGGGTGGGAAATCCGGAAAGTTGTGGATTGAGTCTGGTCGTACGGTTGCGGAAACCGGGCTGTGGCAGCAACTTAGTTGTGGTTGGCGGGGGGTCCAAGTTTGGGGCGGCGGCCTGTGCCGACAACTAAGATTGGGCCGGGGGGCCGTGTCAGATGCGGCCGGGCCCCCGCGCGGCAACTCAGATGCGGTCCGAAGCCATTGAAGATTGCGCGCGGGGGAGGTATCCACAACCTAGTTTCCCGACATCAGATGGGATATCCCCTCAGAAAGGAGCTTAGGAGAACACAGGACGGTCGGGGGGATTCACAGGATGGTGAGTGGCGGGCCGGGTGATGGCGGTGGATAGCGGCACCTGCTGACAACCCGGCAGCTGGGGAGGGATTGCCTGCCTAAATGTTCATATACATACTTAAGCTGCTGAAGTATTGATATATGCTCGCATTTCCCAGCAAGGCTTCTGGCAGCTCCCCTCTCTTGGTTCAGTCCCTGAACTGAGCGAGTTAGAAGCTCCATAGTAAGGGATATGGTTGACAGTATGTAATAATACAGGACCAGTAAAACTGTAGGCAGTTTGGGGGTGTTTGCCAAAGACGAACCACTGGTTCGCGGCAGCTTGCTGGCAACTTTGCCCATTTAAGGGCGCCCGGGGTGTCTACGATCATTCCAGTTGCTGAGTGGTACTCAATCAAAGCACTGCCTAGGACTATGAAGCGTGCTGAAGGAACTGCTGATCACCAGAGTTCTTGCTTCCTTGCCTTCTTTCAAGGCTTCGCACACGAATATAGTTTGCTGCATAGAGCCTGTGTCTGCAGTCTGTGTCTGCAGCCTACATGTGAGAGAGTTGACGGGGATGGAAGCGGGCTGCCCGTTCTTGGGCTACCCGGCTTCCGCTGTGCGTGCCGCCATGCAGCCGTGCACCTACTACCGTGCAAACACTACACAACGATGCTTGGCTCTCAAGTACACATATGAGCGCGCGCTAATTGAGTTGTGCAGCGGGGCCGCCCTGCTAAACTCAGATTGGGATGCGTGTCAACCGAGTTGCGCGGCGGGACTGGTCTCCCAAACTTGGATTGGGGCGGGCGGCAACTGAGATGCGCGGTGGGACCGGGCCCCCAAACTCAGATTGGGGCGGGTGGCAGCTGAGATGCGCAGCGGCACCCCTGCCGCCAACCAAGATGCCGCCCGGCGGCAACCAAGATGCCGCGCGAGACAGATGCCCGACCAGACCCACCCCCCAAGATGCCCCCCGGCGGCAACTTTCCCACCCTCCTTGTGTACGCGCCGGCAAGGCTGGCGTTACCAGGCTCTACGCGAAACCACCTGGACAGCAGGCGGTATCTCTTGTAACAGCAGCCAGGGCGACAGCCTGCACGCGCTCTGCTGGAGGGTGAGCACACGGGTGAGCAGATCCAGCCGCGCCCGTCCGCGCCATACGCTGACGCATGCGATGATATACGTAAGATAAGCGAGCTAGGAAGTAGCTGGACACTCGTTTCCAAATCGGAAAAGAGGGCAGGCGCGTAACAAGCTCAAACCCGCCTAGGCGTCTTCCCTTGTTAAAACGGCAGCGGTGTGAGAAGCCCAGGAGACACGGATAGGGAGCCCGAGCTTGAGATGCTCCTGGCTCGAAATTAGCAACTTTGAAGTATAGATTATTACGATGGCAGCTCGTGCTCGTGTTGCTGGCTTGTTGCTCAAGCGTGTGAAATGACCGGACACCTTCCGGATCCAAGCCGCGGTACGACTTCTGCAGGCTTAATAGCGGACGCGCGTGCAGGTGCTTGTCAGCCTTCAATATACTCAATACACATTGTGAGGGCAAACTGATACGAGGACTGGTGAGTGTTCAGCGATATACATCCGTCAAGCCGTCGCTCAGCATTTCTACCTCGCTCACCCCGCGAGTTCAGCCCGTCGAGTAACCTTGTGGCGCGCCGTCGTCAGTACTCCCAGCTTCTGCATTGAGCCAGGTAAGGCAGCAGGTCGGCATCGGTGGTGTGGTTTTGGGTTGGGAGCAGGGTTGGGAGGCATCCTGCCGACTGCAGGTGTCCACTCCAGAGCAGCCACACGCTCGCTACCTGTGTATGATTGCTCTCACGTCTGCAAATACATGTCAAAACGTGCCAAATTATGGGCCCTCTGCTCAAGGGACGCAACGCCGTGCGAATGCTCTCTTCGCACTTCGCGACGTGTTAATGGTTTGCGACCGCCCAACTCCTGCTTTTCCCACTCCCACACTAATTAAGCTTCCGCGCTCACTAATTGTGGCACAGGTGCTACGTGAATACAATGAGGACTTCGCTGTGGGGCCACGCCCGCCCACACGCCCCCCCACACACACACCCGGTGGTTGGGTACTCCCAGTTCCCCCGCTTCTTCCCATCACGCCAGTTCTCCATGGGGTGTATCATCAACCAGCTGGACGCGGACCTGAAGGCGACGAAGCTGGTGCACGAGCAGGAGGTCCGGGAGCTGAAACTGGTGTATGAGGAGGAGGCCCGGGAACTGAGGCGGGTGCACGAGGAGGCAGTTGGTGAGCTAAACCGGGTGCACGCGGAGGTGGTTGGTGAGCTGAAACGGGTGCACGCGGAGGAGGTCTGCATGCTGAAGGAGGAGGTCGCCGAGCTGCAGCGGGAGCTCGAGTCGGGGACGAGGGGCCTGCGGAGGTGAGCTGGCTGTGGGACGTTAGCTAGTGGACATATATTGATCAGATGGATGGTGGAGGGTGGATGGTGGAGGGTGGAGGATGGATGGTGGCCATACTGCCGTAAGAAGGCGGTGAAAACCGCCGTGTCTAGGACAATGGACGATGGATGATGGACAATGGACAATGGGCAATGATCACTGACAGTCAGGGAGAACCTGTAATGGACAATGAGATTGGCGCGTCAGCTCATGCGGCATTGTCCCAAACCCCAGCACGCCTCAGGCGCCGCAACCGCTAGCTCAGTCCCCTGGACAATGGACAATGGACAATGGTCTAGTGTGAATGGACTGATGGACAACAATGGACTTGCCCCCGCCGCCGCGCTGCCCCACCACCGAGTGAGCCGATGAGGCAGGCACTACTAAGCCAATGAACCTGCCCGGGCCTCGCGCCGCCTGGCAAGCTGGCCTGTGTACATACTTCGCATCTGCTGGCACCTTACCAACCCACGCACACGATTAGGCAACCGCGCGCGCCCCCATCGCCACATCTCCCCGCTCCCTGTGCGCTGTTCCTCCTGCCCCGCAGCGCCCGCCATTGCCTGCTGGACTGGCTGGTTCACCTACACCAGACAGCCTGCCTGACGCCTGTGGAAGCGAACGGCGTCAACAACAAAGCGGATGGCCTTGCGTCAATTTGCACCAACTACATCCCAGGCTGCCTATCGTTCCACCTGGACACCGGCATGTGAGTGCGCCGCACACACACCTCAGCACCATGCAAGCGCTGCGCTACAACGCCCCGTAGAATGCCAATGGTTGATTCCGACTGTTATGGGACAACATTAAATGCTAGGATCCCGTAATGTTTTTCTGACACGGACGCGTTCATTATTCTCTCTTCCCCAGGTTCTATGCCTCCAACGACATCGCACTGCTCCAGGCGTCGCCCGCCAACAATGTCTACCTGAGGTCCCTCAGCCCACCCAGCCCCATGCCTCCTAAACCATCCTCACCGCCATCGCCCACACCACCGTCGCCCATGCCAACCAGCCCCGCGCCGCCAAGCCCTGCACCTCCCATACCCCTGCCGCCTTCACCGGTGCCGCCCAGCCCCGCACCGCCTAGCCCCGCACCGCCTAGCCCCGCACCGCCCAGCCCCGCACCGCCAAGCCCCCGGCCTCCTTCACCGGTGCCTCCAAGCCCCGCACCGCCTAGCCCCCTGCCACCTTCACCGGCGCCGCCCAGCCCCGCACCGCCCAGCCCCGATCCACCTTCACCAGCGCCGCCCAGCCCCGAGCCGCCCAGCCCAGAGCCGCCTTCACCAGCGCCGCCCAGCCCTGAGCCGCCCAGCCCAGAGCCGCCCAGCCCTGCGCCACCCAGCCCAGAGCCGCCCAGCCCCGTGCCACCCAGCCCTGCACCCCCTTCCCCCGTGCCGCCAAGCCCGCCGCCCCCTTCGCCTTCTCCCCCGACTCCCATCATTACGAACGGTCAAGGCACTGGCCAGCAGCAGATCTCAAGCGGTGGTGCTACGCCCGGGCCTGTGAGCGGCGCCGCAACCCTGACAACGAGCGCTGGCAATGATGACGTGGTGATTCCCATTCTAGCAGTGTTGGTCCCGTGCGTGGTTTTGAGCATGATTGGCGTGTTCACTTGGTGGATGCTGCGGCAGCGGCGGTTGAAGGCGGCGGCCACGGGCGCAACGTCGGGTGCTGCCGCTCCCCAGCCGCAACAAGGGGAGGGCCGCGTGTAGGTGTGGTGTGCTCGGGTTGTGAAGTCCCAACTAAAAGCGCCATTAGTACATCAATGGTTAATGCCAGTGCGTCTTGTCAAACGCACGAGTACTAGTATTCATGTTAACGCGTTGTGGATCCGTGCGGCCACCGTCTCGGTAATAATGCGTTGATGAATTGCTCCCCTGGCTGCCGGCGTGTGTGGCCGTTGCCTCCGCCCGTCCTTTCTTCATTGCAGTGATTGAGAGTATTACGTTGCTCATTCATGGTCTGCGCATTCGCGTACTCATGCATTCACAACTGTACTATGTTGTCACACCGCCACCAGTGCTTTCCTGTACCATTGATAATTGGTGCTTGTAGAGTTCAGTCTAGGAAGAGCGGTGACTGTGTTCCGTACGTGAGCTTCGGGGAGGACGGGAAACGTGGAGCCGTCTTTGGACACCTCCAGTCCATTGAGGCGCTTCTGGGTTCAGTTTTGCCATCAGTCAGGAAGACACATCCGTCACCTTGATTGCACAGACAGGTACTTACTATTACTCTTTACAACAGGAATGATTTACATCCACTTTATTTTTAAGCTGTGACGAGCTGTTGTACGGCGTTCCCGTTCCGTACTTGCACGACAGGGATGGTGCGTTAATGTGCATGGTGCATGGCTGTCGCACAATGATGTGTTGTACTCACCGTCCCCACGGCCAGCGCTGCGTCGCGGTACCGTGTAACATGCATGCTGTTCGGCTCCACAGTAAGAAAGGGAAGGTGACAAGTGGGAAAAGTGGGCTGAGCCACGTATCTAGTCTGAGGCCGCAAGCGTCTACCTCATCTCCCGGACATAGCCGGGGTCGGTTCGTACAGGCACCGCCCGCCATGTGTCCAGCCACGTTCAGCTGTCAAGCACAAGCACAGCAGGGCAGCAGGCAACAACGGAACAACCCAAGCAGCAATAAACCCTACCTCACAGGCTCACACCGTGCCATGCCATGCTCGCCACGACGCCAGCAAACACCGCAAACCAGACACCGCGCGGCAGGTCTCAACCTGCGCGCCGGCGCCGCTTCTCGGGCGGCGCCGCGCTCTCGTCCTCCATGTGGCCTTGCCTGCCCCCCGCACATGCACGCCGCCCCCTTCTCCATGTGGCCTGGCCTTGCCTGCCCCCCGCACATGCACGCCGCCACTACTGGGGCCAGGCATTTGGCCTCATACAGTTCATAGCGGCTTCCCTCACGGGGCCGCGCCTCGGGCGCCTGACTCCCGACCTCGCGAAAGTCAATTGTCCATGGTGTTATGGTATGCATGCTGCAGGAATAGCAGGATGGTGACATCCGGTGACACGGTATAGGGCACCGCCGTGTTACACAATCGCTGGTGACGGCAGGTTCCCAACGGAGCGTTCAGCAGCGGTATCTCACTTGCCGTGCCGCAATCCAGATGCGGCATGTAGGCAGCAGCAAGAGCCCATCCCTACGCAGCCAAACACACTCCCGCGCGCATTCCACCCACACACTTGCCCACGCATGCAGGTCACGCGACTAATGCAGTAATGCCAATGCCTCCAACATCACATGCTTTGCATCCACTTGAAACTCCCACGTCCAGGAGCCGTCGCACCGCCTGTAACCGATGCAGCCGTGCACTAATATTGGCCCGTCCTCATCCTCACCAATCATCAGCGCCCCCGCCAGCGTTATTACGGTTTCCGAACAGCGGCCACGATACATAGCCCTGACTGAACACCGAACGCCCGTACTTGTACTGCTCCCACCAGATCAGACCATATTTCCCGCCCACCACCAGACCAGCCGCCAGCGCGATGCTGAGCAGGCAGTAGAAGAAGACCATGCCACCCGACACGCCACGCCGCCGGCCGCCGCCGTGCTGAGCCGCAACGCAGACGCCGCCGGTCGCCACCGCGCTCCCGTCCGACAGGTGCGTGGGCGTCGTAGCGAAGGAAGCAGGCGAAGGAGTCAAGTGTCACACACAAGAACATGTCAAGTCAGGTGAAGCCGCCCGGCACACACGCTTCTCAAATAAGCCAGTTGTAGCCCGACTCCCTTCAATCCACGGTCACGTGTGCCCACGGCGCTATGGCTGACGCCTGGCCGCTGTCCCTGCCCCGGCATACACACACGCGACACTGCCCTGTGTGATAAAGCACAAGGAAAACATAGCGCAAAGACAGTGTAAGACTGTCCTGTGTGTGTATCCCTCCCTTGCGCCCCCTATCCCCCTATGACACACAAGACGCCCACACCGAGACGCCGCAGGTACCGTATCCCACACGCACCTGGAGCTCAAAGCCCGGAAGACATTGCCGCCCGCTTCGCTGGGGCTGGTGTAGGCGCAGGACGCCGGGTCGGCGGCGGTGGCGCAGGCGCACACCGCGAAGGCGCTGCCGGCGCTACCGCCCTGCAGGTCGTAGGCTTTCTTGAGGCTGCCCTCCGCACACACTGGTGGCGACTCGCACCTGTGGTTGAGAGCGACAGAGAGCGGGGGGCATGGCGCATTACAAGTTACACGGTATGCAACCGAAACATGTGTGCACATAACGGTGCGGGGGATGCATGACGCGGGTGCAAGGCACGGGGGACGAGGCAGGAAGAAGCGGTCGAAGAGACGCGGGAAGCGGGGGCCAAGGGTTCGTGGGGGCTCGGGCGTGCGCACACACAGAGCCCAATGGGTGCACTCACGTGGAGCCGTCTTTGGACAGCTGCAGTCCGTTGAGGCAAACCCGTGTGCCGGGCAGGCAGGAGCCGGTCAGCACACAGGCGCTGCCGTCGTCGGGGCAGGTGCAGGCCTGCTGGCAGGCGGAGCGGCCTGCAGGTGTGTGTGTTACATTGGAAGCGACAAGCATGTATGTTTAGGTAGCGCAAGGGAGCAAAACACGCTGGAGGGCGGTGGTCGGTGCGAGTCAGGCTGCAGGCACTCAGTGTTCGCCCGCCCGGGTCGAGGCCACAGTCACTGTGCGCGCACGGCTCAGGACGTCTGGCCCAGGCACAGCAGGTGCCTACCACCCCACACAGCTGCCCCTCGCCCCGCCTCTACCCTTGCACTTGCACCCCGTGTCTCACCCGCCGCGTCCACCACAGTGGTGTTTGCGCCCTGCTGGCACTGGTCCTCCACACACAGCTGCGGGCAGATGCAGGAACAACAACAAAACAAGCAAGAGGACGCATAGGGAATCAGTGTGTGTGTGTTATCTTCAGGTACGGCAGAAGGGGAGACTGCCGACACACAAACCGTGTGCAAACCGCGCATGCGTGCGTGTCTTCACCCGCCAAAGTAACCCCCGGAAGCTGCCGCGCGTGCCATGCCCTCGCGCCTCGCCCCCACCATCTCGGTGTCCTTGCGTCGAAGGTTGCCGTGGTCCGCCGTCTTGCCGTCACAGGTGAGCTCGCCGCAGCCCTCCGTCTCAAAGCCGCTGCCGTCGGCCTTGCAGGGCTGCCAGCAGGTGCCGCGCAGGTCCTCGCGCCGCATCGGCTGCGCCGCGCCCGCGGCGCACACCTTGCCTGCTTACGGGAGGTGCGGAGCATGGAAGCTTTGCAAGATTCACGGCAAATGTAGGGAATGCGGAAGCGCACGGCTGTGCAAACAACGCCCATGGCTAGCTGGTGTCTAACAATGTTGTTAGCCACTGGACAGCTTTCACATCCCTACGGCTGGCCGTGATGGCAGAGCCGCAGGCCACAGTGCGACAGAGGCACGCACTGACGCACCCGAGGCGGAGGTGTCCACAGAGCAGTCACCGCCAGCGAAGGGCGCCTGCGGACAGCGAACACACATCACGTTTGTGCGCTGCCAACAGCGATGGACAGGCGCCCCCAGGTCGCGCTTGTCAAAGACCCCAGGAAGCAAGCGCGCAGTCCATTGCGACCAGTACGGTATGTTGGGCTCGGGCAAATGCAACGCGGGCCGTCAAAAGCACAACCGCCTAACCGATGAGTCCGGGCACGCCTCTCCCTCCCTCCTCCCTCCTCCCTCCTCCCTCCTCCCTCCTCCCTCCTCCCTCCTCCCTCCTCCCTCCTCCCTCCTCCCTCCTCCCTCCTCCCATATCCTTTTCGATGGACGGCTACCCACCGTGCAGGTGCAGGTGCCGGTGGCTGCGTCGCACGTGCCGTGTCCCGAGCAGTCGCGCAGGCAGCTGCCGGCTGTGGACACCAGCAGCACGTAGCCCACGGCCCGGCCGGCGGGCGTGTCGCCACTCAGCGGGTTCCACAGCGCCAAGTGCGTCGTCCTCGCCCACCTGCAGCAGCAGCAGCAGCAGCAGCAGCAGCAGCAGCAGCAGCAGCAGCAGCAGCAGCAGCAGCAGCAGCAGCAGCAGCAGCAGCAGCAGCAGCAGCAGCAGCAGCAGCAGCAGCAGCAGCAGCAGCAGCAGCAGCAGCAGCAGCAGCAGCAGCAGCAGCAGCAGCAGCAGCAGCAGCAGCAGCAGCAGCGGCAGCAGCAGCAGGTGTGGTGTTAAAAAGGCCCAAAACCGGTGTGAAGCAGGTGACTGTGCAGTATCGCCAAGTGTACCGGGGTGTGTGCCGAAGAAGGAGCAGGGACACGCATGAAGGCGTGGCGAGCTCTGGACTCTCTGCGCAAGGCGAAACCCGCTCACCCACCCACCCGGCCTGCCCCCCCCCTCTGCCCACTTACTCTATCCCCACCCACCCACCCCCACCCACCCCCACCCCCACCTTCACCCACCATCCAGGGCCCCACGCTCATGGTGTGCTGGCTGCCCGGCTGCGACAGCGCCATGCGGGCCACGGGCGCATCAGGCCACACCACCGAGCCGCCGGCGCCCGGCGCCACCTCGTCCACCTTGGGCGACACAACCACCACCGGCCTGGCGAGAAAGCAGGGAGCGGGGCCAGATGTAGGGTGATGGTTGACGGCGAGGGCCCGTGCGAGGGACGGTGGTTGAATGAGGAATGCGTGGAGAGCTTTACATGGCGGCGGTTGAAGACATGAAGGCGAAGGCCAAGGGGGAGGGGATGTCGTGCATGCGTGAGGCGCGCGACGCGGCCGGATGGAGGCGAGGTGCAACGCCGTGCAGCGCGCAGCGCACATACACCTGCCGGTGACCCAGGGCGGCAGGCTGGGCGCCTCTGAGGCGTTGAAGGAGGCGGTGACGGTGAGGCGCTGCGTGGCGGCGGACGCCAGCAGCGCCTTTACGCCGCTGAGCACCAACTTGTCCAGCAGCAGGTGCGGCCGCGGCGCCACAGTCAGCGGCTCACCTGCGAGCACATACGGTACCAAGCGCATACCGTAATTTCAAGGATAAGGACAAACGAAAGGTGCTCTGTTTAGGGGCCTAAGGGTTGAGAGGCTGAATGGATTAGCTCGGGTCAAGGCCTACGTCTGTATTGTTGTGGCAGCCAAGGAGCAAACGGTAGACAGCGTGGGTCGACAGCCCAGCCCATGGGGTAAGTGGGCGCCTCACCTAGCTTCAGCTCGTAGCGCTACGCCACGCAGTCGGGCGCCAGCGCCGTGGCCTGTTGGTGCGTGTGTGTACACGCGTGTGCACGTGTGTGTGTCTAGACAGAAGCGGGGTCTGGACTGCAGGACACGAGCTCTAGGCGCGCCGCTGTCGCCATCTGCTGTCCTGCGTAACTGCTAGCTTTCAGCTCCAAGCCCACCGTTGTTGTGTGCGCAGCAGTGTGTGTTGTACTCAACATGCTCCCCCGCCCCAGCCCCAGTCCCAGCCCCAGCCCCGGCCCCGACCCCGGCCCCAGCCCCAAGCCCAGCCCCAGCCCCAACCGCAGCCCCAGCCCCGGCCCCAGCCCCAGTCCCATCCCTATTCCCATCCCCATTCCCATTCCCATCCGCAGCCCCGTCCCCATCCCCATCCCCAACCGCAGCCCCCGACCCCATCAGTCCGCGTCCTCACGTCGGCGCAGGTGCAGACGCCGGTCTCGGCGGCGCAGGTGCCGCGGCCGCCACAGTCGTTGGGGCAGGCGTACAGCGCAGCGCTGACGGCGTGCGTGACGGGGCCCGAGCCCTTGTTGTACACGCCCACATACCACGTGCCTGCGGCCGGGCCGCATGGGGCGTGTGCCAAGCCATGTATGCAACCGTTTCCGGGCGCAGCATGACACAGCTCCGCTTGCCGGCAAGTGCCATAAGCACGCACTCACCCTAGCAAGGCCACCAGTCCGCCCGCCCGCCCGCCTGCCCACCCGCCCGCCCTCCCGCTCGCCCTCCCGCTCGCCCTCCCGCCCACCCGCCCACGGGCGCTCGGCTCACCCGGCCGGAACGCGGCGTCGCTCCGCATCAGGTCCAGGTGCACGGATGCCTCCCGCGCCCAGGAGGAGGTGGTGGTGGTGGCGGCCACGTCACTGGCCAGGTCGTGCTGCGTCTCGCCCTCGCCCGGCGGCTGCTGGTAGCGCAGGTACAGAGCCAGGGAGCCGCCTGTCGGTGAGCAGGAGGGGCACAAGGCGGGCGGGTCGTTGCAGGTTGCGGTCGGTACAGCGAAATGCTGTGCAGTGTTGCTACCCGCAGCGCCAGGCAAATAGAGTGGAGAGAGGCAGCGCGGCCTTGGCAGGTGGCTGCACGCCGTGCTTGAACTGCGCCGGGCCGCTGGCACCTTCCAATGCTTGTATACGAGAGCCCCGCGGCCAGCTGACATGCCCCCAAACAAGAACAACATCAGTCTCCGCCGCATTCTATGGGTTCGGGGTTGACAACAATGTATTATGGAATTGGAATGAACTTACCCCCCATCACCGGGGTCTACGTGCTGGAGCTGGACTACGCTGGACTTCATGGTCATTGATAACGTCAAGACGGATCCGCTGCAACATCTTGTCAACATCAGCTCGTCTTTCTTAATCATGCATGGAACCCCCCGCCCACCCATCACACCCACCCACCCACTCAGCACCCACCCCCACCCGCCCACCCAGGCACCCACCCACCCTGTGTGGCCTCTGTGGCGGCCGCCGCCACGTGCAGGTGTGCGGCGCCGGTGGCCGGCACCTCCACCGCGAAGAAGGCCCACGTGCCGGGCGCCTGGCCGGGCACGGGCAGGGGCGTGCCGCCGGGCGCCAGCTGCTGCAGCGTGGAGCTGCAGTCGTCAAAGCCCAGGCCTGTGGGTGTGTGGGGATGAGGTGGTGTGGCGTGTGGAAGGCAGGTTGAGGTGGTGTGGACTGTGGAAGGCAGGAGGCGGAGCATTGCGGAGTTGCGGTATGTTTGCTTGTGGGCCTGTGGGGAGGTGAGCGCCGGGTAGCGCTTTGTTCCGGAGGAATGGTTCCTCCTTCACGGTATCTGCGTAATGTGAGCATAGGTCACTGGCGCCCACACGCCGGGGGGCTTCGTGCGCCTCACCCGCAGTCTGCACCCAGTTGGCCGGCGGCGCGTAGGGCGGCGGGCAGGTGCAGGCGCCGTGCGGGCAGGTGTCGGCACTGCCGCGGCCGCTGCACAGCTCCAGAGTGCCGTTGGGCAGCAGCGTGTGCGGACACGAGTGCTGCGCGCCCCTGCACAGGCACGAGTGCGGTCCGTGCGCATGCAGCGGGAAGACGTGTGTGTGTGTGTGTGTGTGTGTGTGTGTGTGTGTGTGTGTGTGTGTGTGTGTGTGTGGCAGAGATACCAGAGCACGATTTAGACGCAGGGGACAGAAGTGGAAGTCGAGATGTGCCGGTCACTTCCCGGTGGCTTCGTGCTCGTAAACCGCACGCGCTCCCTGCTCTCGCGTGTCCCTACACCCACCTCAGCATGATTGTGGTGCTGGCGGTGCTCTCCGCGCACAGGTACAGGCCTGCAGCACACACCACCACGTGCAGCTCATCGCCATGCTACGGCACTACACAAAGAGTCTCACTAGTCCAGCGCTTTGTTGTAGTCAACGGCGCCACCTCGCGCCCTTCCCAGCTTCCCGCCAGGCTAGCTACTGAGCTCACCACGCCGCCGCGCTCCCTCTCAACCGGCTTCCGTATCCTCTGCAGCCCTCTTTTCCTTCCCCCCTGCAGACTGCACGCACCCGTGTATGCGCCGTAGCCCAGCTGCCGCCGCGTCAGCTGCAGCTGGCTACTGGGCGTGCTGTGTGTGGTGTGCAGTGCGAACACCGCCGTGCTGTTGGGGTAGGCCTGCGGGGAGTAGCGAGGCAACACGGTGGAGGGCGCCAGGCGGCCCCTTCACGTCGGGTTCCGGCTTGCAGCAGTTGCGAGTTCTTTATCAAGTGTGTGATGCGCATGACTGAAGCAATCATTGCAACTTCGGCGACGTTTTCGACATCGCCGCCTGCTCAGTGCTCACCAGTGGCGTCACGGTGGTGACGTTGGTGGCGGGGTCGGTGGCGGCGGTGAAGTTGGTGAGCAGGCCGCGCAGCGTGACGGCCGCGTCCACACTGTTGGACACCAGCAGCAGGCTGAGGTGGTAGGAGCCCGCGGCCAGGCTGCATACGCAGGAAGGGCGGCGTGGGAGGAGGTAGCGGTTTCAAGGCTTGGGGAGTTCCAGGTTAGGCGATGGCGGTGACGAAGATGCATTGGAGGAGGGAAGCGGGCTGGAGTTGTGCTATCCTGTGCGCTGGCTCCCTCCGCCCCGCCCGGCCCCGCACCATCACGCCATGCGTGCATGCACACACGCACACGCACTCACTCGGCAATGTTTGCCGCGAAGCACACCGGGTCCCCAGGCGCCACCACATTGCACACGTGGCCCTGCGCGCACGTCTCCTGCGGGCCGAGGGTGTTCACACATGGCGCTCAACCCACAGCACGTGCGTTATCAAGGCAGCAGCAATGGTGCCTTGCAGCCATTCCTAAGTACTCGCGGTGCCTTGCCCGACATCGCCATGGCCTCGTCCTACCCCGGCGCTACAGTGCCGCGTAGCGCGGCGCATCACTGCGCCGCTTGCGAGACCCAGCTCCCCTTGACCCTGCTACGGATGCTCTGCCCTTCGACATGCCGACACGCTATATTGCCAGCCCTGCAAAACCTCAGAATACCAGCACCGGCTACGCACCGCAACGTCCTGGCCGTTCAGGTAGAGGTGGTGGACGGGGGTGGCGCAGCTGTCACCCACATAGCCCACGGAGGCGTCGTCCGCCGGCAGCGGCGCGCTGCAGGCGCACTTGCCCTCTACGGTTTGCCCATGACCCGAGCAAGGAGCTGCACGTTCAAAGTACGGGTTGGGGTGAGGAGGTTAACCGCAACAGGCGGCAGCCCTCGGGCGGAGGGTGCCAGCCAGGGTTTCGGCCGTGACGAGACACTGAGCCCGCCGAAAACGCTTTCCGAGGCATTTTCCCAATGCTGGAATGCTAACAGCGCGCTCCAGTATACTGCTTGCTGGTTTCGCTACCAAACGTCGCTCACCGTCCTGTGCGTGTGCGAGAGTTGCCCACAAGGCCACTGCACAGAGCGCAAGCATGCTCCACCACCGCATTGTCAAATGCCTTTCTAGCAGACAAGGCAAAATAAAAGAATGAATCAGCGGAAGGGCCTAGCGATGTCTTCAGCCCAAGCGCCCCGCGTTTCGGCTAGCAAGTCACAATCCCACGTATTTAAAGCGCACACAGCTTAACCATGTCCACTTTGTCCACCGTGTTCGGTTGGTTTTTCGGGCCTACATGGAACCTATTTGGAACCAGCCCTGCTTGACTCATGCATGCCTGACGTATATGGCACACGAATGCAACTATAGCAACTGAGAATGCCAAATGGCAGCCGGTCAAACAGCTTGCGGCAGACCTGCCTTTTCAGCAAGGGGCAAAGCAGTGGCTTCACGATGCCTAATTGGTGCTTAAAAGTACGTACATGAAAAGTATATGCAGCTGAGCGACCGGCGAATGGTGCCCGGCGACTATCGGCCGGGCTCATACGCTGCTGCCTACCTGCAGCAACAAGCTGAATCAGCAGCACGGAGGCCCTCTTCGACTGAGCGCCAGCGCGCTCGCCGGGAGGAGGCAGTTTGGGACGGGGGCCACGGACCGGAGCGGCAGGACAGCAGCGACGCAGCCGCTGAGGCCACGGAGCCGGTCGCGAACCAGGGCAGCTATGCGGCCATTGCCGCAGCAGCTGCGGCCGCAGCCAACGCTGCGGCCGCGCCAACCACGGGCTCGCCGGGCCGACCGGCCAGTGCCAGGGGCCACGGCACCCGCTCGCCCAGCCCCTCTCCACCCCGGGCGTCATGGGACCCAAGCGTGAGCAGGTAAGTCGCCTTGCACCGCCCACCGTCCTGTCGTGCACCTCCGCACATAAATCCCACGTTGTCCGCCACGTCCGCACTGCTCCGGCAGGCCCGCAACCACGGTCCTGGCACAGGCCACCCAGATGCGGATGGCCCGCTTGCGGCGCTTGGCCCAGCGCCAGGCGCAGATTCAGCAGCCGCCTCCCGCACGCGGCGGCAGCCTCACCAGCTCCGGCCCCCTGCAGGCCGGGCCGCGCGCCTCCAGCGCCCGCGCCTCGGCCTTGGGCTGGCTGAGCCGCGCCCCGGTGCTTTTGTCGGCGGTGCTGCAGCAGCAGCCGCAGCTGTATGACCGGCAGCGGCTGTCTGCAGTGGAGCGGTTCATTGATGTGCTGGACGAGCTGCCCAGCCGGTACAGGGACGCGCAGGTGCGGTATGCGCCAGGCGGCCGTGCTTGGCTACTGCTGGGAGCTTGGGGCTGCAGGACTGCAGCTGGTGGTTGTGGATGATGCTGTTGACTGGCAGGAGGGTAGAACGCATGCTTGGTACCAGGCCGCAAAAGGTTGTAATGGCATTCGAGTGTGCAGGGTTGGTACTGGCCGCGAACATGCATCAGGACGTTCGGCTTCATGCAGTTATGTCTGTGTGCACGTGCATGTGCATGTGAAACTTCAGGTGCTGTACCTGAGCAAGAACTCGCTGACCAGCGTGTCGGGGCTGGAGCAGTTCGGGTCGCTGCGGGTGCTGGGGCTGGCCGACAACCTGCTGTCGGAGCCGGGGCAGGTGGAGGCGCTGGCGGCGGCATGCCCCGGGCTGGAGGCGCTGTCGCTGGAGGGCAACCCCCTGGCAATGGTGCCGCACTACCGGTGAGGGTTGGGGTATGGGGGCGACTGAGGAAGGTCGGCGGTGGAGGGCCATGGATTGGAAGAAGAGAATGTGGGTAGCGGACTGCTGGCAGGGCGGCTGAATCGCGTGGCGACGGGGTTGAATGCGCGTGCCAGGAGGCGTGCAGCGCATCGTGCGGACTGCAGAGGCAGGCAAACACCCGCGCTGGCAGAAGGCATGCGGCCGTGAACCGGGCATCCTGTGCGCGTGCAGGTCGCGGGTGATCCTGGCTCTCCCCGGGCTCAAAGCTCTGGATGGGCGGCCGGTAACGGACGAGGAGCGCGCGGCGGCGCCCGGCGAGCTTGCGGCAGAAGAGGCCACGGTGGCAGTGCTTATGCGCAACGCCTGCGAGGTGCACAACATGGTAGGTGCAGGCCCAGCGCCAAAGGCTGGCCGGAACTGATGACTTCAGCCAGGGAGTCGAGGTGGTATGTGCTAGCGCATTCGTGTCAGCGTGCCTGTGCGCCTGCGTGTGCACGCCTGTGAGCGTTGGGTCCTGCTGCTGCCGTGCAGGCCAGTGTGGTGCAGCGCGCGCAGCTGCACATGGAGCTGCTGCACACCATGTACAGCCGCGGCGCCGTCATGGCGCGCGTGGAAGCACTGGGGGACGCGGCGTCAGCGGCTGCGGAGGGTCGCGGCGGCGCGCGCAGCTTGACACGGCTGGTGGAGCTTTGGGACTACGAGGGAGGGATGGGCGCAGAGGTACGGCGCCTTTGGGTCCGTTTTCAGGCTCGACTTGTATTACCAGCAGCTCATATGTGCTGCGTGTCTAGTATGCTCCATCGACTTATGTTGGCGTGTGCGGTGCAGGAGCGGCGGAAGATCCGCGGCGCATTGCTGCGGGAGGTGGGCCGCATGTACCGCCAGAGCCGCGCGGCACAAGGCGCTGGCCGGTCACCCGGCTGGGAGGACGCATTCGCACAGGTGGGTTTCCCACTTGCCATGCGACACGCGGTACAACCCTTTGCGCCTACCTCCTGCCCTACCGTGCAGAGCCTCAGCGAGCCTTGCATGCCGACACGCCTCTCACCCGCAAGCCCGGCTCTGCCCACGCCACCGCTGCCGCGCACAGGTGATGATGGCGCAGCAGCAGACCACCGCGGCGCTGTTGGACCTGTTGGCGCAGTGCCAGGCGGCGCTGGACGAGCTGCTCCGCAGCATGGCGGCCACCGCGGGGCCCCACACCAGCTCGTGGTCGGCAGCGGCAGCAGGCGGCAGCGGCGCGCAGGGCGCCGGGGTGTGGGAGGAGAAGGCGCCGGCAGGGCGCGGCTGCTGCGGGAGACGGAGGAGGACGCGGAGCGGCAACTGGCGCTGCGGATGGAGCGGGAGGGCGCGATGGCAGACATGAGGTGCGTGTGCGAGTGATGCACTTTACTTTCATTAGCAACCCGCCAGGCCTACCAGGATTCACAGTTCACCGTGCTTATTTGGCCACGACAGGCGTGCTGCCGCCGCCCGGCCTGCGCTCAAGTCTGCGCTCAAACGCACCGCACACCAGCGCCAGTCTGCCGACGGCGCTGCGGCCGAGGCGTCTGCCGCCCGGCGCTCGGGCAGTGGCGCCGGCGGGAGTCAGCACGGCGGAGACGAGGAGGAGGACGCGGCAATGATGGGCAATCTCTCCGACGACGAGGGGTTACTTGTTCGCCGCCGTCGCAAGTCCCCGTCGCCGCAACGATGGCAGTCTGCGCGCTCCTCGCCGCCCCCGCCAGAGGCAGAAGAGCAACTCCTGCGCGCGCGACGGGGAGTAGTGGCGTCACCGGTCAGAGCGGGAAGCACACCAGCAGCAGGGCTGCGGCCGGCGACCGGGCGCACTGCCGAGTCCCGCGATGTTGGCACCGCGACCGCCGCGAAGGCAACGCAATCTGCACGGGCTCCGCTCCGGCAGCAGCTGCCGTGGTCTGCGGGCCCGGGTCTCGCGTCGGCAACCACAGCTGGCGGCACGGGCGGCAGCAGCTCAGGATCAACGGACCGCACACGGCCGTGGCTACAGCGCCGGTCGCGGTCTGTTGACGCGGCGACTCTGCGCCGCGGCGGGAGCAGTGCACGTGGTGCTGCTGCAGGGGGTACCAAAGCCACGGCTACGCCTGCGGCTGTGGGCGAAGGCGCCGACGACCGGCGCCGCGCATCATCCGTCTCGCCCACGAAGGTGAGAGAGCCAAAGCAAAGTTTGTGCCAGTAATAGGCTCATAACACATGCAGCGGAAAGCGACTCAAGTGCGCATGTACTTCTCTACGCAGAGGCTGCAGTCGCCGCCGCTCAACCACCCTGCCGCGTGGCGTCCTCCCGGGGCGGCACCGCCAGGTACGGCGTGTCCGAATGTGGACCAAACAAACGCCTCTACTGCTTTGCAATGGCACGGACGATGCCTCGCCCCAACTGTCCCCACCTGCCGCTGCAACCGGCCGGTGTCCTTGCAGGCTGGAGCTCGCCGGCTGGAGCTGCCTCGCCCTCGCCCGACTACAAGGTCGCGGCGCAGGCGGTGGAGCGGGCGGTGCGGGCGCAGTGGACCGAGGAGCAGGTGGACGCCGGCGTCCGGCCGAACGCAGCGCTGACCGCCGCTGCCGCTGGCGGCCTGGCGGATGGGGCCTCGCCGATGCGCCAGTCGGGCCAGTGGGCGGACCTGCCAGAGCGAGGTGTGTCAGCCTCGCCTGAGGTGCTGGGGCGGCGCCAGGGCCTCAGCCAGCAGTGGCATGGCGCAGCGCACAGCCTGCCAGCGCACCACGCGCGCCGGTCGCTCCAAGGCGCGCTGTCTGACTCTTCGGCACCGTCGGGCGCCACTGTGGGCTCCTCCGCGCCTCCGTCCGCCCAGGCGCGGCGCAACCCCGCGCCCGCAGACGCTCGGGCGGCGCTGCTGCGTGCGTCCTCTCCGGCGGCACCACTTGCTGCCGGCGGAGCTCGCACTCGAAACGCCGCCGGCAACGCCGCGGGTGGCGCTGCCTCTTGGTCACAGATCGATGACTTACGCCGGCAGGTGGAGGAGTCAGTGGCGGAGACGGCTCGGCTCCGCCACATTGCTGACTTGGCAGCCCAGCCCATTCCCGCTCGCAGCCCTCTTCCCTCCACGGGCCTTGACACCAGGCCCAATGCGCAGCTGCGGGCGTCATGGCAGCTGCAGGCTGAGGTGGCGCCGCTGGCGCCGTCCTCGCGGCCGCACCCTGCCACAGACGCGGGTCCGCCCTACGCCCAGCTGGCGCCGCCGCCATGGGCGATGGTGGCGCCGCAAGCGCAGGCGTGGGGCGTGTCCTGGAGTAGGCTCTGCCCTGCGGCAGGATGACCACGCTCCAGGACACGAAACGAAGGCGTAACGAAGGTGTGGTGCTCCATCCTGCGATGGAAGCACAAAAACACGCTGCTCGAAGCGGCCTTCCCCTGCAATACCCATGGCATACCCCCACGCTCCTCCCTGGTCCGCGGCGCAGTCATAACAGCACGCCGCGTGTAACGTGCAGAGCCATTCAACAGTGCCGGGGCGACCCCGACCCAGCCATCCAGCAGTCCCCGCCGGGCCATCCAGCATTCCCGGGTCGGCCCGACCGGGCCATCCAACAGTCCCCGCCGAGCCATCCGGCCATGCAACTGGGCCCTCAGGTTGCGGCGCTGCGGTCTAAACATTTGTTGTATGTGCGTGATGCTGGTGTGTCTGCGGACGGCGCGCTTGCGGCTGCCGGCGCCTTTGCCGGCACTCTGGCCCGTTAAAATTATGGGAAAATTATGGGAAAATTATCACAAGGAAGCGTTGTGGCGGGTGGCGGCCAATGCGTGCTGGTCGTTCCCCAAAAATGCCGCCCAGCGTGCAGCTGGGGTGGCAATACCCCTGTGCCGGGCGTGTGGGCGGGATATGTGTGATGGGGACCGCCGGCACTACTTTTGGGACTGTGTTGTTGCTCGGGCGCTGCGGGAGAACATGGCTATGGCAATGATGGGGTCCCCTCCTGACACGGCTGATGACTGTTTCTCCCGTGCTGACCTTTGGCTGGTGCAGCCGCCTGCTGGGCTGGCGCCGCCGGTGTGGGATGTAGTGTGTTTGGCTGCGCTGTCTGCCCTTGACTCGGGCCGGCAGCAGGTGATTATGACTGGCTTGCGTGTGCGTCGGGCTCTGACGTCGGCGGAAGTCATGCGCATCAGTGTGTCCGTTATTGCTGATTTCTGGGGCCGGCTGCAATCGTATGTCACTCTCGGCCTCCGCCCGAAAGTCTGGGCCACGGTGCCTGCGCACCATCCGTTCCTCTCGCGGGGTGCGGGTGACTGTGTGCTGCTAGTGTTGCCTGATGATGTGGGCTACCCGCCCCCCTCGCCTTAATTTGCTCGTGGGTGGTGGGAGCGGTGTGCCTCTGGTGTGTGCGCTGTGGGTGTGGGGCGTCGACGTGGGCGTCGCCGGACTACGTGCCCGGTGTACCTGCGTTGACGCCTCGCCGGTTTGATTGCGCCGCGTGCGCTAGTGCGGTTTGCTGTACGTTGGTGGGGCTCTGGCGGGCTTTGGCTTAGCTTCGACTCGCTGTGCAGTTGCCGCGACACGCTTTACGCGAAGACCTGTTGCACGGTTGTGGAAGGTCGGTAGCCAACTGGGGGGAGGGTGGTTTCCTTTCGGGCCGGAGATGGTCCCTCTTGACCTGGGTGCTGGGCACCCTTGCTTGGTCGGATTGTCCCTTCTTTGTAATATCGCAACCATCCGGTTGTCCCGCCCAGGTGTCGTGTGATGTTGTGTCTGTGGTTTGCCGCTGCTGCATACCCCCCCCCCCTGGGGGTGGCTCTGCTGTGTGTGCTGTGCTGAGCGGTAGGTTGTTACCGGTGCCTGTCGGGTGACTCAGTGCGTGTGACTCAGCGTGTCAAACCCGGTCCTGCATGGGAGCCGCTACAGGTCCAGCAGGGGTATGCCGGGCCAGCGAGTCCCTGACTCGCTGGTTGTGTTGCCAACAGCGCAAGCTAGCAGACTGTGTATCAGACTGTGTCAACCAACCCATCGCGAGCATTAGCCTTGTCCGTTCCTTCGCTTCCCAAACGTTAGCAATAGCATCCCACTACGTTAGACTGCGTCAGCCTGCCTCGCGCCAGCAGCAGCAGCCAGCCTCCGTGGCTGAATCGCCCATCATTGGTTGTCCCCGCGTCAGCGTCCAGACCTGATCACCCTGGTACGCGGCCGGGCATTGGGACATTGGTGGCCATACGGGGTCCCTTAGACACTCTAGGACCGTATCCGGTACATGCAACACAACCCTCAGTTGCTATTGGCGAACTCGGCGCTGCATCCCACTGCGCTCTCGCCCTTCTTCTCTGCGGCTACTTCTCACTGGACAACAAGGCTTTGCTCATTCATCCCTTCCTCTCGCTTATCTACATCCACGAAGCATGTCAGATGCATCAGTGGTCTCGCCGGAACGTATGGCTCCGTCGAGTCGGGCGCGGCGCCCACTTTCACTTCGCCGGCTGACGATCGCGAAGCTCGCTACACTCGGCGCACTTTATTGGCAGGTTCTCGGGACACATTGCATATGGCAGGCCAGGTCATCGCAACTCTACCGCTGATGGTTACTCTGCCCATACGGATTCGCCCGCCAGCGAGCCGGCAGCACTAGCCAGCTCAGTGTACATGGAGCGCTCGTCACTGGAGCAGTGGTGGCATGGGCGGTGGCCGCGGTGATGGCCGCGGCGGCCGCCACGGCGGCCGCGGGGGAGGTCGCGGCGTGGCCGCACACGCTGTGGCCCTCGGCTCCGACAGCGCTAGCGACGCCGCGCCTGAGGCCGCGCACGCGGCCATTGGCGCCCTCACGCCCGCCTCAGCAACACTGTCGGCGCCAGCTGCCTCCTCCAGCAGCTCCCTGCCCGCAGCCGCCAGCGCTCCCGCCGCCGCCGCCAGCGCCGCGCCCAGCAGTGACGCCGCTGCCGTCGACCCGGTCAGCTCTGCCGTCTCCATGTACGCGCCTTACGCCTACGCCTTCCCCATCCTCACGGGCCACAGCAGCCCTGGCGACTCCACTGCGCCCGCTGCTGCACCCTGCGCCGCCGCCAACGGTGCATCTGCATCCTCTGACTTCCTCGGCGCTGCATCCCAGAGCGCCATTCTCACCGCCGCACCCTCGTGTGGCTTCGCCTCCATCCCTCAAGACGCTGCATACGTCTTCACCCCTTCACCTGGTCCTGCCTCAGGCAGCACCATGGGCGCTGCTGCATCCCAGAGCAGCGCCGGCGTCGCCGCCTCCGCCATCGGCGCTGCCGCCGCACTCCCCACGGCTGGCGCCGCAGCCGGCGACGCCTCCTCCCGTGCCGCCCCCGCTGGCGGCACACCTCAAGCCACACAGGCCACCGGTACCGCGGCCGGCTCGCGCCTGCCGCTCGGCTTTGAGCACTTCGAGATGCGGCCGGCCAACTCAGAGGTCCTGCCGCTCCTCGCCACTTCTTCTCCTGCCCCTCCTGCTTCTGCTCCTGCCTCCTCCATCACCACCTCTCGCTGCGTGGCGGCCCCGCCTTCGCTGCTGGGGGGGGCGGGACCGCTGGGCCGCGTGCACAGCAGCAGCTCAGCCAACGCCGCCGCCACCAGCGTTTCCTCGCCTAAGCCGCCGCCCGCCACTGTGGCCGGCGGCCGCTCGCCATGAGCGCCCCAGACGGCGCGCAGCCGTCAGCAGGCGTCAACCCGTCTGATAGCGCATCAGCGCCTGGCAGCTCCGCGCACGCCGGCTCCCGCCTTGAGCGGCAGCCAGATGGGTGGGCCTACTGCGAGTGTCCCGACGTCACGGCCTCCCAACGTGACGCATTCCTTGGGTTGTTGGCGGCCACCGCCACCGCCTTCACCTCAAGTGCCTCGGGCAGCACGCAACCAGCAGCGGCAGCTGCAGTGGCAGTAGCAGGAGATGAGGCGCCAGCCGGCGCCTCTGCCCCGGGCAGCTTCACACCCGAGGGCCCTCGCTCGCTCCCGCCTGACGGCCGGTTCGAGCGGCAGCCTGATGGGTGGGTCCACTGCGACCGACAAGACGTCACGGCATCCCAACGTGACGCAATTCTGGCCTTCATGAACGCCAGCACGAGCACCTTCGCCTACAAGTTAGCAGATCTTGTGGGCTACAGTGGCGACGTCGGCCTTGAGCTTCGCCACGGCCGTGCAATCTATGAGCGCCCGCGCCCGCACACCGCAGACGAGCTCACAATCATGGAGTCCAAGCTACTCCTGGCCTACGGGGACCCGGCGGCCGCCGCCTGGCTGCCGGGAGCTGCAGCTGGGGGGGCACCCACAGCCGACGCTGGGGGGGCACCCACAGCCGCCACTGGGGGGGCACCGGAGCCTCACGCTGGGGGGGCGCCTGTGGAGGGCGTGCCCATCGGCGCCGATGGCCGGCCAGCACCTCAGCGGGTGCTCGCGGCTGCCATCACCGCCCCGGCCCTGGTCTACCCTGCCGGCGCGCTCATCCAAGGCGCGCGGGCCCGCTGGGCACAGCTGCAGGCGCTGCCCTCCGTGGTCTCGGTCAACGCCACCGCCATCGTGCCTGACGCGAACGAGCTGTTTGCCGGACACAACGGCGGCCCCACTGACGCCACGGAAGCCCCGCTGGCCGACTGTCATCCAAGCCGCGCGTGTGCAGCTTCGGCAGCTGCCACGGTCCCCGCCACTGCCCCTCCGCCTGCGCTCCGGCACGGGCGACGTCCTGGGCCTGGACACGCGGCTGGTGCAGCACAACTTCTTCGCAGCCGCCATGGGGGATGCGGGCATCACGCTGCTGGAGCTGCCCGGCGGCCTGGCCTCAGGGCTGCAAGCCGCCTTGCGGATGGGCTTCCGCATCCGGCGCTACGTCCACGTCGACACCGACCCCGCCGTGCGTGCCTCTGTCGCCCGGCTGCTGCCCATGCTCTCCACGCAGCATGCACCGCTGCTGCCGCCGCAGTCGTGGCAGCTGCACTCCGGCCCCGACCGCCTCGGCCTCACACCGGCGGACCTGGTGCCCTGGGCACTCGGGCCGGAGGGAGCGGAGCAGCTGCGGTTGCACGACGGCAGCCAATGGCTTGTGGTCACCAGCTGGGCCTCGCACGCGCTCTGGCGCGACTCGCTCGCCCTCCAGCTCCTCGGCGGCCTGCAGCAGCAGCTAGCCAGCCGCCGCCTTCCCCAGCTCGCCTTCCTCGCGGAGGGTCCCTGGTGTGCGGAGTCACCAGACGCCTCGCCGCCCTTCGGGCCGCCCGCCGGCATTGACGCTGTACAGGCCGGCAGCCCCGCGCATCGCGTCACCTCCCTCTACACCAACCTGGCCGACTCATCCCAAGTCGACTCCGCCCTCTCTCACCTCCGCCCTCTTTCCAGCCGCCTGCTTGCTGCCGTGCTGCCGCACGGCCGCACGCCTGGTGCTGCGCAACGGCCCCTCCCTCCTCCTTACGTGGCGCTGCAGGCCCCCGGCCAACCCCTCGCCGCGCTGCCCCCGCCTTCCCCACCGCCCGCCGCCCCGGAGCCGCCACCGCTGCGTGCCGGCCCTGATGGCCTGCCCTGCGCCCCGGACGCAGCGGACTGGCTCGCCGTCTCCACCCACCACTCCTCCCTCTCCTTGCCCGCCTCCTTCGCCGTCCAGCTGCTCCGCCGCCACACGCCGCCGACTGTCTTCACGGCCGCCTTGGCTGCCGCCACGGCTCTCCACCGCCTCTTCTTCACGCGCCACGACATGCAGCCGCTTCCCCCTCGTCAGATCGACGCCCCGGCCTCCACGCTGGGGGGGGGGGAGCTGCCGCCTTGGGCCCAGCAGACCACCTGGAGACCGCCTTTGCAGCGCTGGCGCTGTCAGACGAGCCGTCACCACTGCTGGACGCGACCGAGACCACTCTCGCGTTTGCCCTGCTTCACCAGCGTCTCCTCGGGGCGCGCATGGGTGCGCAGCTGCATGTCTACGCCGCAGTGGCAGAAGCTGCGGAGCAAGCGGACTGGGCTGATGCCGCACTGCCGGCGTCGGCGGCCCCGGCCGCCGTCAGCACCACCATCGCCTCCGCAGCCCTGGACCCGTCAACCCCGGACACCGCAGACGTCTGGAACGACGCTCCCGTCATGGACCTGCTGCGCCTGGGCGCCCAGTCTGACAACCTCAGCCGCGAGGAGCGGCAACGTGTGCAGCGCCGCGCCGCCAGCTACCGCTGGACCGGAGAGCAGCTCATCCGCCTCATGCCCGACGGCAACACACGCGTCTGCCCGCCGCCGGAGGCCCGTGACGCCATCGTCCAGCAAACGCACGAGATCGGACACCTCGGCGAGCGCCGCACCTTGGCGCTGTGCCAGCTGGGCTACTGGTGGGCCGGCCAGCGGGCGACGGTGCAAGGCGTTGTGCAGCGCTGCAAGCTGTGCGACATGGCCAACACCGGAGGCATGGTGCGGCCTTTTCAACTGCAGCCGCTGCCAATCCGCGGCATGTTCTACCGCTGGGGCATCGACCTGGCGGGCAACTTGCACCCGACTTCCCCCGATGGCTACACCTACGTCATGGTGTGCGTGGAGCACTTCACCAAGTGGATCGAGCTTTTCCCGCTCACCACCAAGTCCGCCAGCGAGACCGCACGAGGGCTGGTGGAGCTCCTGACGCGCTTCGGCTCGCCCGCGGAGGTCACGACTGACCGCGGTACCGAGTTTGAGGGTCCGTTCCAGGCGCTGTGCGAGGCCAACGCCATCGACCACCGGCGCACGCAGCCCGACCATCCGCAAGCCAACGGCCTAGCGGAGCGCATGGTGCAGGTTGTGAAAGCGGCACTGCGCAAGCACTGCCGCAGCACGCAGTCCAACGACACGTTGGATAAGGCGCTGCCTTGGCTCGCCCTGGCCTACTGCTGCTCGCCTCAAGCTTCAACCCGCTACTCGCCCTACAAGCTGCTCTACGGCGTGGACCCCATCATCCCGCCTGCCGTCCGCCCGCGCTTTGAGGAGCACGAGCTAGCCTTCACCGGCGACGGCAGTGGGCAAGCTTACGCGGAGGCGCTCCTGCAGCGCTCGGAGTGGCTGCGGCGGCACGCGCCCGCCGCAGCCGGCAACCTGCTCATCGCACAGCACCGCGACACCCAGCGCTACGCTCTCACCCGCAGCGGCGGCTACCGCGCGCGGGCACTGGAGTTTGTGCCCGGTGACTACGTGTACCTGCGCAACGCAAATCCCGACAACACGTTGGAGATGCCGGTACGCGACCAGGTGCTGCGCGTGGAGCATGTGGGCGACATGGGCGTGGTCGCGCTAGTCGGCCGCGACACCGCACGCCTCCGTGCGCGAGTGGAGCAGTTAGTGCCGTGCCACCTGCCCAACCTGGACCCGATTCAGGATGCCCGGCTGCTACGCACCAGCAACGACCTGGAGTGCGAAGTGTGCCGCAGCCCGCAGCCGCCCTCCCGCATGCTGCTGTGTGACGGCTGCGGCACCGGCTGGCACCTCCGCTGCCTCACGCCGCCACTCAGCAAGGTGCCTCCTGGCGCCTGGATGTGCCCGGGCTGTGTGGAGCTGGGCAAGGCTCCACCCACTGGCCCCGCGCCGCAGCGGCCCTCGGCGGGCCCAGTGCTGTTCCCCAACGCTGACACGCGACGCCGCGACGCGGAGGCAGCTACCCTCGACGGCGTGTCAGTTGTACGGGCAGTTCCTGGCCCAGCCGGAACACCGCGGCAGCTGCAGAACGGCACTCTGCGCTTCCGCGGGCCCTTGTCACGCCCCTTCTACTTTATGGTGGAGTGGCCGGGAGGCTCCGCCGAGGCCATCACCCTGGCCGATGCAAAACGCCTGCAACGGCAAACAGTGCCATCGTCACCTGCATCAGCCCCTGCCCAGGGCGGCGAGCCCACGGCCAAGCGCCGTGTTCAGCCTCGCCGCTGATGCACCAACCCTGCCGGCATCCCAACGGCAGGACACCGCGCACGCCGGCATCCCAACGGCGTGTGCCGCGCTGGCATCCCAACAGCGCGCACCCACGGACATCTGCTTGGAGCTGGCTTGGACTCGAAGCCAGCAATGAGGATTGACTAACCCAGTGACGTGTGACTAGCTAGGTGTCTGTTCTCGTTTGTCGTGTAGCATGAACTCACTCGCGTATCATCCTGGTGTCATGCGTTTGCTGTCCCGTGCGTCTGTATGTGCTTCCGACTTTGCCAGTCTCGCTGACTCCCCTGTCTTCAGTCGTGGGGGGGATCTCTCCGCCCGGGAGCGGCGTTGTGCAAGTTCGGCTGTGGCGCATGTCAGCTGTCGTGTGATGTTGTGTCTGTGGTTTGCCGCTGCTGCATACCCCCCCCCCCTGGGGGTGGCTCTGCTGTGTGTGCTGTGCTGAGCGGTAGGTTGTTGCCGGTGCCTGTCGGGTGACTCAGTGCGTGTGACTCAGCGTGTCAAACCCGGTCCTGCATGGGAGCCGCTACAGGTCCAGCAGGGGTATGCCGGGCCAGCGAGTCCCTGACTCGCTGGTTGTGTTGCCAACAGCGCAAGCTAGCAGACTGTGTATCAGACTGTGTCAACCAACCCATCGCGAGCATTAGCCTTGTCCGTTCCTTCGCTTCCCAAACGTTAGCATCCCACTACGTTAGACTGCGTCAGCCTGCCTCGCGCCAGCAGCAGCAGCCAGCCTCCGTGGCTGAATCGCTCATCATTGGTTGTCCCCGCGTCAGCGTCCAGACCTGATCACCCTGGTACGCGGCCGGGCATTGGGACATTGGTGGCCATACGGGGTCCCTACACTCTAGGACCGTATCCGGTGCATGCAATCTCTCCGCCCGGGAGCGGCGTTGTGCAAGTTCGGCTGTGGCGCATGTCACAGGCATCCAGCAGTGCTGGGCCGGCCCGCTAGGGAACTGCAACAGAGCTTGGAAACGGGTAGTCCCAACCACTCAAAAACAGCCAATCCCCGAAATTCCCACCCTCCTACGTACCCCGCCTTGCTTCACTTACGTACCTACCCCCCCTCCTTTGCCACGTATCCACTCTGTACTAGCCCTAGCTGATTCTCTTCTAACGAGGGCAGCGTACTATGATAGTAGTACGTAGTACGCGCACTACGTACTATGCAACCCTGGTGGTCCGCTACAGGCTCAAAGCGAAAGGGTCGATGGCCATGACGGTGTTTGTGTGTGCCAGCCAGTTCAAGCCCGCAAGCCCCCGACATCAGCGCCAATCGAGCCCATCGTGATTGGTCATGTCGCCCAGCCCATTCTCAGCTCAGGTCAGCTATAATAAGCCCGTGGCTCACCGGTTGACCTGTGGCTTCATTGCGTCCCACTGTGATATGACGTACAGCCGTACATCAGCCTACGAGACTCCTCCATGCCCTAGACAATCCTTACGCCCACGGCACGTCCTTACAGCACTGCTCGTGCAGACCCTGGCGGCAAACCGCCAAACCCAGCCGCGGGATGCGGCCATGTCCGTCACGCAAGTGGCAGAAGTCCAAAGAGAATGCAGTCGAGGAGCGTGGTCACAACCACGGCAGTGGCAACAATACAGTTCTGGCTGTTTTTCTGCATTAAACGATATCCTTGTCACTCCGTGGGTTGTGGACGACAGCTTTCTCCGGGTGTTAGTTACTTGCGATGATGGTAGCAAGGCTTCAGAGTAAATTTCTGAAGAAGTTATGAAGCAGCGCTGAAGGTTTGCGCAGCCAGAAGGTAGGCGGAGGTGAGGAAGGGTAGATGACCGTGTTGGTGTTCGGGCAGGGGCCCCTCCCCAAGCGCCGGCTCGAGATCGAGTGTCGGCCGTCGTCCCCGGGTCCGCCGGGTTTCGGGAGCCCGGATGTCGGAAGCAGGGGTCGTATCTTGTTTTCAGGGCGATGTCTAGCTTAGACAAACACACAGACACGCACGTACACGCAGCCCGCCGGCCGAAAGGCCAGCCTCCGGAATAGACCGCCACCAACCCGGCCCGGCACCACCAACATCCCGCACCCCGTCCGGCCGGGCGAGGCAGGCCCAGCCCCGAGCCCAAACTAGTCGCAGCAGCGGAACACATTACCCGCGGCGCAGGGGTCGTATCTTGTTTTCGGGGTGATGTCTAGCTCCAGACAAAAACGGCCGGGTAGCCGCCGTCTTATGTCTGGGCACATGGTGGTTTAGGAGCTCTTCCATAGGAATTCAGATAAAACCGGCCCCACACCTGGGCCAACAAAATCTCGCCCCAGACATGAAAACCAAAATGGCCGATTAATGTCTGGATGAGCCCTGTCGGGAAGCGCCCCACAAGCAGAACTAGGAGCAAACGCAGCACCATGGGGCTTAGATCTGCATATGTGCATGTTATGACGTAATAAGCACAAATAAAGCGTGGGAGGGCCAACTGGCGCGTCCCGGCGTGGTCATGTCGGCACTTGTCCCCACATTAGACACATGCGTACTGACACGGCGGGGCTCTCAAGCGCTGGTGCTCATGATTTCACGTCTAACAAGGCTGCCGGAGCACGCTGTCCATACACCACACGACAGAGAGGTGAGCACGGGGCTACATCATTCCATGTCAGGGGAGGATCATCCCTTGTTGTCTATATATACTTGCTTCTCTTGCCCTGACCAGTCGCCGCAGGTAAACATGTTTCACTGCTGCAGCTGCCGCCTTCTTGCCTGCCTGCCTCTCTTGTACTTTGGTATGTCGCCTGGCCCATTCTCTGCTCAGATTAGCTATTACACGTCCGTGGCTCACAGGTGGACCCGCGGCTTCACTGCATCCTACAGTGATGAGGTACAGGGACAGCCCACAAGCCTCCGCCATGTCCAGGACATCGTAATCACCCACTGCGCACAGTCAAGCGCAATCCTAAGTAGCAACTCCGGCTCAGGACTGTCCGGCACCCACCAAGTACCATTGACAAATTGAAAAGCTTTGTAAAAGGTTTGGTTCACAGGAAGTATCGCTACTGACAAATGCACAGATAACCGCCTGTCGCTCTCACTTGCTTGCCATTGCTCTTGTTTCTGCTTGCCCCGATGTGTGAAAACACGAGCAGTGCACGTTGGACAACTCGCCTAGTACCGGTCCTGTTGACCTGCGTATGGGGAAACGTAGTCAGGGCTGGTGAGGTCCTCCAAGGTGGGGTCAAAGCCGCCCCCGCGGCCGCCACGGCCGCCACCATAGCCGCGGCGTTCATAGCCGCCACCATTGCCACGGTCACTGTAACCACCGCGGCTGCTGTAGCCACCGCGAGGGGCGTTGTCACCACTGGCGGCAGCCCGATGAGGGGCATCATCAAACCCACGATCACCGCCACCACCGGCTCGGCCACCGCGATCATAGCCACCACGGTTGCCACCACGGCTGTGGCCGGCGCGGTCGCCGCCAGCATTCCAGTCGCCACCAGCTGCAGGGACAACACGCACATTCAGGCCTTGTAACAAGTGGTCACGCATCACTCGTCAAGCAACAGCAGAAACACATTCCACCATTGGGTGGTGGGCGCACTGCCAGCGTGCAACTATACGCAGGCGTGTTTGCTCATTGCATGACTCACAGCGAACTCCATCAGCGTCGCCACTCCTGTCGAAGGCACCGCCGCTGCCTCCTCGGCCACCCCGGTCGTAGCTGCGCTCCTGGCGCTCGTAGGAGCCACCGGTGGCCTCACCACGGGGGCCCCGTTCGTAAGTGCCGCCGCCGCCGCCCTCGCCGCCGCGGTCATAGCCAGTGCGGCCGCCTGCTGGATGCCAGCAAGCACACACGGGGAGCGTGAGGTCCAGGCAGCACAGCACCGGCACTGAATTTCGTGTGCAGTTCCACTGCCGTGTACTCGAAAGCGTGAGGGAGCCCACAACCCTTGTCCTTACCACAGCCAGCCGCCCCACGCCACACCCTGCACACGACCTACCTCCCCGGGCAACATAGCCGGACCGGCCTCCGCCCTCCCTGCTGTAGTCACTGCGCGAGCGGTCATACTCGCGCGGCTCGCCTCCATGACCACCGCGGCCGCCACCACCCTCACGACTGTACTCGCCACGAGGGCGCTCGTAAAAGCTGCGCTCGCCGCGGTCACCACCAGCACCAGCGCTAGCACCACCGCTGCCACTGCCACCGCGCTCGCCACCACCACCAGCGTATCCAGCACGGTCGGCACCGCCGTATGGTCCTCGGCCGCCAGCGCGGTGGGCGCCCTCAGTGCTGACCTCCATTTGCTGCTGCTGCTGCTGGCGGCGCTCACTGGGCCGCGCGACCTCGCCCCGCTGCGCCGCCTCCAGTGCCAGCGCCTCGAAGCGGTCCAGCAGCGCCTCCAGCTCGGCCTGGGCAGACCGGGCCAGCCAGGCGAGTATGGTGCAGCAAAGGGGGGGGGGATGCCAGTGTTGCCAGGACTAGATGCTTGACGAACGGCCGCGAGGATGGGGGGAATAGTTCAATCCGGGCTGGCTTAAGCGGGGTGCAGCGGGGTGGGTGGGTAGGGACGTGGATCAATGGCATAAAAGGAAGCGCCCGTCGACTTCTATGTCACATCAGCCACCTGCTACAAAGCCACACCAAGTACTCACGTGGAAAACCCCCGCAAGAATTCTATTCAGCACGAATGGCCGCACAGCTGCACCCCACAGTGCCCCATGATCACCTGCCTGTACCAGCCCTCCTGTTCACCCGATGACACACTGCAGCCCAGTGCGCACCTCACGGGTACCCAGCTCCTGCTCCAGCTGTGAGCAGTCGGTGCCCGCCTCCGCCTCTGCCAGCTGCACGCGCACCTCCTCAATGCGGGCCTGCAAGCAGAAGAAACATGCCCTTAACAACTTCACACCTGCAGGCAACCTGCACTTGCTGATAGGGGTTACATGTGGGACGACAGCCGTGGACTAACCCAGGGACCCAAAACGTAGAAGACACGCACGCTCACCCGAGGAGAGATCCCCGAATGACCCCCATGCTCCTCGCCTCCGGAGAGGAGAGGAACCCCAGGCCCGGCTCACCGCAAATGCTAGCGCTGCTCACCTAAGCGGTGGGTCAGCGTCATAAGACTACCTCTTGCGAGTCCCTAAGCTGACAGGCTAGGGTGAAGCCGGTGGCGAGTCCGCTGCTGGCCCCACAAAGATAACCCCTCCAACATCATCTGACGCTAGGAATGGGTGCTGGTTCGGGGCAAGGTACCAGCGGCGCGGAGGCCGACGCAGACTCACAAACGCAGCTAGCCTTGACCAGAAGTCCGCAATCACCTCCACACCGATCCTTCGCACAACAGCAGCCTCTGCAGTCCGGTCCGCAGCATCACGGCAAGCGTAGAGGCGCTGTCGGCCGTATTCTAGGGCCGCCACAGCAGCCAAGCACACGATGTCCCACACCGCACTTGCACACCCTTTGTCCGCACCTCAGCCGCACGGCGCTGCTCCAGCTGCTCAGCATTGAGGCGCAGCTTGGGCCGCTCCTTGCGCACAGCTTCCTTGAGCACCTCCTCCTACACAAAGGCGCAACATGACACTATTGAACGCGCCTGGCATGGGAGGCTCGCCAATCGCATTGCGTTGTCAGCTACAAATGCTGCATGGGATCAGCCGGCAGGTAAAGGCTCAAGCTATGTGTGGCAAAGAGTGAAGACAAGGACCCAAAATCTATGTACACCTTAACACAGCCGCCTGAAGCGGCAGAAACAGCATATGAGCGCTTCACACTGGCGTCCGGCGCTTACCTCGGTCTTGCCAAGGCGCTCTGCAATCACTTGCTCACGGGGCTTAGCGGCGCCTGCACAAAAGTATCAATCGCGTACTCTCATATAATAGCTCTTGTAGGGTCATGTAGTATGATGGGTACATGCTGGCACACCATTGAACAATGTAGCTGAACCCAAAAGCTTCCTCCAATGCCTCTGGCACCTGGCCAGGGCCCGTACTGAGGCCATGCAGAGTCAGCCCAAGCAGCCGGCCGCAGGTATCACCTACTTGAGAAACCGATACCACAACGCTGTCAAGTTCCCGGACGATCACCACGCCGGCGTTGCTCGCTCAGACGCACCGTTTCAGTTTCGAGTCCCCCAGGAACCACCCCATCTGCTCATTCAATGCACCCGCCTCACCGAAAGGGTTGTTTGCAGACTTGGCCGCGCGCGCGGCATCGAGCGCGTGAGCAGCATTCTCGTCACGCGGTTTAAGGTTGAGGCGCGGCCGCTCTGACATATCCCCCTCGTCTCTGCGGCACACGAAATTTTGGCACTTCAAGGTCATACCGCCCACGGTACTGTACATATGTCGCCTGGAGAGAGATCCGACGCCATACAATACCAGCCAGCTAACGACCACTCGCCGATCCGTCACATTCTATTCCGGCAGCGCGTTCTGGCGGGAGCGCTTGGCGGCCTGCGCGCACCCATCGCGTGCGACTGTGTCATCATAGGCGTACCAGCGTTCGTGTAGTGTAGTTAAGCTCGCCTCAAGCGTCAGGAGTCTAGAGCACGTCCAGATCGTTCAGCGTAAATCTCAAGGTTCCAACGTCTTTTCCCTGCCTGTCAGGTCCCGTTCCGCTATCCTGGGACCGCACAATTGCAATGTTATCGTCCGCAGGCTTTCCACTAGTGTCAAAGAGCGACCCAGAATGGGGCCTCAACAATCATGGGCTTCTGCTGGAAGCAAGGGCCCCGAAGCGCGCTACTAAATTTATTTGCGTTGTCGTATATTTTCGTTTCATGCGGACTTGCTCCTGACTGACGACAAATGCTTTGGTTGGTGTACTAAACCAAGGTCGAACACAACCGTAAACAAGGACCTTGCTTTTCCAGCATGCGCGTACTCGCATGAAACTTCAGTAGTGCTGTTGGCCGCGGACGAGGCGCTGTTGGAAGCGTCAACTCCAGCCCGGCTCAGCGGCTCCCCAAACTTGTCTTCTCAGGTAGTGCACAACTACAGTGTGTGTCACCTGACAGTGTACATCACCAACTGGCGCACAAACCCGTTCACGCCACAGGGTGTTGCTGGAGGCTAGCTGCAGTTGGGGCGCGAGTATGCAGTATGCATAATGCAAATCAGTACACATGGCAGCACTCTAGCAGCATGCCTGGTGGCCGTGCACAACCCCGGTCCATGGCACTAGAGTCTGCCAGCTTTCCAGCTCTCACAATCGCTCCGCCAGCAGCCATCGTGCAGAATGAGGCATCGCCATATCTGTTGGCAGGTGTCACTGAGGCACCAGCTGCAGTGTCAGCTTTTGGCATGCAGAGGGAAACTGAGCAAGACGTCGACCCCAGCCAAGTGCGGCTGACAATCTGCAGTGCCTTTTCATCATCATCATCTGCTGCTGTGGCAGCCTGTGCCACTGCCACTGCTGCAGCACAAAACACAGCTGCCACGGGTGAGCATGGCACATCAATGAATCAGGGGCACCAGCTCACTGCCACCACTACTGTGAAGGAAGGACAGCCCCTGGAGTTGCATCAGGCCGCTCCTGTGGCCAGCAAGGCACCTTCATATAGCCTACAACAGCAGATCAGTTGCAAGCGGCTACAGCATGAGAACTCCATGCAATTAGCACAAGATGCAAAGCGTCAGAGGACCCCTGGCATACAGAGTAACCATAGCAGCAGCTGCAGTGGCAGGCAGCCTGCTGGTGTGCATGGGATGGCCACAGATACAGATGCTGGGTTGCGTCCAGGTGCTGAGGAGGCTACAGGCTACAAGGTACGAACTTCAGTGCGCTGGTTGTGAAACCAGGTACTGCACATGCATCACCTACTAAGCGTTTCTGGTGGACCCACTACAGGATGTGGTGTTGCGTATTGAGTTTGCTCGATCCGGTGAGGTGAAGGCTTTGAGCTACCTCATGATGGCAACTCTCCTGGCTGGCATAGCTGTCACGGTGTACATTAAGGTATGTGTCAGGGGGGTGTAGAATACCAGCCCAAACTAAAGTGAATGCCTACCACTATGCAGTACCCTGGCTTGCCCCTCCCGCCTCATGGCCTCATGGCCATATGCCACGTAATGGGCCCAGCATTCAGTACAGGCTCATGGTGGTGGTGATGTGTAATGTGTAACACTGCTTGTGGCCCTCCATATGTGTATGCCTGTGTCATTACGGATGTCCACACTTTAAGGTTTACAGCAAGCCCACATGCAACCCAGTATGCAGCTATTGCATTGTACCCCACACAGGATGCCCAGTCCGGGGAGGGGCAAATTTGTGTCAACATGTGTTTCTCTGTACAAACGTATGATTAGCCTCCCCTTTTCAGGAGTTAGCTTACATGATACCTAATGATAGTAAAGTCTGGCTCCCATTGCATTTTGTGCGGGTGGCTGTCACCACATTTTGTGAGGCATGCTTTCACCAGAGTCGCGCTGTAAAGCCCCTGACCCTCAAGTTAGTCTTATGAAGTATACTTAAGTTGACGGCAAACTAACTTGATGTCAAGTCAGGCTGTCTGTGCGAGCTTGTAGAGCATTTTGACCGCACCAAATTTGGACCGCACCACATCACCAAAATTGGTCGCAAACAAGATATTTGGGTGTAAATAGTGTATACTTAGTGTACGTTAAACACCCACAGCTACTAGCGAGGTCGGCCCGATGACCATGTTGGACCGTGCCAAACAGGGCGGAACACACCCCCAGGACGCCAAGCGACATTGCTGGGATTGTTGTACCTTATTTGGCCCACTTTTGGCCCAGACTGCTACAGGGCTTCCTAGACGCCCACGCTTGCTTAATTATTGATGTATACACTATACCATACGTTTACGTGATCACCACGCACCCCCCCAAAAAATAAATTATTTTCTTACCCCGCACCCCCAAAACGTTAATCTTTTTGCACCCCGCACCCCGGCTAAGCAAATTTTTACACTAGCACGCGGTATGGCTGCGTGCTCTGCACCTGTAAACGTAAACAGAGACCTCATGCTCAGAATGTACTGGTGTCACCCACCAGCGCCCGCGTGCCTCCCTACCCCGCCTACCAACCAACACCAGCGCCAGCGCGCGTTCCTTTCTCAGTCCCAGCCGTCACCTGCCGCGCCTACCAACACCAGCGCCTCTCTCAATCAGATTCGCCCTCCCGAAAGGAGAGCGTTCCCTTGGGCGGAGGCATCTTAGGATGGATTTAGTGCCACGCGGCTTTTACACGTTATCCTTTTGACATGGTGCTAAAGCGACATGCGATATAAATAACAGTATTGCGGAAGGGCTCATGGCTCGCGATATACGGTTTTGCGTGATAAACGGCCCCATCCAGGTCTTTGGCACGCCCTCGGCACCTCCAAAGAAAATTACTTTCTTACCCCGCACCCCTCCAAGGAGAATTATTTTCGTACCCCGCACCCCCCCCTCAAGGTGCGGGGTAAGTCGGGATTTTTGGGAAAATAATTAATTACATGCGGGGTGATCTCTTGCTGGTACGGTATATGATTATTATTGCAGGGGTTGGGGGTCAAAAGGGTATGGTGGGCGAGTGGATTCTGGGGGTCGGGTTTTGGGGGGGAGAACTGAAGGGCGACCCCAATTTGGCCCACCCAGCCGCGAGGCGTTTCGGTCATCCCTGCCGGCGATTTGCCGATTTTGATACCCTATAAGGTCATATGAGGATTGTTGCAACTGTCCGGGCAGGATTGGGAGCGTTCTGGGTGCATGTCGCACCTTAAATGCTCAACATGTTGTCTTGTTTGTCATCTGCAGGCGCATTCTGGCATGCACAAATCATTAAACAACAAACATCAACAGATATTAAATGCGCACACCAGGCAAGCTGCAGTCTGTCTGCTCCACATGCCATATCTCTCATAGGCGGTGTTTTCTTCCTGGATTTCATGCTGTCGAGTTATCTGCACACTTAGATGTAAGCTAGATAGCTCCAAGCCAAATTGGTGGGGGCCTAGCGAGCGCAACATTTAGCATTCTGACTTTCTGGTTTTTGGTTTTTGCTAGAGTTCAGGTTTGGAAACTGTTCAGAGACCTTTATGTATGTCACATGATGCCATTGCATAGGCCTACTGCTATAGGGGCCTGGACTCATGCAGTCCCCAGGCACTTGCCGGAGTGGCATCTGACGCAGGCGAGCCCGGCATGGCCAGCCCTTGTTTGCCCATTTGAGCTTGCTAAGCTATCACTTACACGTCGTGCACCTTGTAACCACACACAACATGTAAAGTATTATATATACGCAGAGAAGCGGGCAGTCAGGCAGGCTTTTGAGGACTAGAACGTGGGCTCTGGCGAGTGGGCCAAATAAAGGGGCGGGCACACAGGGTCGGTTTTGGGGACCAGTCAGGAATTGGCCTCTTACAGCCCTCCCAGTGCTTGTATATCCCTAATATAAATAAAACTGTGCAATATTAAATCAGGCAGGCTCTGAATCCGTGCGGGGTGGCAGCACCGGCAAGCATGCTTGTTTGAAAAATTGCACTGGCAGCCCTGAAAAGCATGTATGTGTGTGTTTTTGCGGGTGCATAAAAGCATGTATACAGAGGGGACAGAAGGTTTCATGGCAAGCCAGCAGTGTCAAACTGGCCCCGCTTCCCCCCTCATGCCCTGCTGCGCCCCACAAGAGCCACAACCTTCAACTAGCCATGCTGTTACCCAAAGGTTGCTAGCTGTGCAATACCTGCAAACCATATGTGCAGGCATGAAGCATAGCACAGTGCCAGAAACTCCTGTCTGTTTAATCTAACTATCTTGGGATGGTCTTAAAATGTGTGTGCAATTCTGTGTGTGCTGCACTGCAAGGTCATGCAATTTAGTGCTATCACTTCCATACATCACCTTCTGCAATGCTAGCACAAGCCTAGGGTCTTGATGGAGAGTGCAAGAAGAAATCAGACTTCTGCAAGTATTTAATGTATTTAATGTATCAATCATAAGGACTGGTGTAAATAAAATGGTGGAACAGCATACATGCCTGAACATTCTTGGCGACCCCTGCTCCCCTCCACTTGCTGCTCCTGCACGACCCACTCATCGCCTCCCCTTGCCAATGGAAAAGTCCCATTATCCATTTTGGGGGGGATGGGTGGTTGCCTGGGCAATCCTCTCAATACCAGTCCAAACTAAACCAAACCAGACCAAGCCACACTAGTGGATCACAACAGGCAGAGGTGACACTTGCAAGCAATAGTACACATGGGAAGGGGTCAAGGTGTTGTAGGGGGTGTCATACCCCTGTGCATGTACATCCCAGTCTGCATTGTTCCCTGCTGCTGTATTGGTGATTTCAGCAATCCAGTGTCACTAATTGATTGCAGCAGTACAGTTGGTAGAGCAGCTGGGGGAATTCAACTATGCTGTTGCATTGTTGCTGTATTGCAGATCAGTGCACATAACCGTGGGACCTCATGGTATGTATCCTCAGACAAGACAGTTTCCTTCCAGGTATGTGATTGCCATGGTGTTACAGAACAGCAGATGCATATATTCCAGATTTGTATTGCCCTTGCAACATTGATGCATGCTACACTGGCCTGCCTTCTTCTGATATTGCATTAAAGGGCCTGCCATCCTGTCCGCAATGCAGGACAACCTCATCACTGGCTGTGTGTGCTTGCTGATATCCAGCTTGCTGTGGGCCCTGTATGCCTACCGTGGTACATGGTTATTGCTGCGACAACTGAGATGGGACCATCGGCGGCACAGGACATACCTGGTTCGGCTGGCGGAGCTATCTTGCATCATCCTGAACTTTGCATGTTGGACCTTTTCCAGCAGTGAGCGCCGACTGGAAGAAAATTGTGACAGGTATGTGCACAGGGTCCGGTTTGTCAGTTTGCTATGTAAAGGGTACTATACTAGCTTGATCAATTCCTTATTGCCATGTAGCATTGCATTGCCCCACAGCCCTTGCCATACACTCCAGTCCCCGCAGCTCCAAAAACAAACAAGCACTTGCACTGCCTGAGGGGCCCACAGTATGGCCTTACAGCTATAGCCTCACAGCTACGGCCCAAACACTGCTGAGGTTACACTAGTGGCCAACAGTGCTGCCATGACTGTGTTTTGTATGGAGCATTAGTGCTTGGTAATGAGCAAAAAATAGCAACACAACCACATCATGGCTGTGCTTGATACCACCACTAGGAGGGTGGGTGGGTTGTCACCGTCCTGGCAGATGGACAAACCATAAATGCAGTATAGATGCACAAGTGCAGGCAGTGCGCTGCATGCATTGAAGGGAGCTTTCACATGTGGGAAGCCAGCTTTGGGTTGAAGCCAGCTTCAGGGGTGAAGGTGATTCACATCCAGAGTGCATGCCACATTGCAAAACCCATGTTTCAACCTTTATATGCCTTATTATCTGAGAATGTTGGCATTTCAATCCAAGCAGGTCTGCCATATGAACCACACCTGCCCGGCAGCACCCCAAACAACATCCCCTCCTGCATCCGCCATGCCAGCCACCCTAGCCTGGTGTACAGCCACTCAGCCCTAATATCAACCCCTGGGATGGCTTCCACACCAATAGCTCAGTGCAGGAAGATGCCCTTAGCTAGCTAGGGTGTGGGGAGCTGCATGCAGAAAGCCTACATTCAAGCTAAACAACAAACAACAATACCAACTCCTCATTGACAAAAACAGTCAACACAAAGCGCTGCTGACAACATCCTCAACTCTGAAGCAATGCTTCCACGCTGATTGCTGGACCAACCTTCTCAAGGTCAAAGCACGAACCAGGGTTGCAACAATGGAAAATGTCCTGCACAGTACTACTGGATATGTAGGACTGTGAAATGGGGTGACACAAAAGAAGTCAACATTTACATCAAATCCAAAACACACCGCAAGGCCAAACACTGCATGGACTAGCTGCCCGCTGGAACAGTCACATGCCGCTGCACCCCCAGTGTGGGTCCCAATGCCGCCTGCACCACGCCCACTCTGTGATGGACCCGATTTGGCAGCCATGTTGGGAGGCTGCCACAACCTCTCCATGCCATGTACACTATATTGCAGTCCAGGCCATAGCCGCCTCATGCTGCTGCTTCATGGTAATGGACACCATGTCCAAAGCGGACCTGCCTGACTAAATGGCTAAGGCTGGGAAGTTGTATACATGTGTACAATGCATAAAGCACATTATAATATGGCTGTGTCAGCTCATCGTCACAAAATTGCCCACTAGACCAGTGGGCATGAAGCCCACTAGAGCAGTGGGTCGTGCGTAACAAGTAAATTATATATGCGATAAATACATTGATTATGATGCAAATATATCGTTTTAGTTGCGGGGCGACCAATCGCTGACCACCTGGCCACCAACCCGAGGTCCTGCCGACCTCGCTCGCCCATCGCCCCCCACCCCCCAAACACACAAAGCTCCATCGCTCCAAGCCGCAACCTTCTGTCACCGCAACCTTCTGTCTAGCTTTAGGGACACATGGCGAATGACATACGCCTCAGCGTCAGGCGCCAAGACTGGCAGAGAGGCTAGGGGACCCTGCCTAGCATGCTGGTGTCAATGCCCCCCCTCCCATTTGGGGCCCACGTCCGCACTCGGAAAGAGCCAAACGTCATCCCGCTACCGCAGCTTTATACACACAAAGGGACGCATAGGGTGATCGTGGGATAGCATCTGCTGGACAAAGATGAGGAGTGGGGGTGAGAACTGGTCTGGGCTGGGGGTGGATACGGGCAGCATGCCTGCCATACCTAGCCACGGCCCCAGGACCAGGACCCAGGGACCCAGGGACCACCGGGACGTAACCCGATGCCCCAATCCAACACAGCCCCCAGACTTATGATGGACAGGTAGGTTGCGACCGGCGCGGCAGGAATCCTGCGGGGCTAGTGTGAGATGGGGACCCGGTCTGGGCTGGGGGTTGGGTGGGTCAAGTGGGGAAAGTTCGGGCAGCATGCTTGCCGTCCCGCAGCCAGAGCCCAAGTGCTCCCCAAGTCCTCCACATGTGCCATATCCATTTCTTAGGCGCATTCTCATCGGGAGCGTGGGTCTCTGTCCGGGTGGGCCGTACAGGCCGGTCCAGGGTACGGCACGCATGCTGCCACCCCCCACCCCCCAGCCCAGTCCGGTCCCCAGCGCCAGCCCACACCTGCTCCGGCGGGATCCTGCCACCCCACGCACACCCTGCATGCCCCCATATGTGTAGAGGCCTGTGCTAGCTCGGGAGCATATGGGTCTCTGTCCGGGTGGGCCGTACAGGCCGGTCCAGGGTACGGCACCGCATGCTGCCACCACCCACCCCCCAGCCCAGACCGGTCCCCAGCCCCAGCCCACACCTGCTCCGGCGGGATCCTGCCACCCCACGCACACCCTGCATGCCCCCATATGTGTAGAGGCCTGTGCTAGCTCGGGAGCGTGGGTCTCTGTCCGGGTGGGCCGTACAGGCCGGTCCAGGGTACGGCACGCATGCTGCCACCCCCCACCCCCCAGCCCAGTCCGGTCCCCAGCGCCAGCCCACACCTGCTCCGGCGGGATCCTGCCACCCCACGCACACCCTGCATGCCCCCATATGTGTAGAGGCCTGTGCTAGCTCGGGAGCATGGGTCTCTGTCCGGGTGGGCCGTACAGGCCGGTCCAGGGTACGGCACGCATGCTGCCACCCCCCACCCCCCAGCCCAGTCCGGTCCCCAGCGCCAGCCCACACCTGCTCCGGCGGGATCCTGCCACCCCACGCACACCCTGCATGCCCCCATATGTGTAGAGGCCTGTGCTAGCTCGGGAGCATATGGGTCTCTGTCCGGGTGGGCCGTACAGGCCGGTCCAGGGTACGGCACCGCATGCTGCCACCACCCACCCCCCAGCCCAGACCGGTCCCCAGCCCCAGCCCACACCTGCTCCGGCGGGATCCTGCCACCCCACGCACACCCTGCATGCCCCCATATGTGTAGAGGCCTGTGCTAGCTCGGGAGCGTGGGTCTCTGTCCGGGTGGGCCGTACAGGCCGGTCCAGGGTACGGCACGCATGCTGCCCCCACCCACCCCCAAGCCCAGACCGGTCCCCAGCGCCAGCCCACACCTGCTCCGGCGGGATCCTGCCACCCCACGCACACCCTGCATGCCCCCATATGTGTAGAGGCCTGTGCTAGCTCGGGAGCATGGGTATCTGTCCGGGTGGGCCGTACAGGCCGGTCCAGGGTACGGCACCGCATGCTGCCACCACCCACCCCCCAGCCCAGACCGGTCCCCAGCCCCAGCCCACACCTGCTCCGGCGGGATCCTGCCACCCCACGCACACCCTGCATGCCCCCATATGTGTAAAGGCCTGTGCTAGCTCGGGGGCTTGCGGGGAGCTACAGTTGCTTTGGAGTTGGGGGGGGGGGCGCCAGGGGGGGGCGGGCTGGGACACCGTTGACACTCACAACCCCATCACGTACGGCGGCACCAGGCGCGCCCAGTGATTTGGGAGAAGGCTTTGGCCAAAATAGATATCGGGGCGTATCTCAGGGCTCGGGGCGATGGGGGTGTGCGTGGGGTTTGGCGTAGGTGTGCATGTGGTGGTGGGGGGGCCGATGGGCGGACCTCGGGTTGGTGGCCAGGTGGTCAGCGATTGCTCGCCCTGCAACTAAAACGATATATTTACATCATAATCAATGTATTTATCGCATATATAATTTACTTGTTACGCACAGCCCACTGCCTTAGTGGGCTTCATGCCCACTGGTCTAGTGGGCAATTCTGTGTCGGTAAGATGGCTGTGTGCACAATGTTTGACATGGTCAGGTTATGACATGTTAGCATGTGAAATTGTGACATACTCTCGGGCCATGTTAGCAAATGTATGCATCCTAGAGCTTCGATCAGTCAATCAACATTGTAAGGTCACAAAACGCATCCAAGGATGACAGGATCGCTTACATTCCCCCCCCCTTAGAAGGGTGCGTCCTCGAACCCATTTTTGCTGGCGGTGGTCAGCGGGTTAAGCACTCAGCGCGTACAAGGGCTTGCCATTGTTTAAGCTCGGTGTGTGACTGTGCGATAAGCGCGCTTGGAGCGGATCGACCTTGCGACCTCGGAGGCCGTATCGCACATATGCACTATTCGGTCTCGATACCAATTGTAAGCAGTCACAAAACGCATCCTAGGATGACAGGATCGCTTACAAACATCTTCCTGGCTGTGCACTGTCTGGCATAGCCGCCAGCCCCTCCCACTGGCCGCACCCTATGGCACGCCACCACCACGCACCGTGGCAACCATGGCAGGTCTTGTTGTGTGTTATGGCATTTCACAATCACCAAAGGCATATTGAATGCACCCATAACATGTTATAGATGGGCTGGTGTCTTATGTCTGCTGGATGATGGCACAGACGCTGGCAAACAGACACCCGCCTCATCATCACACTCATAGGGGCTTGGGGAGGTTGGTTGCAAGGCGGGCGTAGATGTGTGGGGTCTCAGCGGGATGTGGAGTCTTGGCCACAGGTCTCATGCTGGCTCGCACTCTGGCACATGCAGTGTTCTAGGGCCCAATGAGGGGCGGGTACATAGCGCATGCAGGGGGGTCCTGGAGCATCTCCCCAGCCACAGGCCCAACCCGAGTGTCCCTAGCCGATGCGCCTGCGCATCGTAGCGGCATGGAGGCTCTGATGGGGTGTTACACGCCTATTAGCTCCCAAGCGTATGGGGGCTCAGCCCATTTTCCAGCTGTACAAAGCTGACACCCCTTGTTGGCAGTGGGAACCCCCCCAACCCTCCCCCAAGCCCCCCCCCCCCATGGGAAGGGCCGTATGGCTGTGGGGGACCTTTCATACTGTGAATCTGATTCTGGGTCCAAAGATTCCAAGAAGCATCTGAAATCAAGATTGATGCTGCATTTTACTGCAATATCAACTTCAGAACAGGCTCTCTTAACCCGCTGATTAGAAGGCTGTTTAGGGGGTCATTTGACAGAATGCCTGCCATTTCATTCAAACCGGTTCTTGATAAGCAGGTGGTGTTTACCGTAAAACAATGTTGCTTGCAAGGTGCACCATCCCCTGGCCCAGATGTATAAATCTGGCAACCCTTACTGTTTTCATGCAACAGGTTCAATGCAACACTTCTTTGGACATATGCTGTACGACTTTCCTTAAGTGAGTTTGCGTGTGTCAGCCAGCATGCCAAGTCATAGCTGCACATGCAAGCTCGCTGGCTTGGGCCTTTTGTGCTTGCTCAAGGGTTAAGCAGTAACTGTGCCCATCTTAATGTGTGTAACTCTCAACAGGCAACACACTGCTGTGCCTGTGGACACTGACAGCTCGTGGGATGACTGTCTGGCAGGGAGGGCCACTCACTTGGAGGCAGCGTTTGAAAGTTTCTGTGCAGCTGTGGCTTGCACAATGGTGTAGCCAAGGGTGCGCAGCCAATGGCTCCCTGGTGCAAGCAGATGGTGGGACGTTGAGGTCTACTCCTGGCATACTGGCAGGGCAGCTGCCAATAGCAGTGGAAATGAATGCCTCCATGGATGCTGAAGCTGTTGACACTTCCAAAGTTGCAGCAGCAGTACCAACACCCAAGGCAGATGAAAACCATCAGGCTGCTGCTAGCATTCAGGCACCACCATACCAAGCAGAACCAGTGCTTGCTGGTGCTACCATTGCTGCTATTGCCCAAGCAGCCACGGCTAAGGCTATGAGCACAGATGAGCAGCTCTACATTGATGCCCCATGGTGGGAGTATCTGGCCCCATTTGCCTGGCTTTGGGTGCCATTCCAGGTGTGTCAATTGCCAGTAGTCAGACATGATCCCACATTTTAGGGAAACATAATGTCATATGTGACAAGCTCCCACATGCTGCATGCTTACAGTTCCCACATTTTGTTGCTGACGCACCTTCCTTCTTTGATGTGCAGTGCCTGGTAGGCATCAACATTGGGCTCCTAGCTGCTTCAGTCAAGTCCAACAAGGCATACGACCAGTGCATACAGTGGTTTTTGGAATGCAGGTATGTGGGTGCTGAACAATAGGATGCCAACAGCACAGCATTTCCAATGTTTGTAACATGCTGTCCTAGCAGTCTCATAACAACCTGAATGGCTTGCAGGAATGCAAGTGCTACATCCTTCATCTTCCACATTGTGATGCTGGTGGCAGAAGTGGTGAGGAGCACAATTGAGAGCTATTGTCTTTATAATCATAGACTGCAGTGTTTCCAAAACAGGGCACTAGCTCTGCTGCTTCTCAGTCGGCGGGGCTTGGGGAGGTTGGTTGCAAGGCGGGCGTGGATGTGTGGGGTCCCAGTGGGATGTGGAGTCTTGGCCACAGGTCTCATGCTGGCTCGCACTCTGGCACATGCAGTGTTCTAGGGCCCAATATAGGGGCGGGTACATAGCGCATGCAGGGGGGTCCTGGAGCATCTCCCCAGCCACAGGCCCAAGTCAGACGCAGCCATTTTGACAAACTCACAGAGACAGTGTTTTGGGCAGGGGGTGGGTAAAATCTTCCGAAACAGACCCCATGCTTCAAATGGATAGAGCTCAACGAGAAAATCACGAATCCGCTTTCAAAATTGACAAGGGGTGTCAGCTTTGTACAGCTGGAAAATGGGCTGAGCCCCCGTACGCTTGGGAGCTAGTAGGCATGTAACGCCCCGTCAGAGCCTCCATGCCGCTACGACGCGCAGGCGCATCGGCTAGGGACACTCGGGTTGGGGCCGTGCGGGATTTCCCGCGCCACGCATGCGTGCCTTGTCACGCTCCCAAACACCCCAAGCATTTCTTTCGCCTCCTGCCATACTCAACACCTCCCCGGCGCCCCACGCTCAAAGGGCTGGGCGCGGGGCGGGGGCGACCTCGGGGCTTCTCGGCATTCTGGCGCGTCGGCAGGCATGGCTCGGCAAGTCGCTCAGAACTTTCGATATACTTCCCCGCTTTGCTTGCCGCCAACATATTTTGCCTTAGAGACTGCATATCAGCGGGCACCGGATGCTTTCCTCGCGACCTCGCGAAAGTCAATTGTCCCTGGACGCGCCAAGGCACTTCTCGCTCCGCCCGAATTTTCCCCGCCGCCTATTTACGTGCAATAGGCATTAACAAATACTAATACGTAGCAGTCGCGGTTTGCGCCAGTATGCTATGTTTTGCCGACGCACGAACGCAGCCACGGACAGGGGTGTTCCTGGGGGGCTTCGCCCCCCCCCTGGAACGCTTCGCTGGGGGGGCTCAGCCCAAAAATGGGTTTTTGGGTGCAAAGTTATGGATGCAAATTACAATTGAAGGCACAGTCCGACAAGCGGGGGCACACCGTACCCACGCCGCGAGGGACCGTCTCCGGCCCAGAGAGAACACCCACCCCCTGGCTGACTGCCGACCTTCATAGTGTTACGCGCATAAGTCGAAGCCAAGCCGAAGCCCGCCAAAGCCCCACCGCCACGTAACACCCCTCATCTCGTTTGGGTCTTTTGGCGGCAGCACCAACGCAAAACAAGGCACGACAGGCCAGTGGTCTGCCGACAGCCTCATCAAACGCAAGCACCACACAAATATCACGTCCGAAGACAATGGCTGGCATCAGAGACGCGCAATAATGTGGCCCAAAGGCCCATGTCTGATAGTCTGTGCCGAGGCACAACTGGAACCGGAAGCCAAGCCGAAACACCACCAAGCCACAGCACACCACAGCCCCGCTCAAAGGGCACACCACCCGCCAACCATCCAACCAACGACCCAGGCCGACCCTCCACACAAGCCCCAGCGGCACTCGGAGACGAGAAGGGCCAACAGTCGCCCGGGCGCCCGGGCAACAGCCGCCCGTGCACACACACCCCAAACCCGGGACTACCCGACTGCGGTCACCATGCGCCTACCGGTCCGTGAACCGTATGCTGCGAGCTAAAACCCCCAGGGCTAAAATCTGCAGAGCCAGGAAGACCGCAGACAGAGACGCCGGCTGACTGGGCGCCACGAGGAAAGACGCCAAGGAGCACACAGGCGAGGCACCGATGCGCCAGCCGTTGCGCCGGGCCAAGGGCGACCACGAGGGCTACCCACTACCTGCAAACACAGAAACCACTGACAACACAACACTGAATAACTCATGCGACCAGCCGCCCGCGGGCCGCCAAGGAACTTCGAACCCAAAGCTCGGCGCTGAGCGCCTGTCTGAACCCCAACCCTGTCTGAACCAATCTGATCAAAGCACCCGGAACAGGCGACAAAAATTTGGAAACGAAAGCCAAGGTCGACAACTAAGATGTTGTGCGCCCCCACGCGAGCCAAGGCTCGCGGGCTAGGGGTTGAGCCCTAGAGGCTAGTAGTTTTTAATTATGACCCCTCAAAATGGCCAGTGGGTCGGTCAGTCGGGGGTCCCAAGAGGTTTTGCACAGGTTCGTTCCTAGCGCTTCTGTCCTGCAGCACGCGGTGCAGTGGGTGCAGCTTAACGAGGCGTGCATAGGTTTATAACCCGGGAGGCCCCTCGGGCACTGGTTATTGACCCAAAATATATCTCGTACTGGTTTGTTACATGGCTGACCGCCAATACATGGTTGATCAGCCTCGCAGTCCACTAGTCCCCGGCTCGCACAATATGGCGGTTGGCAGTTGGTCAACGTTTGGCCAACCCATATTGCCCGCCCCGCCCCCATATTGCCCGCCCCGCCCCCATACTGCCCGCCCCGCCAGGTTAAAATTATGAATTGCATTCGTTCTTGCGTGTTGCTGAGACTGTTTGCTTGCCCTCGGGTCCCATCCCGGGGTATAAGCTACTTACAACCCTTGAGGGGTGGGCATTGTGGCATGCTCAGGCGGGGCATGCGGTCGGGTCGGGTTCGGACCGCCCCTCACCTCAACGCGCCCCCCTCGGGCCGTCCCCTCGGGCCTCCGGCCCTCGGGGACGGCCCTCGGGAGGCGGGTCTCGGTTCGGGCGGCCCTCGCCCTCCCCTCCCGCCGCCCCGCCCCAGTATATCCCATACTGCCCACCCCTCCGTGTTGTAACCTATACATACCCCAGACTTAGCACACATGCATAGTATGGAGTAGTTTGGGGAGCGGCATGTCGGCATTTTTGGAGATGCCTGGGGAACGGGTCAGGGACAGGCCGGTGCCGGCCGGGTTTTGCATGGATGAACGTGTCAGCACATTTCGTACTATCAAGTAACATTGGAGTAAGCCGTTACATAGCAGGCCAGTCTATCAGGATACTTGTCGGTAGACAGGTGACATGTCTAATACATGTCCACATGTCGGTCGGTCAAAGTGTGTTCCCAAGGCGGATCATTTTACATAGCGATAGAGCTCACCGAGAGCAGTCAATTGGCACCAACCTGACAAAAAACAAAGGGGTTGTGAGGGGTTTTCGGGGGGTTGTACAGCAGGGGGGGTCGGTCAGTCGGGGGGTCCGGGAGGTTTTGTGGCATGGGGTCAAAAAAGTTTCCCCCCTGTTTTGGGCATCAATTTAAAGCACTACTAGATTTCAATTAGCCTCATGTGCAGTCTGGGTGAGCACAACTTGATAGTAGCATCTGCATGTTGGTGTGGAAACCCTAAGCATAATCAAAATTCACATAACTGCTAAAAGGCCAAACGGCTAATAAATGCAGCAAACTAACAACAATAATGGAGTTTGAACCTCATGAAGAAGGTTCACCTACAAATTTGCTTGCAATGGGCACCGTCTGTAAATGGGCTTCTTTCCCCGCGCCTAAAGGACCATGCCACGAAATTTTCCAGATATAGCAGCTTGCAAGTTATTTGACATGGTCAGGATGCGACATGTGGATATGTGAAATGCGACATACGACATTGCGACATAATGCACATACCGCCCAAACGCATCCAAACCCGCCAAAGATATTGTGCATGCATTCAATATGCCTCTGGTAAGCGTGGAACGCCGTGGCACACAACAAAACGTGTCTCGGTTGCCACGGTGATGGTGGCGTGGCGTAGGGTGCGGCCAGTGGGAGGAGCTTGTGGCTACGCTAGCGCAATACACCGCCGCAAAGCTGGGAAATGTTACTTAAATGAGCTCCAGGACGCGTAGCTATGCAAATGTGGGCGAGTCTTGGTATGTCGCAATGTCGTATGTCGCAATTCACATGTCGACATGTCGCAACCTGACCATGTCAAATAACTTGCAAGCTGCTATATATAGGCTCGGGCAACAACTGGAGCTACCATAGTGATAGTGGATTTTAAATCATTTGGGACATATGATATTGTGAATGTGGCACAATGTCTGATCCCACATAATGTGTCATTGTGGCCATGTTGGTGCATGGCAGAGGGTGCACGGCAGAGGGTGCTGGCGGTTGAAGGGGCTGACAGGTACACAGCCCCACAGATGTGGTAAAGGCAATTAATTAATGTGCCTGAGCTCTAGGACACACAGCTATGTGAATGAGGCCTGAGACTGGTATGTCACAATGCCGTATGTCACAATTCCACTTGTTGACATGTTGTGACCTGACCATGTCAAACAATGTGCACACAGCCATACAGGACGCCTCCAGTGATAATTGCAAGTCTGATAGAAAGTGTTGGGACTCCTCCAGGACCGCCATCTGGGCCACCATCAACCGGAGGGGACGCCCAACAGCCGCACTACTTGTCATGCCGCTATGATTGCCCTGCCAGCCCCACCGCGGACCGCTACCTAGACACCGCCAGCCGGCTCCTCAGCCTGCGCGCTTGTGCCGCTTCTTGGGCGGCGCTGCGCTCTCCTCCTCCACGTGGCCTTTCCCGCCACCGGTGGCACTGCGCGGAGGGGTGGTATGGGGTACCGATCCTACCAATCCTCTGGTCACCCCAGGATAGACGGACTTGCTATCCTATGTGCCGTGACCTCCAATCCCAATCCCTGAGGTCCGGATTCCAATCCTCGCCGTTCCTATCCCAATCCCTGAAAGCCTGGTTCCAATTGCTGCCATCCCAAACCCAATCCCTCATAGCCAGGTTCCAATCCCTGCCGTCCCAAACCCAATCTTTCCTCCACATCATTCTCCCTCGTTGTCAAACCTCCACTCAGTATATCCGACCTGACACAATAGGTTTCAGGCCGCACCCACCTCCGCGACAGGCTCCAGTCTCCCCCCCTCGTCCCCCACAGTCAAGTCCCCGCGGCCCGGGTCCTGGTCGCACGGACTCGGTCTTCCCGGCATTCGAGTCAGCTGGTCAGATGCGGGTCTGAACGTCTTCTGCTCCTTTCGCTATACATCTGACAAGTGTCACTAGCTCAGAATGTGCCTGATTGCCAGCCTACCCCAATTTGGCCCACTTGCCCATGCGGCTGGCCCGCACGGATTCAGAGCCTGCCTGATTTAATTTTGCATGCTTATATTATACTAGGATTATCCAAGGACTGGGAAGCCAGTAAGAGGGCGATTCCCGACCAGTCCCCAAAAATGGCCCTGCGCGCCGGCCCCATTATTTGGCCCACTCACCAGAGCCCACGCCCTGGTTCTTGAAAGCCTGCCTGACAACCCGGTTCTCTGCATATAAATTATCCCTTACGTGTAAATGATAGCTTTGCAAGCTTGAATGGGCAAACAAGGGCTGGCCCTGCCAGGCTTGGTGCGGCGGTTGCCACTCCAGCAAGGGCCTGGGGACTGCATGAGTACAGGCCCCTATAGCATTGAAATGGCATCATGTGACATACATAAAGGTCTCTGAACAGTTTCTGGACATGAATGTTAGCGAAAACCGAAGTCAAAATGTTAAATGTAGCGCTCGCTAGGCCCCCACCAATTTGGCTTGGAGCTATCTATCTTACATCTAAGTGTGCAGGTAACTCGACGGCATGACATCTAGGAACAAAACACCGCCTATGCAAGATATGGCGTGTGGAGCAGACAGACTGCAGGTTGCCTGGTCTGCGCATGTAGTATCTGTTGATGTTTGTCCTTCGGTGATTTGTGCATGCCAGAATGCGCCTGCAGACGACAAACAAAACAACATGTTGCACCTAACTGTGCCGATCGGTGGCCACAACTGCAGTGGCCCTGATGGGCTGCTATGGCAGTGGACACTGTAGCCACGCATACAGTGGACGCTCATCTTTACACAAGTCCCTGCCTGTTCGCCCAATCGCCCCCTCCACGCCCCCCCCCCCATTCTAAATGCCGCGACTGCGCAAACACCTCGCCATCGCGCGCGCGACTCAACTAACGATCACCGACAAAACACACACGGTCAAACCTGGCCTTTGGTACCAGGCGCACTCATTAACATGTGCTCTGCATATATTTGATGCGCAATTGATCACAAACGTCAAAATGCTGGGCTCGCCGCGCTGGATGTTCTGCGCATTGTGACGCGCTCTGTGTTCGCAGGTATTTACCTGCCAAGACACATATCCTAGTAGTGAACGCCCCAGCTTTTGAACTGGGATGTCCGCTGGGTAGTGCGCAAACGCAGACATGCACGCCCGGCGCAGCTATCGAGGGGCGTTCTGCATACCGTGATAGCTCAGACAGAGAGATAGCCCAGTTTCATTGGCTTGGGCGTGGCACAGCCAGTCTGTGCGTCCTCACGGCGCGGTCGACGACCTGAGCTGTCAGGCGCCCTGAGGCGCCCGACAGCTGAGTGTGAAGCAGCGGCAAACGCCCGTGCAGGCACTCCAGGCGTGGGCGGTGTGGCCACTGGCTGTGTGGAGCGTCCATGCCAGGGGCCTATGGTGACTACAGATGGGGTCAAAGTAGCCACGCCCGCAGCGTCCACTACAGGAGTGGCCAGCGTGGCCACCAGGGGGCCTCCCCCTGGTGGCCACTGACGCAGTGGAACCCCGCACCTGGCCCATGCTCCAGCCCTGCCCTCTTGCACAAGGCCGTGTCTATATGCCATATGGACGGGCATGCAGTAAGGCTGGGTGTTTCCTTCGGGTGGGGTCGTGGCAGGGGTCAAGGTGTGGATGTGGCATGGGTGGCTAACCCCGCCCATGCCCAGACCATGCTCCAGCCCCTGCCCCGCATGCAAAGGTCAGCGCCCAGCCCTGCCCTCTTGCACAAGGCCGTGTCTATATGCCATATGGACGGGCATGCAGTAAGGCTGGGTGTTTCCTTCGGGTGGGGTCGTGGCAGGGGTCAAGGTGTGGATGTGGCATGGGTGGCTAACCCCGCCCATGCCCAGACCATGCTCCAGCCCCTGCCCCGCATGCAAAGGTCAGCGCCCAGCCCTGCCCTCTTGCACAAGGCCGTGTCTATATGCCATATGGACGGGCATGCAGTAAGGCTGGGTGTTTCCTTCGGGTGGGGTCGTGGCAGGGGTCAAGGTGTGGATGTGGCATGGGTGGCTAACCCCGCCCATGCCCAGACCATGCTCCAGCCCCTGCCCCGCATGCAAAGGTCAGCGCCCAGCCCTGCCCTCTTGCACAAGGCCGTGTCTATATGCCATATGGACGGGCATGCAGTATGGCTGGGTGGTTCCGTCAGGTGGGGTCGTGGCAGGGGTCAAGGTGTGGATGTGGCATGGGTGGCTAACCCCGCCCATGCCCAGACCACGCTCCAGCCCCTGCCCCGCATGCAAAGGTCAGCGCCCAGCCCTGCCCTCTTGCACAAGGCCGTGTCTATATGCCATATGGACGGGCATGCAGTATGGCTGGGTGGTTCCGTCGGGTGGGGTCGTGGCAGGGGTCAAGGTGTGGATGTGGCATGGGTGGCTAACCCCGCCCATGCCCAGACCATGCTGCAGAGCACATGTTAATGAATGCGCCTGGTACCAAAGGCCAGGTTTGACCGTGTGTGTTTTGTCGGTGATCGTTAGTTGAGTCGCGCGCGCGATGGCGAGGTGTTTCCGCAGTCGCGGCATTTAGAATGGGGGGGGGGGGGGGGCGTGGAGGGGGCGATTGGGCGAATAGGCAGGGACTTGTGTAAAGATGAGCTTCCACTGTATGCGTGGCTACAGTGTCCACTGCCATAGCAGCCCATCAGGGCCACTGCAGTTGTGGCCACCGATCGGCACGATGAGCTCCATGTTGAGCATTTCAGGCGCGATGTGCACCCAGAACACTCCCAATCCTGCCCGGACGGTTACAACAATCCTCATTTGACATCTATAGGGGATCGAAATCGGCAAATCACTGGCAGGGATGGCCAAAACGCCTCGCGGCCCGGTGGGCCAATTTGGGGTCGCCCCTCAGTTTTTGGGCTGAGCCCCCCCAGCGAAGCGTTCCAGGGGGGGGGCGAAGCCCCCCAGGAACACCCCTGTCCGTGGCTGGTGGCTGCGTGGCTGCGTGCGTCGGCAAAACATAGCATACTGGCGCAAACCGCGACTGCTACGTATTAGTATTTGATAATGCCTATTGCATGTAAATAGGTGGCAGGGAAAATTCGGGCGGAGCGAGAAGTGCCTTCGCGGTCCATGGACAATTGACTTTCGCGAGGTCGCGAGGAAAGCATCCGGTGCCCGCTGATATGCAGTCTCTAAGGCAAAATATGTTGGCGGCAAGCAAAGCGGGGAAGTATATCGAAAGTTCTGAGCGACTTGCTGAGCCATGCCTGCCGACGCGCCAGAATGCCGAGAAGCCCCGAGGTCGCCCCCGCCCCGCGCCCAGCCCTTTGAGCGTGGGGCGCCGGGGAGGTGTTGAGTATGGCAGGAGGCGAAAGAAATGCTTGGGGTGTTTGGGAGCGTGACAAGGCACGCATGCGTGGCGCGGGAAATCCCGCACGGCCCCAACCCGAGTGTCCCTAGCCGATGCGCCTGCGCGTCGTAGCGGCATGGAGGCTCTGACGTGGCGTTACACGCCTAATAGCTCCCAAGCGTACGGGGGCTCAGCCCATTTTCCAGCTGTACAAAGCTGACACCCCTTGTCCCCCCAATCCCCGGCCCCCATAATCCACTCGCCCAGCGCGCCCTTTTGATCCCCAACCCGTGCAATAATAATCATATACCGTACCAGCAAGAGATCACCCCGCATGTAATAAATTATTTTCCCAAAAATCCCGACTTACCCCGCACCTTGAGGGGGGGGGGGTGCGGGGTACGAAAATAATTCTCCTTGGAGGGGTGCGGGGTAAGAAAGTAATTTTCTTCGGAGGTGCCGAGGGCGTGCCAAAGACCTGGATGGGGCCGTTTATCACGCAAAACCGTATATCGCGAGCCATGAGCCCTTCCGCAATACTGTTATTTATATCGCATGTCGCTTTAGCACCATGTCAAAAGGATAACGTGTAAAAGCCGCGTGGCACTAAATCCATCCTAAGATGCCTCCGCCCAAGGGAACGCTCTCCTTTCGGGAGGGCGAATCTGATTGAGAGAGGCGCTGGTGTTGGTAGGCGCGGCAGGTGACGGCTGGGACTGAGAAAGGAACGCGCGCTGGCGCTGGTGTTGGTTGGTAGGCGGGGTAGGGAGGCACGCGGGCGCTGGTGGGTGACACCAGTACATTCTGAGCACGAGGTCTCTGTTTACGTTTACAGGTGCAGAGCACGCAGCCATACCGCGTGCTAGTGTAAAAATTTGCTTAGCCGGGGTGCGGGGTGCAAACAGATTAACGTTTTGGGGGTGCGGGGTAAGAAAATAATTTATTTTTTGGGGGGGTGCGTGGTGATCACGTAAACGTATGGTATAGTGTATACATCAATGTTTTGTCAAGTGTGGGCGCCTAGGAAGCCCTGTAGCGGTCTGGGCCAAAAGTGGGCCAAATAGGGCACATTCCAAGCTAATACTAACGACACCAATACATACAATATCTGGACATTATTACCGGCATCTACAGCGTGTTTTGTCCCCTGCCTGTTCTCCCTTTCCAGACCTTGATATAGATACATCGATCTGCATTGCAGCTGCTGTGTTCCTCTAGGCATCACGTCTCCCACCCCCGCCCAAAATGGAGAAGTGCGCCAATGGTTCACTTTCTGGGGCGAGCACTAATAGTCCTGTCCTTGGTCTCCAGCGAGCATGGGCGTGCACTGCAGCTTAATGCCGCTTTGAACCACTTCAATTTGGCTCATTTCCAAGGACTTGCCCAAATTGTTTGTGCGAGAGCCCTGGCAAATGCGCGGGCTTTGCTTGCTTACGTTATGATATCATGTGGTTAGTCAGGACTGGGGAGTGGTGCATTCAGCCAGTGCATCAGTGCCGATTATGAACTCGTCACAAACCGTGTTGACTTGCAAGGCGCAGAAGGGCCCTGGTGGGGTTTGGGGGCGGCATGGGTGCTGAGGGGCGGGTACCAGGGCGCCAAGTGTGCGCTGCGCTCCAGGTCCCCCTATCCAAAACCCTAAGGACCAACCCGAATCAGCATTGCAGCGGTGTCAGGACAGTCTGCAAGGACAAATCCCCACCTGTCCTATCCGAATCTGAAAGTGCGCAAAGCAATCCTGACCTGCCCTATCCCAATCCTCAAGTGCGGACACCAATCCCCACCTGACCAAACCCAATCCCCAAAAGTGGTGTTCCAATCCCTGGCCGGTCAAACCCAATCCTCAAGTGCTGGGTCCAATCCTACTCTGGCCAATCCAATCCACGGAGGGGTGACCGGCGGCGGGACCAATCCTATACCCCATACCACCCCTCTGCATCAACTGCCTCAGCCATGCATGAGATTTTGCACACCTGGTTTATCATTACCATTGCATAGGCAGGGCAATTCATTTTGGAAGCCATGCCAGTGTGTGGCAAGTAGGCCAAGATCATGTGAACCTGTTATTTCTGAGGATTTCACAATGTATGATAGAAAAAGGGCTCACTGCATTTCACATGCATAGTGGGCTCCTACAACACTGCAATGCAAAATACCATTTACCATTGCAAATCATTTTGTTGCTGTTAAGCTGCTGAGGCCTTCCTTCACCTATAAATGCAGGTGTATGTAATTGTGTACTTCACCCACTGTCTTCAGGCATTCTCATACCTCAGGTCCAGGTGAGCATCAATGCTTGCAGATGGGATGTCGTGGCTGTGTATGGCTCCTCTGTGTGGCTGGAGGCAGCTGGCTAAACTCTCAACATGCCTGGTTGATTGTTACCTGACAGGTCATATGTGCTATGCCGACAGCTCAACATCTACCTGTCAGTAGAAGTGCGCATTCGTGGGGTAACATTGCTGTACATCGTAGCAAACGACATTGTGCAGGTGTGTGCACAGGGTGGTTCAGATAGCATCAAGGGTTGGCATGGATACATATTTGACCTGCACATGTTGTTGTGCCAGTATGACTATGATACACAGTACCCACCATATAAAGCGGGTATAAGAAACCACAACCACCCAGTACCCAACAAGTACAGCTGGAAAATGGGCTGGGCCCCATGTAGCGCAAGGGATGTGATGATGGGTACCGGCAGCATGACCAGCACCCTTGCAAGCCCATCTAGCGGGACTGGCATAGTGGCATGCCAAGGCCGTGCCGAGGCACCGACATGCCCTATCCCTGCCACGCCACGCCACCTTGCCCACGCCACTCCACAGTCCATGACAGATGCACCCACATCCCATGCAAGCACCACAAATGGCTAGCCAGGCTCGGGCGCGGGACCCCAGGCCGCGACACATTTAAGGCGGGTTCGGGAAGCACAATAATACACGGATTTAAGAAATTAGGGCCCAAGAGCTATACTCGCGGACTGACGCAAGATGTCCATCAATGATGAGGTCGGTGCTCGCTCCGGCTGAGCTTTCCCTGCCGCCTATTTTTCTACATTAGGCATCAATATGGCGGCGCAAAACCCAAAAACCTCTAATGGTGCAGGATGCCAGGCTCTTGGCCTGGTCATGTAGAGCAAGGCCGGTCATGGCCACAACTAGCCACATGTCTCAACGCCTGATGTTGCGCGGGTGCATGTCATGTTGGAACGCGCTGTACCATACTTCTGCTTTTGGGGTCGTACCAAGAGCCTACAACAGTGTGCAAGTGGGGCGTTCAAGGGCGGGTCGAGGAAGGACGTCATCCGTGGAACTGTGGTCCGTGGCTTGGTGTTGCCATTATGGAGGAGCCAACCCAAGCCAACACAGCTGGCCAAACTGCCATGGGAAGCAGTGCTAGGCATTCTGCATTGTGCTGCAAATGCACAGAGCGCCCTGTGCAGCGTCAACAAAAGATTGGGTCATCGAGATCGGGTCATCAACCCCAGCCTTGTGGCCTGCCTATTATACGCGGATGACCTGACGCTATGCGCACTGTCCACCGTATGCAGCTTTTGCTCAATAGATTGCACGAATTTTGCCAAGCCTTTGGTATGCGAGTCAACATAGCTAAATGCGAGATCATGGTTTTTTGCGGCAACGCACTGGCAAATCCACGCCGTGTACGCTACGGCCCTTCGATACCCGTACCCTGGGGGTGTAAGCATACCGGTGAAGGGGCGAGCGCGGTACCTTGGCCTATACTACGGCCCGGCCACAACGTTTGATTCTTGCTACCAAGAGCTAATAGCAGCGGGCAGGAGAGCTGCGTTTGGGTTGATAGCGGCGCTAGACAAAAACGAGTGCTCGTCGGGCACCATGCAAGCATGTTTCGAAGTGCAAGTGAGGTGCGTGCTGTCGTATGGCGTCGAGGTGTGGGGCCCCGACGCCCTGAGCGCCCTGTGTGAAGGCACGAGCTATGGCGGCCACGACCGCACCATGGACAAAACGCTAAAAAGCAAGTGGAGAAATGCCAAGACTTGGTTTGACAAAGCCCTGATCGATCCGATGGTGGCACTGCAAACGTCTTTCCTGGCACGAGCTGCAGGGGTTCGCAAGCCCACCTACAGGCTGCTTTATGCTGAGTTTGCCGCACAACCCATGCATTTGCACTGGGCGTACATGGTGTTTGGTTTCTGGAATCGTATTATCAAGCAAGACAAATCGCCAGCGCACGTGTTTTTGGAAGATGCCGTGTCTGCAAAAAGCTTGGCTACGACAGTGGGCCCGCAGGGCACAGATGCACTTTGTGAATGGCTACTGCACACGGGGTTGCCGATTGGTAGTTTGCTGGGCAACTTCACCAACATGCTTATGGGCGAATGGAAGGCAGAGAGCATATGCGCTGACCCTCGGGCTTTCCCTGAAAGCGGAGGGCACCGTAATACTGCCGGTGGGCCGGGAGTCAAGATGTGCCGCTATATGCAGTGGATGGGCGTCCCGCAGTTGGATGCTGCATTTAAGCAAGGCATTTTACCGCACATGAAGGAGTATGTTACGCACAAGCACCTAATGGCGCTGATACGGTTCAGGCTAGGATGTTGGGATATCGAGGTTAATTGCCCCGTGGCGGGGGGCCGGTACCGTCCGCGCAAGAAGATGAACAGCACGTTACCGTAGTGATAAAAAGGTTTCGGGACTAATATTTTCGGGACAGGGTCGGATAATGTATTCCGAACTATTCGGGAAATTAAATGTTCGGGACGGCCAGCGGCGCTAATTGCAAATCTGATCCAAAGTTTCGGGACTCCGTCCGGACCGCGTCTGGGCTGTCTGGCCTCAGCCATGCGCGGCCCCACTGCATGCACGCCCCCACTATAAGATTTTGCACTCCTCAAGTGAGAGACAGCAAACCACAGCCGTTCTACAGCCAAACAGCAGACACCATGCCCGCATGTGAATATGCTGCGCTGAACGGCGCGTACATGGGCTTAGGATGCTGGCGTGCCAAACCCTGTGCCGCGCACTGAAACCCTCATCCCCTGTAAGCGCGCGCAGCGCGCGCTCCGAAAATATGATGTGATGTGGGGTGATATTATATTTCGGGACAAGAGCAATTAAATAATTAGTTAAATAGGTTCGGGACTCAACTTCGGGACGCTCTCCCGAACTTAGAAACCCGAAACCTTTTTATCACTACGGTATGCTGGAGTGCCCAATTTATGCTAACATGCGATATGAAAAAGATTATGCTTGACACAGACACGCAAAAGTTAGCTGCCCACTTGTACGCAGTTACGACGCTACGGGCACGGACGCTATTGATCTAGGCCATTTGCCTGTTTACCTAACGCGCCCCCGGACTCAAAGGAGTTAGTGGGGCCACATGGACTCGAACCCATGTAAATGCTCATGCTCATGCTCATCAACCCCAGCGGGCCGTTACAGCCTTGCCAGATTGCCCTGCGACTATGCAAGCTGCCCGCCGGTATTTCCAGCCTACTGGAGTGCCGAAAGCATAGGGCAGCGGACCAACCCGGTCTCACCAGGGATCACGCCACCGTCCAAAATTGCACGCACTTTGACCAACCCGGTCTCACCCGCGCTGTGGGCACCGTCCAAATTTGCACTCGCTTCAACCCCGCAAAACTGGTCGGGGCAAAAGTCCGACTAGGAATCTAACCTGACCTGCCGACACGCCTGTCGTGTCAGATCCGTAGTCCGACATTTGCCCCAGTGCCGTACGGCCCTTTCCGTGTGGGGGGTCTTGGGGGCAGATAGGGGGGTTCCCCGACGGCAAAAAGGTCACCCCTGATTCCCCCGCGCTCTCAGGCAATTCTCATACATAGCATTGACTTGCTGGTTGAGTGGCAGGGCGGACTGCGCTCGCCTGCGGTCGAAGTAGATGGGTTTTGGCCAGCCAGCCAGCGAGCTCATGCAGCGAGCTCATGCAGCGAGCTCATGCAGAATGCGGACCCAGCCAGGTTAGCCGCGTTACTAGATTCCATTTGGGAGCACAGGAGCATAAGCACCCCCATTCGGGGACCAAACTAGCTGCATATATAAGTGTTGCAGGCGTTATAAGGCCCCCCCGGCCCGGGCCTAGGTTTCTACAAGGACAGGAATGCACGTCGTGCTCACCACCTTGTAACCACACACAACAAAAAGCTCGACGGGTACGTGCGGGCACGGTCGAGCGGAAACGTGCTGGAGGGGGCATAAACTCACTCAACATGCTATTTAGACACATAATACCGCATTGGAATGTATCCCGGAGCAAAATACGAGAATCAGCCGACTGGCCATTTCGCGACCGAGGTCCCTCAAGCAGCCATTTCCTCAATATATCAACGTTGCCGTGCCTATAAGTAGCTATATGTAGATGCTAGAGAGTCTCTGCGGGGGCTAAAAGCAGCTCTTCGCGCAAAATGTTGGGGCATGCAGCTGCATTTCGCGAGCTCGGCGAGCGGACAGGCCGCGGCAGGGCCCATAACAGCTATTCATAACATACATATGTCATGAATAGGCACTTGGGGCGGTTTGGGCCTTGGACGGTGCCGCGTGTATGGGCACGTCCCGGGTGAGACCGGGTTGACTTTGACCCCAAAAAACTGGGTAGAGGAAAAGTCGGACTACCTTACCCCATTACGCCCCACAATCCACAGTCTGACTTTTCCCTCATTGCCGTACGTGCCATGCCATGGGGTAGCACAGCTGCACCCATCGCAGCTTATTTTGACGGTCACCCTGGCCAGCAAACGGTGCCGCATTAATTAATTACATCATATACACGTACTGGTGTGTCAGTGAGTGTACTGTTCCGCCGGGAAGTTTTATCCGGTGCTAAGTTTTATCTAGTGTCGAATCATATTAAAAATTTTCTAGTGAAGTTTTTTCTAGTTCCACGGGATTTAATTGACAAGTTTTCCAAGGCTGCGGTGTATTGGTGTTTGCCGCGGTATTGTGCACCGCCGCTTCTTTGCCACTGTACGGTAGCACCGCGCCCCCATGGCCCGGCACATGTTCAGGGAGCGAAAACTACTGAACCAAATGCACCCCGTCATTCCCCTGACTGCACTCCCGTGTCTCTGATGCACCTGACCACCTGTGACCACCTGTAGCTTTGCTTGGCCTGTTCCCTATCATCCTGCACCGTTGTTACCCGCGTGTCTTCCCCTTGCGTGCACGGTTCTGCCCCGTGCTGCCCCCTCGGAATTAATTTTTTGCCGCTAACTTTTTTCTACGGCGCAAGGATTTAGCATTTAAAGTTCTCCAAGATACGTTTTTTTCATTGCCAAAAAGTGAATTATGAAAAATACTTCCCGGCGGAACGGTATTTGATAGAGCTTAAAGATTGCCATTGTGTTGGCTCAGGGAGAGGGTGCTCAGCATCTGCAGTCTCTCAGCATCTGCAGTCTGGGTGTGTGCTGGGGGTGTTGGGGGACGGGGGTGCAGGGAGCACGGGAGGGTCAGGAGCAGGGTAGTCGTAAACGCGGTTTAGGCCTTATAAATGATCATTTCAAATGCAATGATGGGGTAACGACCATCTAAACAACCATCTTAACGCGGGTCCGGGCCAGCCTTTTCCCACAAGTGCGCATCGCTGATCACGTTTTCATGCGTTTTGGGGGCACAAACCAACCCCCTTGTGCACTTACTTGATAGTAACTCTCGCACTTATACCAAACGTAAGGGGTGGGGGCGATGGCTACCAAAGCGACCACTGGTCCCACGTGGTGCAGTGGAGCAGTGATGTGTGCGTGGATGTGATAGCGTTATCAACTAGGGCCTAGGGCCTAGAGGGGCTATGGTGCCGAAGGCATCACAGCCAACAGCACCAGTGCCAGGCACTGTTAGGCGGCGCCGGTGCCAGGCGGCGCTGGTGCCAGGCGGCGCCCAGGTGTGTACGAAATGAAAAGTCCGGCTGGGTACTGTTTGTAACTAATCATCTATATAAGACCTAAACGCTAGCCTGTGGTCATTTGTTTTGTATATCCATATCATATGAATCGTATTGTTTGGTGTTTAAGGCTACCCTGGTCAGGAGCAACAGCGTTGTCGGGTTGTCTGGCGCCTGGTGCAATGGGTACAGCTGTTGGGCTAGCTCTATCTGTGGTCAGGAAATCCGGGATCAGGTTTGGGCGGGTGAGTGGAATGATCTCGGTCTGGAGTATGCAAGGGGTGGTTGGCAGGGCATGGGGAGGTTGGTCACAAGGCGGGTGCTGATGTGGGGTCTCAGCCATGGGTCTCATGCCGGCTCACACTCTTGCACAGGCAGTGTTCTAGGGCCCAATGTAGAGTTGGCACCTGTGTTGCCATTCCAGGCTATGACATGGCGGCTAGGCCATGGCACACGTCAGAACTGTCACACAGTGCATGCGGTCCTGGGGCACCTACCCAACCACCCGGAGGGCTCTGGACAGGCCCGAGTCATAAGCAGCCAATCTTATGCTACCATTTGGGAAGCTTTCAAGTTCACATGCTCAGTCCTGGTGAGCGTGACTTGCCCAAGCCTGAACGTATGCCTGAGCTGGTTGGGATATAGGGAATTAAGTCGCGGCACTCAGTTTGACTGATAACTATATTCTACACACAACTATCCCCGCAGTTCTCTGGTGGAATGGGCACACATGGTTTGACTGCCTGGATGCTTCACAGGCGCTTAGAGTGGTGCTCGCAGGGCCATTCCATCCATGGATTATATATACGGCACAAAGCTAGCAATCAGAAAGACAGAGGGGCGGCACAGCATCTTTTAAGTATATAGCACATTATAAATTTGAAACTACCATGCTTACACCTGGGTTTGTCGGCATGGCACGTCCATGCATATAGATTCACATACAACTGGGTTGTCACATACATGGTGGATTCACACACACACACACACACACACACACACACACACACACACACACACACACACACACACACACACACACACACACACACACACACACACACACACATGCAGCAGCTACCTTATTATCGCTGGTGTACTGCCTTGCCACAGACATTTTACGTCCCCAAGGTTGAGGTGCCAGGCAAAGGAGAGGAACACTGCCGGTACAGTCTGGACAGCATCCTTGGCGTCTGGAGTACTCAGGCAGGTCATCATGAGTTACACCTGAAGTTGTTAAGGGTCACACTGACAGTTAGAATCACATATGTGCACACGTATGGCATGCTGCAGGTTATCTTCATGGCGCTAGTGTGTACACTAGCCTGGCTCTTTATCCCACGCAGTACACACAGCAGCATGCCCATCATGCAGGCTACACTCCAGGTACGTTTTTTGTGTTACTATGTGTGACTACATCTCGTGCAAAGTAATCCCTGTGGGGTGTAGGAATGAAACCTCGTGCCACCCTAGGGATGGTAGTCTGACACCCCCCACCCTTGAACCCCTGAAACTGCCCCCCAAACCCCTTTTACTTTTAGCTGACTGCTCTGGCGAGCTCTACATTGTATACCTCCAGTTCATCTGGAGGCACATCTTGACTGGCAACTATTGTTCAGAGGGATAGCAGTTCTGGGCACAGACGAAATTTGGCAGTTCCACCTACATTCAGGACCCCACCTACCCCACCCACATTCAGGACCAGTGTTTTTTCCAGTGCTCGTATCTTCCATCTACACTGTAGAAATCTGCCCAAAATCCGGGGGTTACAGATTGACACTATCCGGGTAATGGAGTATTTGCCTTGTGCTGCAACTATAACCTATTTGTTTTACACGGGTATGATGCCGGTCTGGGAGAGGGGTCAAACGGCACTGGGGTTTTGACAGGGGTCACGATGCTATACACATAAAAATCGTGGCAGCAGGTCCGCGTAGTCGGCGAGATGGGCTTGCGTGTCTTGACTAGAAACCATGCCACACATATCATAGTGCTTGTGCTATTGGAAGGAGCACTTAGATGGCAGTGCTGGGCATGGAGACAAAACCTGGCAGTCCCACCTACATTCAGGAGCCCACCCACCCCACCCACATCCAGGACCCCTGCCCCCAATAACCGACCGACCTAAGAGGGCCCATAAGTTTTGTAAGTACGGTACCTGATTGATCATCTGATTCTAAATGCTCTTGTCAAGGTCTCTGCAATCAAAACTTGGGGCCTTGTCCAATCTGAACTACCATCCTCTCCCGGGTGGCTACTATGGAGTCATGATGCAGCACAATTGCTGGGGGCAAGGAAGAATGAGATTGGTGGGGGCCATGGCACATGGGTATGATGCTGGTCTGGGAGAGAGGTCAAATGGCACAGCTAAGTTACCTGCCTTTGCCTTGTCAACCGCTCCCCAAACTCTGCTAACATGGTCCAGGGCGGACGACATGGCCTAGACTGTAGTACCCTAGACTGTACTACTTTTTGTGGCGTGCAGGGGATGTGATCTGGGCTGCTTGGTCAGACCCAATCATTTGGGTGACCTGCGATTCAGCATGTACTATATGCATACTGTGACATGCTCACGCAGACAGCCTCTTCTGAAGCCTCTTCTGAAGCCACTTAAGATTGCCCCGATTAATGTATACTTTAAAAGACTTACTTGTGGCTCTCGGGCTTGTGCAACTGTGGTGAAAGCATGCCTCACAAAATGTGGTGACAGCCACCCTCACAAAATGTGACGGGAGCCAAACTTTAGCATTCTTACAATATAAGGTAATATCTGAAAGCTATGCTGCCCGCTTCCGTTTAGGCATGTTGAGAACCCTTGTCCGCCAAAACACGCTTGACTAGAAGATTTCTAACAGCATACCGTACAGCAACTAGGAAAAATTCTGCTAGTTACATGTAAGAAGGCAAGTGTTTTAATGCCGGGCGACCGGTCAATCCATGTGACTTGGGCTCGTCTTGGAGCTTTGAGGGAGACTAAAGAAATAGTATCAGGCGTTGCTCAAGGAGAAAGTAGGTGTGAAAATTGGATTGGTAAAATATGGTGTCCTGACTGAGTTTACGCCGTCGAAGACAGGACGGGCCGACTGCATGGGGGCTGAAAACGAAAGTTCCTGTTCCTTGTGAGATAGGGCCACGAATTGAGGTCAAATACATCTAAAGCAGTACGGGATCATATTATGCCACTTAACAGCATGCAAGGAGGCACTTCGGTCAAAAGTGCGGACATGCCAATTCTTCATGACGCTTCACATTTCGCTGCTCCTTGAGCTTCTTACATGATTAATATAGTATCGAGTATAGACGGCAGTGACTAGTGCATATGGAGAACGGTACCCCTACATGGGCTTGCGGTCCTGACTTAGGGGTACAGATTAAGGGTTGAGGGGGTGGGGGAGGTTAATTTCATTGTTCCCAAACCAAAGGGACACAAAGACACAGGTGGGAGGATAAGGGGGAGGGGTACAACTGGAAGCATAGAAAACATTTGGTGGTGGAATTGTTTAAGATAAGCTTTGGATGTGCTGACAAGACAGTGCACATGGGTAAAGTGGGCTTCACCCAAACTTGTTCCTGTGCATTGCAGCCTGGTTAGAGCCCCTCTGACAGCACCATACATTCAATGTGCCTGTTTGCAGTGTTTTGCGTGGACCGAGCCCGATTTGCCTCGTCAATTGGCTCGGCGCCTTTGCTCTCTGCCTTCCAGCTGTGACCGAGTCATGGAGCTGTGTCGAGAGCCCATGTTCTGCTTTGAGACTTGCATCAAACTGTGTTACTGGTGCGAGCATATCTACTACTATGACGAGCAAGGCTGTGAGATGAGGTTGCCACTGGAACAGCTTATGAAGCTGTATGATCTGGAGCACCTTGAGGTAAGTGAAAAGGAAATGGTCATCATAACTTTCCTTGTTACTAAAGTTGTACTACAGTGCACCCGGAGGGGGAGTGCATGGTGCTGATATGATTGTCTTGGCAGGGGTGCACGGTGGTATAAATTACCCAATGGGATGTGCATAACCAAACAATTGCTTAAACAGGCACTGAACGGTATCTTGCGCCAAATTCCTGCACTCTACGGCCATAGCATGTGTCCGGCCACTTTGGCCAGAAGGCGCTGAGACACGTATTAGATGCAGCCGCCTGTCTGTACACCAATGTATATGGAGCAATCAGCAAGAAGAGCAAGACCATGCGCGCCCAGTACCAGCCAAGCCATGTCCCGATTCTGACCAACGGCCTGAATTTTGGCCACCCTGTCCCTGCGGTGGCAGAGTTGATTGATTTAAAGCTCTGCAGCAGTTGCAATACATCATGTATGCAGTGAAGGTATTATGACTAGGTATTGCCAGCCGACTCATGCCCTGACGTGTGTTAATCTTGTTATTTTATTCTGTTTTCAACCCAACAGGTGTTGCGTGAAGAGGAGAGCGATGCTAAAGTTATGATTGCATGGAGCTGGAAGATGGTACGTCCCTGCATGTGTGCACTGCAGGCTCCTATGCGACTAGAGCCACTCCCAAATGCATTTTTGGGCTTGTTCTCATGTACATAAAAATGCTCATGCGCATACCTGCAGTGTGTCATCTGCTTTCGGGGCACTGCATCCATAAAAGCTGCATGTGTGGACCTCAAGGCTATGCTGGTGGGTGCTGCAGTCTGGTGTTTTTTTTTTACATCTCGTCCACATCAGTAACAACTAATATCTTCCCCACCTGCTAATAACACATCATCACCCGACTGGGTCACCTCTCTAGGCCAATCTGACACTGTGTGATGTATGATGTATGGATTGTGATTTCTGTCCAGAAACCATACTACAACCGTGAGGCATGGATGTCTGAGTCCAAGCTTGCTCGGCTGGCGGCAGTACACCATGGCTTCCAATGGAGCTGGCGGCACCGGGGGTTCAATTGCCGTGTGCTGGACTGGGTGGTCAGCTATCGGAAGAAACACCCACATGGCAAGCTTCTTGTAACAGGTGTGTGTGTGTGGGGGGGGGGATAGTTTCTTCCAAACCTCAACTCAACCATGACCCAGAACCAAAACACAGAGATGGTTCGGCCTTCTACCTTTATCTGGGATACCCTTGAGCCTTGCTCTTCTTGCCGGCATTGGCTGTAGACCATAGACTTGCTTACCAGTAAGAAACACCCAGGCTTGCCGTGCACTTGCAAGCCAACCCACAAAACTATGCAAACCTTCATGGTACATCAGCAGCACTGTATCCACGCGGAAATCACCAGCATTAAGACGACATGTGTGTAGTTGCAAGGCCAAAGGATTGCAATCATGGGCTTATTGTCTATACCGTACTCTAGCACATGCGAGCCTGGGGGACACGGGGGTGTGAAAAGGGCAGGGAGCATATTAACAGGGACTGGGCATGGCATTACTTCATCAGTAGTGTGGGTCTGCATGGAGTGGGTTAGGGTAAATTGTGGCTGACATTAGGGCAACACGACTGGGCCTGCACTGGGCTCCCTGAGAATATGGCCAAAAAGCTAGCTAGCCATGACAAGTACCGTGCTGCCCCAAATGGTTTCGTTTTACCAAGTTTTAGATGCCCTTCCCAAACATGCTGGAATAAGTTCGATGGGCGGTTGGGGTAAAGTAATAAATCCGATCCATACTTTTGGGCATGGGCCAGCCAAACACTGCGTCACTGCTGGCCATCATGAGTCTGGGTCTCACCATGTCCCGCCATGCACTTACCATCTGCCTTGCATTGTTGCTGCTGTATCGACCTATAGCAAGCAAGTGCCCTTGCATTGGATGGAAACCTTGATGCCTTCGCTGGCATACCCCATTCCATGCCATAGTCTCCCACGCAGCAGTGTCACATGCTTCACTAGTGGTACCAAACTCTTGTTCCTTGAGTCGTTACAATCATACATAATAACATACAACCAAAACCTGTAGCTGTAACATGCACAACAAAACGGATTCCCCAAATTCACCAGCTAAACCGTTGACCTGCAGCTTTAACAACCTGCAAAGAAACCGTTATGTTTCTTACTCTGCCATAGTGGCCGGTAGCACTCTCTTCTCAGCCCTGGTCACTGTAGTGCGTGGTACCATATTTCAGGAAAGTTTCCGTGATAAGAAGCTGAATTTGTGTTGGCGCTCAATTTTGCGGGCTGTCTCCAGACTCACCAACTTTGTTTGGCATTATGGTGTGTAGCAATGACGCATCTCCAAGATTGAAAGGACACCAACTGTTTGTGCTTTAACCCTATGTCAACGAACCCAGAACCCAAACCAGGTAATTACCTGTGTATATATGACATTGTGTGTCTTCACCCTGCCTTAGGCCACTCCCTGGGAGGTGCACATGCCACATTGTGCACACTGGACATCATACATGAGCTGCGTGGCAGCCTGCCACCACATCATATCTCATGCTACACGTATGGGGCACCACGTGTTGGCAACCATGCATTTGCGGCCATGTATGACAAGGTAAGTGGTATCACCTGAAACCAACAGAAGAGGAAAGGCCACGACTGCCCTTGGAATTCTATAGTGCTTAGGTGTTTGTGTCGCACCTTGTTATTTGCAATGGTGGCGTACTCATCTGCTTGACAACCTGAGGACCCTGTCCTTTGCCATCTATGCCATCCTTGTATTTGGGTATCCTCATACCTTGTACAAACAGTCCCATGGCTGGCTGCATGCAGGTGGTGTACGAAACATGGAATGTTGTCAACTGCAATGACATGGTTCCGCTGACGCCCAAGTAAGTCCTGGTTCGCATTTGATTTGTCATGGGTACAGAGCACACGGAATAATCTTACTTGGCAACCCATGTCCATGCCCTTATAACCCGGGAGGCCCCTCGGGCACTGGTTACTGGCCCAAAATATATCTCGTACTGGTTTGTTACATGGCTGACCACCAATACATGGTTGATCAGCCTCGCAGTCCACTAGTCCCCGGCTCGCACAATATGGCGGTTGGCGGTTGGTCAACGTTTGACCAACCCATATTGCCCGCCCCGCCCCCATGTTGCCCGCCCCGCCCCCATACTGCCCGCCCCGCCAGCTTAAAATCATGAACTGCGTTCGTTCTTGCATGTTGCTATGACTGTTTGCTTGCCCTCGGGTCCCATCCCAGGATATAAGCTACTTACAACCCTTGAGGGGTGGGCATTGTGGAATGCTCAGGCGGGGCATGCAGTCGGGTCAGGTTCGGGCCGCCCCTCACCTCAACCCGCCCCCCTCGGGCCATCCCCTTGGGACTCCGGCCCTCGGGGACGGCCCTCGGGAGACGGGTCTCGGTTCGGGTGGCCCTCGCCCTCCCCTCCCGCCACCCCGCCCCAGTATATCCCATATTGCCCACCCCTCCGTGTTGTAACCTATACATACACACATATCCACTGTCTCGACAAGTGCTTACTACGTACATGTTCATGTATTATAGTAGGTACCATGATGCCCGGTGTGACTTGTCTGGAGATTGCCGCAGGCAGGGACTTACGTCAGGCTTTATTTGGGGTGTAAATTCACCGCCTTACTAGCCTTATGGCATGATACTAAACGAATGCTGCTCCTGCTGTTCAGGTGCGTGGGATGGTTTGTCTACAAGCATCCTGGTCACAAGGTGATTGTCAAGAGGCGTGGCGATCTCATAGTACGACCCACCTTCATGGAGAACGCTGTCGCCCGGCTGCCGTGCTCTCGCTCTGTGCGACACCACCTGCTGGGCTCCTACCTGCGCTCTATGATGGCAGTGCTCCGCGCGCAGACGCGTGGGAAGCACGTTGAGGGTGGTGTGAGAGGCCTCCTGCACCTGACCATGTAAGTGGCCCCATGAGGGTAAGGCAATGAGGATGGAGTGAGCTGGGAGTTGTCTTCACCATTATGAGTAGTGAGAAACAAGCAAGAGGTGATATAGACAGCCCAGGACCCGTGGTATTGCTTACGGTATGTGGGACTCCTACCTTGAATCCTTTGTGTAAGTAAAGGTGTGCTGCTTGCACTGAGTCCAGCCGCGGCTGTCCAGCTAGCTTGATTTCATCATGTACATGGCGCCGTTTCCATCAATAATTGTTCACCAGTATGACTCTTGAATGTGCTGAACAAAACAACAGTCACTGTGCATGTACGGGCGGGTCAGGGTATACTTCGGTCCTGGCATTAGCTTACCGCTTGCCCATGCTTTCCACAGGTACAGACTGCCGGAAGTGGATGCTGTGTTGGCAGACGTAGTAGAGGAGGTGCAGGCGGTCGCTCTGGCAGCCGTGGAGGCGGTACAGATGGTGGAAAAGCGCAGCCTTGCGGCAGGTGCGGCCATGACGCCAGCTGATGTGGCGGTCGTGGCCGCATCAGCTGCAGCAAAGACCAGCTCATCTGGTAGTGCCGTTTACCACTCATTAGCCAAATATGGCTCCATTCGCCTGCTGATGGACCAGGTACGTGTGTGTATACCTGCAGCCGGCTTTGATGAAAGTGCACTCTTAGTACGGCTTGTATTCCCAGTACTCTTGTCGCACATGCCAGAAGGGTTGCTTCATTCATTCGCTCTTGCCTTTTCTTCGCGCGTGCATGCGTGCATATAGAAGCTCGTCAATTGAACCTCTAGCAGGATTACGTACTGGGGATGATGCCAATCACCCCACTCCTTTGGATGCACGCCCTTGTCCCGGGTCTGCCTTATGCACGCATGCACAGGAGAGCCGCAAGTCACTGCACAATTCAGTACAGCAGCAGGCAACCAGCAGCACCGCTGTAAGCTCGGTCACGGTCAGCCGCCCGCCCGCTGTTTCAGCAACTGACCCCGTTGTAGCAGAAAATGCTGGGTGCAGCGGGGCAGCCACCGTGGGCATTACCGGGGAGCCATTGAGTGCAGGCTTGCCCGCAGCTTCAGGCGAGAGCTTCATTCTCAAGAGCATAGTGCGGCCACGCGCCGTCCTGCACGGGCTGGCGAGGCGGTTGAACATGGGTATGGAGCTGATGGGTGTGGAGACGGGTCTTTTAGATGATGATGACCCTGTGCCAGCCACTGCATCACAGGCGCTTGCGGGTACTGACGAGGCCGGTCTTCTGGGTGAGTTTGCGCACATTGGGAAGCAAGCTGGCGCTCCTGGCGGCAGTGCAGGCAGCACAGCAGCGCCGCGGCTTCTAACACATCGGCGGCCACCATCCGCTCGGCATGAAATACCAGCCAGCACTTCACACACGGGGTCGGCCCTATCGTCAATGCCAACGGTGTCTCCCAATGAGATGATGGCATTTCAGCGAGCACTGGTGGCACAGCACGAGGCACATGAAGTGTACAAGCGCAACAAGGAGGTGCGGCGCCAGGAGCGCCGAGCCCTTGCTAAGCTACACGCTTATCAGCGTAGCAAGGCAGGCAAGGACCACAGCGTCAACAGCCGCCACTCTGCTGCTGCACCGACAGCTTCCACAGGCGGTATGGGAGCGTCGCTTGCTCCACAGCCAGAGGCGGCTACTCTGCTCAGGCAAGTCGACAGCAACACACATGCCAGCGGCCACGTGGCACAAGCAACTTATTACCACATGGCGCACCAGCTTGCAGCAGCCGGCGATGATCGCAAAATCTCAGCTCGGCGGCGGTTGCATGCTAAGCGGCAGGCCGCACGGGAACCCGCTGCAGACCCACCACATCTCGGACTTCTGGGGTTTCAGGGTGGAAACTAAAGGACATTGATCAGTATGCCTTGATGCACTGACTGCCGGCACGGTAGCTGAAGGCATGGGCACAGCAGCATGGCTTTCATGCGAGTAGTGAGCTGGCATGGCAAGATGCAGCAGCACGTATACCGCCTGGAATGTCGCTGTGTCTGTTGAGGCAGCTGTGCAGCTGCTGCAGTGGCTGGTGGTATCATTGAAACTTGTTGGACGGTTGGTGAGGCTGGCAAGGCATTCCAAGATCATCCCATGTTTGCTTCAAAGGGTAAGTGAGGACAAGTGAGGAAATGTGAGTTTTGTGGACTGACTTTTCTAGTGTGGATCAGCCTGGGTGAGCCTAGTTGAGGGTTGTGCCAAACCAGTTCAACACTGCACATTATGCAATGGGAAGGGTGGATGGTACTACACAGAGGGGAAGTTCATGGGCTTGAGTTGCAGGTGTTGGGTTGCATGGACGGACTCGGTGGAGCTTGAGGTACATATTTTGTAGACGGGTGGGTTCAGTGCATTTGGATGTAAGTCGTTGTGCAGTGGCATAATCACAGGCATATCCCCGCCCCTGCCCCTATACCTGCGTTGCAATTGGTGCCATCCTCCATTTTGGCCGTTTTCTGGACGTTCCTCGCGAGAGCTAATGTCTGGGGCTAATGTCAAGTTACGCCCAGCCAGGCCAGACATAATCGACAACACACATTGCCGTCAGCGCTCGTATCTTCCTTCGTTCGGAACGAAATTTGCCAAAGAAGGCCGCTGGCGGAAGAAAGTTTTTGATCTTTGACTTGAAATTTCGGCCAAAACGCACGTGATCCTGGGGGGTCTTTCGGCAAACAGACGAAGACATTTTTGGGATTTCGGCCACTTTTGGCCAAGGACAAGGGGGCTCCAGCGGCTACTCCACGGCCGAAACCTGCGTGGTGTATGGCAGGGTTGCACAGTACTCAGTACGCACTAGTACGTACTAGTACGTACTGAGTACTAGTACGCCTCTCCTGGGTCCCAGTACGCCGCAAAATACGCCGGGGGGTGGGGCTGTGGGGGTCGCCGGCGGGTGCCGGTGCGTGGCCGGTGGTCGTGCCGATGGCCGATGCGATGCGAACCGAGCCTGCCCTGTTGGATACGCGCAATGGAGCTCTGGATGGATAAACTTGATGGCAAAACAGTAGGCGAAACAGGCTGCGCAATGGTGGTCACTCCGCTCATGTCTCGACATTCAATCGCAAGTATGCGTTTCCTACAGCATAGCGCGCGAGCTGTATAGTAGGATACAGAGAAGGATACTAAGGAGGAACACGGAGAGCGAAATTTGCAATGGCTTACTTGGACCGGGCATTGGCTGCATGGGACGTACTATTGCACGTACTAACCCTTGCTCGCCGGCGTATTATAAGTGAATTATGGTGTAGTGTACTAGAAAGCTGTGTACTGCGTATTAATACGCGTATTATAAGAAAATGGCTAGTACAGCAGTGCAACCCTGCTGGTGTATATATGGTAAGCGCGCTTTCGCTGGCGAGGGTTGCCCTGAAGCGAAATCTGAGCTAATATTGAATAGTTGTTGTTGGATTTTATGATTACCTGTGTGGGCTGCTAATTGCACATGCATGTGCTCAACCGTGATGGCACTTCTACGGTCGCCCACTCGAACTCTATCTCGGAAATGGATCGATTCCGTATTGTACACAAAAGCAACAGTCCCCAATAGGTGCAGAGAAGCCATTTTGAAGGAGTTTAGGGTACCATCTAAATTTGGTAGCACAAAGGTGGGGCCACAATGGCGAACGACAGTTGAAGAGTAGTTTGCCAACGCTTCCACCTTCTGCGCTAAATGTCATGTGTATGCTTCAAACATCCCGCCATATAAGATACTGTTTTAATGAGTTTGAGGAAGTCCCCGACCCCAATGCGTTTGGCCCCGCCGCGTGCGGCGCTGAGGGGGGGGCATGCGTTGATGGGCGCCGTCGCTAAGCTGCCACGGGGCACCTGCGGCGTGTTATACGGTACATGGGCTGTGTCATGCGCATGAAAGACGGTGGCGCGTGCTGTCAGCCTTGGCGCCGCCTTTGTCAGCGACGGGCCCGCCCAGCCATGGCACACCCATGGGTTTGGCACCACCGGCATGGAGGCATCCGTATGATGCGGCCTTTGCCAGCAGATGGTCCTGGGGGTCTACATATACACATGCCAAGGTGTCTGAAGCTCTGGGGTGAGTTCGGCCTCATCCACGAGGCGTGGTGGCCACGGAGCGGCCAGGAGGCCAGGGCGACGACAGGGATCCAAGGCACGGCCTGGCGCGTGTCCGTAAGAAGACTCAGAGGGCTGTCTCTATGGGTGTTGACGGTGGGAGAGTAAGGTTGGGTCGGCGGGAAGCAGGGGAGGAGTGGGCGTGTCGTGTTGACATCTGAGAATGTTCTGGGGCATTGGGTTCACTGTTATATTCCCGCGCAATTGGCGTCCGCCGAGATCGCCGACACCGCCGCACACGAAGCGTGCGGGTCGGGGGCGGAGCCCCCGGAAACATTTTGGGGGTGAAGCGGCGGCAGCCTGTTTCGTTAACCAAACGAAGCCATTTTGAGGAATTCGGCCAGGGGGGGGGGTAGAAAGCTCAATTTCTTACCCCATGCTCAAAATTACAGAGCTTTAGGAGAGCATTATGCACGTACTTTTAGTTTTTTAAGGGGGTGTCTGGTGAGGAAGTTCTGGGCCGCCAAAGTTGGGGGGTCGGTCCTCATCCCTGGGGGTCCGTTGGGTTTCGGGAGCCCATCCTGGCGGATTTCGGGAAGCGCCCCACAAGCAGAACTAGGGGCCAAACGCAGCAGTACGAGGCTCATATGTGCACGTTATGACGTAATAAACACAAACAAAGCGTGGGAAGGCTAAGTTGCGCGTCCGGGGGTGGACATGTCGGCACATGTCCCCACATTCAACACATGCGCACTGACACAGCTGGGCTCTGAAGCGCTGGTGCGCACGAGTTCACGTCGAACAAGGCTGCCGATGCACATCGTCCATTCGTCACGTGGCAGAGAGTTGAGCGCGGGGTGGTCTGGGTCAAGGGGATTCCCATGGATAGGATCCCGCCGGTGACTGAAGTCTCAGAACAGGACAGCTGATGGCACGGAGTGATAGTGCTCGTCAAGAGGAGTCCATAGACACCACTTTGGTATAAAATGGAGGGGTTTTAACCCCTGAACAACAAGGTTTTGTCCGTCGGGGGGTCGGTCGTCCCCTCAAGGGGGGTCCCGGGGGATTTCGGGGCATGGGGTCTGACACTTTGTTTCCTACCCCCCCCCCTGATTCGGCCACTGACGCCGCCCCTGCTTTCGTAAGATACAAGCGCTGATTGCCGTGGTGGGAGTGCTAGGGGCCAGGGGCTGGCCAGGGTTTGGGGCGGGTTTTGTCAGAGTTCCCTGGAGTTCCTATGGAAAAGCCCCCAAAATGCCATGTGCTCAGACAAAAGACGGCGGCCAGCCCAACCCGGTCTCACCACTATAACAACGGGAAACCGTGTCTGGGCGCGTCTGGGCCGCGTCTGACCTGTGAGACGCGGTGTCAGACGCGCCGAGACGCTGCGCGTTAAGGGGGAAACGTAGGGGAGACGCGATGGGGACGACGCAACCAGAAACAGTGAAGCGGGGCACCATTGCAGATAGCGTGTTTCACTGCGTCTGCGAGACGCAATGGAACGCGAGTCGTGACGCAGTACAATTGCATGGAGAGCGCGTCTTAGCTAACGCAATGCGTCACACCAGACGCTAGCCTGATACCCTAGACGCGCCGTGTCTCACACACACGCGATGCACGAGACGCACTGCGTCTTGAGACGCGGTACCGTACAATCCACGGAGAAACACATGAAACTCTTCATTCCAGAGCACGTTACACTGCCTCTATCCCACATCTGCGGCGGACCCTGGCTGCACACATGTTTCAGGATTACCTGAACCGCCATCTCACTCACTTTCCACGCAACTACGATCTGCAAGTAAGTGCATCACAGTCCAAGGCGCTCTGTCGCCCATCACAGTCTCAGGCACTGTCATGCACATGCAGCACAGCAGTCCTCAAATGCCACTCGCTCATGCTGGAGTGGATGTCTACACAGGGTCCAAACATCCGCTACCGCTAGGTGGTCTACACCGGGTCCAAACATCCTAATGCTCAGTAGCTAAGTCCAGAATAAGCCGTACTAGGCCTAGTCCGAACATTGTACAATCCATGTAGCACCAGCATTGGCAGTCTACTTGCCCCTGGCGGCGTTGCCCCTGGCGGCCTTGCCCCTGGCGGCCTTGCCAGTCGTTACAGTGACCCGCGCTGTCCGATGGTAGGTCAGGTTAGAATCCCAGTCGAACATTTGGTACAACCATTTTTGTGGGGTCGAGCGTAAGTTAGGACGGTGCCCGCAGCGCGGGTGAGCGGGTTGGTCTGAGCTAGACATTTACCGGTACCTGAAAACCAGACAGAGACCCCTGTGTCGCGACCTGGCGTGTGACCGTGCATATGATATCGTGTGGCTGAGTTAGCTGAGTGATTCGGGTGTGCTTTTGGCGTGTGGGAAGAGGGGAACGTGCCCGACACGGTGTACTGCATGGGAGGCCAGAGTGGCACCATGGGGGCACACCACGATAGGCCAGCCTTCTACCAGGGGAGTCATGCCGTGGGTGAGTGAGCATGATGAGCGTGGGTGAGGGTGCTGGGGTTTGGCGCGGGGATGGGCCATGATTTGCCATGGAGCCATGGAGCCGGTGCTTTATTCAGCAACATAGTGTTAATGTGGCAACAGCAACCTCACCCCGCACGCTGTAACAATTGCACATCCTGTGCGGCAGAATATTTTGCTGTGCCAGAGCCAGAACGTGGGCTGGGGGCAACAGCAACCTCACCCCGCACGCTGTAACAGTGGCACATGCGGTGTGGCAGAATATTTTGCAGTGCCGGAGCCGAAACGTGGGCTGGGGGCAATTGCAGCCGCATTTGCAAAACGACAAGCTTGTTTGACATTACACCGGTTGCTCAGTACCAGCCTGACACACCCCTGGCCTGACACGAACCGTGCATAGGTTGGGGGCGGAGCCCCCGGAAACATTTTGGGGATGAAAGATGCGGCGGCAGCGGGTTTCTGAAAATCAAAGATGCCTCTTTGCAAGCACCTGTCACTGGCGCCGCCCCTGCCTTCTTAAGATACGAGCACTGCATAAAACTCTTTGGCAACATGTAAGCCGGAACGTGATCTTCTTGCGCCACCCTCTCGCTCGCTACGCATGCGCTCCAGGCCGCCTACTCCGTGGCCAACACGGCCAGTTGCAGATCTGCAAGCATCGGAATAAGAGACGTATGTAGCCGCTCTCAGCTAGCGTTCAGTGTCCTATCATCGGGCGCGACACCTACTCCTGTCCACCCCCTCAAGCCAGTCACCATGTGGCCAAGCTCTTGCTGTGGGCATCCAGCCGCAAGCATCTGTGACAGGGCTTGCATCTTCCAGGGGTAGGCCGGCGCTGCTGGCAAGAAGAGCCCTAACCACGTCCTCGCCCACGGCATCAAGGGACCCCAAAATGCCTGAACTTTTAGCGTTTGGGGAGGGAGGGAGGGAGGGAAGACCGGAAGTGCAGAGCGAGCTGTCAGTGCGGGGGGCGTGCAGAGGTGTGGAAAGCGCATGTATGGCACTAGGTGCAGGCTTACAGGGTTTTGAGGCACGCGCCGCTGCCAGCAGACCTAATGTTCTGTATCCAAGGAAGAAGTAAAGGGGTTGACAAGCTGCATGCGGGGATAAATGCAAACAGCGTGCCACAATCCTGCAGGTTGCAACCCCCTTCCCTGCCCCCCGCCGCGCTTAGCGGGCTGCATTCGGGTTCTGGGTCTCGGTCATCCTGGGCTCGACGCTGCCTACCTCAAAAACCCCGCATCCCCCGCCGGGCATCCCCACCCGCTCTCCCACAGAGTCTACAGGAGCACAACGAGCGGCTGTTCCACCGCGTGCTGGTCGAGATACATAGAGGAGCTGCTGCCGGTGGTGTACATGCTCACGGTCACGCGGGTACCACTCTGGTCATTTGCTGTGTCAAAACTTTGACAGCCTGGTAGACCCCACAGGAATCATCTGTCTAGGCCGCCAGCATACCCACAGCTTCGTGGCTACTATGGTGCGGAGCTAGACAGCAGATGATTCCTGAGCCTGGGTTGCCACAGCTGCAGCCAGGGTTGCGTAGTTCGTAGTACGCGTACTATGTACTACGTACTGTAATACGTACTGTATGCTGCCCTCCTCGGCTAGTACGTTAATAAAATACGTTGTGCTGGGGAAACCAGCGGGGTGGGCCGTGGCAGCGCAGTGGCGGGCGAGGGGCTGGAGAGGTGCTGGAAAGGATGTCGGTCGAAGTTCGCGAACCATGGCTGCTCTCCGCACTGCAACTGTGTTTTCTTATACCAATATGAGTATAATAAGTTGAAGGAAATTCCACTGGAAGACTATGGCCGCGCAAATCCAAGTTTACATCGATTCGGGCATGGTGCGGCACGCGTGTCATGTTTGCACCGGCTTTCCCCCCGGATGTCGTGGCCCAGCGTAATATGCAGCGTATTTTAACGTACTGTACTAGAAATCCTAGTACGCTGTATTATATACGCGTATTATGGAGAGAGGGTCGCGTACTAGGCAACCCTGGCTGCAGCTGTGCATGGGGTGTGCAATGCGACACGGTTATATTCTTGTCGTGCAGAATAGAAGCGTGATAGCGTGATGGATAGCGTACGCACAGTGTATGTAGAATATACAATCGCCATTGTGAGAAGAAAAGGCATCAGAAGTTATGTGCACAATTGTCCAGGGGGTGCCTGCTCCCAGCAAAACCCTGCCTGGACCGGCCTGGTCAAAGTGTCATGTCGTACGTTGGCTAGGTGCCGTACAGTGACCCCGTTGGAGGGTATTAAAGGCGGAGTTTGGGCTAGGCTATACATACCAGACACGCGCTCTGAGTACCTGGACGATCCCAACCCCTGTCCCCTCTCTGTAAGTCATACGCTTTGCTTACTTGGCCCTTGTGGCCCTTGCGCCACTGTGCGCCAGCTTCTCCTTGGCTTCCCTTTGCGCCCTTGTGTGCAGGGCTTGCATCTTCGGGGAGCAGCAAGAAGCGGGCCCCACTGCAGGCTCTTGGGCGAGCGAGAAAGATTGGGCATTTCCGGTGGTGCATTCTCGCCGCATGGGGCTGCACACGGTCCCCGAATCTCGCGAAGGGGGGGGGGGGGGCAGAGCCCCCACAAACGCTAAAATGTAGGCATTTTACGGGCCCTGGACGCTGTGGGCGAGAACGTGGTTAGGGCTCTTCTTGCCAGCAGCGCCGGCCTGTCCCTGGAAGATGCAAGCCCTGCTTGGGCGCCAGCCTCCCTTGGTTTCCCCTCGATCGCACCCCTGCGCGCCAGCCTTAGTGCCTAAGACCAGCTGACCCCAGCTCGGCAGCACGGCTCCTTTCCCCCTCTCTCTCCAGCCCTTTCCCCGGGTTGGTTGAAGGCACGGCTTAGGCAGGTTTCGTGTCAGCCGTTGACACGCAAGGTGGTTCGCGTGCGTGCTTGGTGCCTTCCCTGTGGAATTCCGCTACGCTTCTGCGTCTTGATAGTCCCGATCTCTCCTTCATATCTCGATAACTCTCAGTTCTACCTTGGCTTTATAAACACAGCCTTATAACACCGGAGCGAACACAGAACGAGACCCTTGCAGTGGAAGCAGTGCTGCGCAGGCTTGCCACTCCGTCCCCACACGCGTGACAGGCGGTTTGAAAGGTCCTTGGCCCGCCCCTTCATACACACCGCACCAAAAGTTTTATTTTTTTGTGTGTGCGGGGGGGGGGGTTGCTTGTCACAGCCCAGCGACACTCCTAGCGACACGCATGGCGTGCTTTCCTAGCCGCTTGCGTTCGTTACTCAAGCCGTCATCAACTGCAACCGTCGCAGTCCTCGCAGAGGCTAGCTGCGCATAGCTTAGCCAACGCATATCATGCCGCACTCATGCCGCACTCGCCGACAGCAGCCAATCTGCTCATTCGCAAATCAAGCCGCGTTATATAATTCTAGCTACATGCTTACCAAAAAGCGTCACAGCCTCGTAAGCCGTACATACAGGGCACGTCCTCCCTGGGCCCACCATGCTCGCTCTCCCCACCATGCTTTGCAGTGATTGGCCAGCAACATAAACGAAATCTCGTTGACAGCTTATGCTGTGCAATTGGTGAGAGCGCTCTACGATGGTCGTACATGATTGCAGACCCTATATATGCTGGCAGCATCCATGCTATGGCTTGTGTCTGAGCATACGAAAGGACCACACAAGTGCAATGCTTGCAAACAAGATGCAAACACACACAGCAGTGATGGCAATCAGCGGCCCAATGCTTCTGACACGACGTAATGTGGCATGCGCTGCAGTCGGCTTCCAGGTACAGTTGAAGAAAATAGTGTTGCTTATCTTCAGTTGCACCTGTAAGGTATTCTCTATTGCCGGATCCTTATCCAATTGTAGGGTGATGCCCGTGGAAGAGAGAGTGACATTACCATGGAATAGGATTGGTGGGTCAATAGCTACTGCAAATGCCGTCATAGCTGCAGCGTTCAAGCTATTCAGATATTCGTCAACCACGTATGCGTACACCTCAAGAAGTCGGTCCGTCATCTTGAGCTCTACAGTGCAAGGAGAGAACGTGTATGGGGGGTTCGGTTTCAGTTCGGGGGTTCTGAAGTTACTGAGTTTACGGAGGCGGGGTGGTACTGGGCGGGCATGATCGCGCAGGTGGCCAACGTTGCGCACGCGTGCCGCAGCTTCGAATGACACGGACTGGGGGTCCCGGATGCCATGGATGTAACAAACATTTACTGATTTTTACGGCTATCTGGGCCGTCAGTGGCGCTGGTGGGGAACGGTGGGGATCGGTGGGAATCGGGTGGGGGTTGGTGGGAAAATGGGAGCCGAACAGGGGGGATCGGCCCTGACAGGCGCCGACCGAGATGACTGATTTCGCTTCTTGCATGCGCGTATGATCGCGCCGGCCCCTGGGCGGTCTTGCGCGCGCCTGGATGAAAAGATAATGTTTTACGTTGACTGGATGTGATTGGATGTGGTAGTGGCTGCCATTTGCTGGTATGTGCGTGCGGGTCATCCCCCTGACACCGTGCTTAAATACTTATACGCGGCGGTGCATCACTCACCAGTTATATTCAGCGCATAAGCAGAACCCGGAACAACATGAAGGTAGCCATTATTGGATTTCACCAATACACTGTTAACAGATATGGAGAAGGCATACAATCCAGAATGCATCAAGCGAAAGGGCAACCTGCGTTTTGTAGCTATGTTGGTGAACCGTTGTCATTTGCAAAGCGAGTTCATACTTACTCCTCAATAAACTTGCCAGAAAGGTTTAGTGGAAACGAAAGCGACTCTCCTCCATACTTAAAAACAACAACAGAAGCTTCTCCACTTGAAGCCGCTGCATTGCCATAGGAGTCGTGAAATGCAAGTTTAAAGCTACTGGCCTCGCCTTCACAAGAGAGCAGATAAAGGCTCATGAGCATAGATGTACGTAAGTGGCACCTTACCAGCAACAATGTAATCTGGTACCTGAAGTGTGGTAGCGTTTGGGTTGAATGTGCCAGGTTGAACGTACACAGCACCACGATGTAGCAGCAACCCAGTGGTTAGATTTGCAATGACGGCATAGACACCCACAACGATTGGCTGATAGATTACTTCAAATGCACCGCTTGGCAACATAGACATATTCATGAGTACTTGGCCTGGTCCCACTGCACCAGAGACACGATGCGTTATGTCAACTGTTTATTGGGTAGCGGGTCATGCACTTACCAATGTTGAGGTCCACTACCTTGTCGGCCTGTATGGTGTTGCCATACAGGTCTTTAATGAAAACTCGCAGCACATACTGTTCCCCTGTGGCAACTCCAGCATTAAAGGCAGCTTGAATCAAGTCCGGTTGCCTTTCAGCTACCTGCAACTAATGGAGTAGGTGCAAAACCATACGGGTCCCCAGCTCCAAATCCTAGCACATAGCTCCGCTGTAAGCTAGGGTAAGAGGCCTCAATAGTGATATTCTTTTCCTGTATTATATTGTTCATGCTCAACCATGTCCAGTACTGCAATCGTTATTGCATTCTCACCAGCCAAGACGAATTGTGCAGCTGTATGGAAACTACATAAAGCCCTGCCTCTGTGAGGGTCAAAGAATAGACAGAGTAATCTCCTTTCCGCACCTGAAATGCAGAGCAAGTAGGCATTATGGTGTGTGAGTTCTGGCATTGTGGTACGTACCGGCTCAACAGGAATGAAGCTATGAAAGAAAGTGCTACCAGTTAATCCAATTGAAAGGTCATTGTTTGCTAGGGGTGCAATGTTGCCCCACAGGTCACGCGGCGTAACATAAAGGAGGGTCGTCCCTGCTTGTCCAATTTCTGGAAGCAAAGCTGTGCTATTGCTTGGTGATGCCTGGGCATTCCGTACTGTGATACTAAACATATGCAGTACACTTTCCTGCAAGCAAAACCAATGTAAAGGTCAAGTGCATGGACTACACTGTCCACAGCGAGGATGCTCCGTACCTTATACGTTACTGATACACTGTAATCCATTGACGTAAAGAAAGTTATGGACCAACTGCATGCTCCAGTCGTGTTGGTTGGGATAGCCACAACATTAGGCTGCAATGCACCACTGTCAACTGTTACCAGACGAACTTGCAGCAAGGTTTTGTTGTCAGGCTGCTGGCCAAATGGCTGGTATGACTCGGGGTCAACCAGACGCGTAGGATTGCTGTAAATGTCCATAGCCTGGAGCGTCAAGGATACAGGAATGCCAGCTTCTACCTCTTGTGGCAAGCCTGTTGATGGCTATGCGTTGGATACGTCGGTACAGATTTGGACAGCAGGGCCCTTACCGCTTGCAGTAATTTTTGCTTCATCAAGGGCGAGCGGTAACACCTCAAAGCTGCCATCATATGACAGTCCCAACCCCGGCGACAGAATGCGTATGGGAACTTCGCTGCCGTCATCGTCAATGAAGTACACCTGAAAACGATACATACCAGCTGATGTTGAGTTTGCATATAACACGATCCACCAATTTTGCCACCATTGGACAGAGATATCCGCGTCGGGGTAGGCTGATACCTGTTATATCTAGAGCCTGAGCGCCTGAAACGTATGTGGCACACAAGGTGTGGCAAGTACATACCCGAAGTTGTGTCGCAATTGATTTTTCTCTGATCCAATTCGTAAACCTGTCTGAAATTTGGTAGAAATAGGCAATGGCAAATCTGGAGCTTGCAACTCCCTTTGCCGGCACTGCCACATTGACAGTGGATAAGGCTGTGGAAATGTGGGGCTCTGCTTGTACAGTAACCGGGAAGGGGCTCCCCTGGATGTCCCTGCCATTGTACGTGATCCGTATTGCTGTGTCCCCACTGCAAGCAAGGCCGCTTGAATATGCAGAAATGTGCAACTTAACTAATCCAGGTTACTCACGCAAAATACACGTCTGGAAGCGGCGCTACTGGGCTGTATGGTGGTGGCCATACTGTATGCCCCCCCCTGCAAGCAGCAGGAGGCCCGCACATGAGACGTTACAGCGGTTGGTCTACATACTCTACACTTTTACCAGTCTCTTTTAGTATCAAGACAAGGCTAAAGCACCCAGCAAACAATGGCAACGATGGCAAAAGTCACTGGATGGGCGAAGTCTTACCATAGGGTTTGTGGAATCACTTTGATGTTGTAAACTCCGTTATACAGTGGCGATAGCTGCAAACTGCAAAAGTCGCGCCCGTTGCTGCTGCTGCTGGGGCATGACACGGACAAGAGCGGGTCGTAGAGAACGCATGTCGGATCGCCATAGCTATCTAGTAAAGTCAATGTAATATTGTATGCATTTCCAGCAATGAATATAGATGTCTGGAAATCGATTTTGAAGTCTGCAACGACAGAGCAATCTTGGCTCTTCGCGACGGCCGCTAAGAGGACAAGAATGAGAAAGATAGGCATTTTGATTAATGATAATAATGATAATAGTTGCCGTCAAAGAGCGTCGTTGTGATGTTGTGGCCGTAGGACTTCCTCGGAAGTTTGAGAGTCGGTTCAGTGTCAGCTAACCCAGCTAACTCAGCTAACTCGTCACGTTAGGTGCCTGCTATTTGTTATCAAACGATATCCTGACTTTCCAGGCTATATTGACATGATTTGCGGCCCCGATGCAAATGCGCTGCTGGTAAGAACTTATGTATGTAATATCACAGAACCATCATGAATTCCGCATGTGCTGATTCCAGGAGCGCATTGAGTCTCAAGGTCCGAACGTGAAGGTGGACACAGCTCAGCTCGCCGGACTTGCGGGCGTTGTTTCCGCGCGGATACAGATATCGCCGGAGGTAATGACCGCGATACAATCTGCAGTTATGCACCTTTTACAAGTTGATATGCGTGCAGGTTGTGCGGGGTGAGACAACATACAAGTTCATCGTTAGCATTGATGACGCAGTTCCGCCGCTCAAGTCAGCATATGAGGTATCGGTAGAACAGTTGGAGCGTTTGATAGTATGGCACTAGCGACTGGCTACGTGAACGGCTTACGACTTAGATGGACATGTTTCTTTTGAGCACTTGAGCTTGTCATGCGCTACCCACATCTTAGCAATGGACTTGCGCTGCAAACGATGCCACAAGCTATGAAGACGGATGCGGTGGCCTTGGAATGGAATGGGAGCAGCCTCTCAGTAGCATCAGGGCTACTTTTTGGTGTGCCAAGTCTGTTTGTGTGTTCAGGGCCGGGTAGGAATGGAGCAGGCCAGTGTAGGCTCACCGTCGAATGAGAAGCTGTGAATGGGGTAACCTGTAGTGTGGCGGAAGGGCGTCTTGCCCTGGACGGGGACATGAAGCTCATGTTTGTAATCTTCAACTACGTCCGGCCGCGGGCTCTGCCGGTTTGTTTGGAGACTTGGGCCGCTTGGGGCTGGGTTGGGGCTCACTGTAGCTCGGAAGGTATGGCTACGGAAGAACAAGCAGATACCAGTAACAAGCTCAGATTGAGGGATCATGGGCGCTAGAGAGCAGTTATTAGGCTGTGAAGAGCAACTTGCGCCGTTGTACCAATACTTACTTCCCCCGGAGGCCTCCTGTTTATGGTCCCCTGAAGACAACAGCACATTAACCCCGCCACAGCACGTTGTATCGTTGTTACCAGCAAGTTCCCTAGCCTCCCCGTCCCCACCCCAACCTCCGCCCCCCCGCCCCCGCCCCCGCCCCCGCCCCCGCCCCCGCCCCCGCCCCCGCCCCCGCCCCCGCCCCCGCCCCCGCCCCCGCCCCCGCCCCCGCCCCCGCCCCCGCCCCCGCCCCCGCCCCCGCCCCCGCCCCCGCCCCCGCCCCCGCCCCCGCCCCCGCCCCCTCCGCCCTCGCCCTCGCCCTCGCCTCACTGGCGTCATTGTGCACCGGCGTTGCAACTGGTGCCATCCTCCCGTCCACCTCCCTCACGCCAGTCACCATGTGGCCAAGCTCTAGTTTTTAGCGTTTGGGGATCCCCCTCTCCTCCTCGCTCGTTTGCATTGGGTTCGGTTTAGTTTGGGCTGGTATCTACAACCTAACAACCCCACCACCACCCCGGGAAGGGGTACATGGCGAGACTCGAGGACCGTATATAGCCCCACGCGGCGAGAATGCACCCCCGGAAATGCCCAATCTTGCTCGCCCGAGGGCCTTCGTCGGGGCCCGCTTCCCGAAGATGCAAGCCCTGATCTGTGTGCCCGCTAGCATACCCGCTTGGACTGCTCTTCTGCCCGCAAACACGTTGTCGAGACGTGCAGTCCGGTGTGATGCAGCCGACATGAACTGCCGACTGTCGGCCGCGTAGACCGGTGCCGTCACCATGATGCAATACCGTACTGCTACGCATGATTCGTGATACCAGATTTCGTTGATTTGCAGTTTCACGAATGCTGGTGCGCCCATGCACACGCATAGTGTGGTTGTGGTTCGGGCGCCTTGTCGGGCGTTGCCATGTCTTGGCCCTTCAGGCTTGGACTTGCGCGTCTCCTGACACACGCTTGCCCTGAATTCGCGCCTCCTGGCGCACGCCACGTCTTCGGACATAGAAGTTGGGGCATAACCCCTTGTTGGCCTTCGGGTTGGACTTTCAGCGTCTCTGACGCCAGACACCAGACAGGACTCGGACTCTCGCATCTACTGACGCATGTAGGGTTTCCAGGCTTCGTGTCGCCTGCCTGGCGCTGCGTCGGTCTGCTCGGTGTGTTGCTTCCCTGCGGGCTCTCGCTTTCGATGGCGGGTTGAAGGGGGCTGCCGGCGTTTCGGCGGTTTGTTACTTTTGGGACGAGCGGCCCGCCTCACTCGCTCGCCTGATTGGGTGCTAACTGTGGGGTCCCCGTGTTCGCCATGGGTTGCGTGTGGCTGGGTGTTTGGTTGCGCTGCCGGTGGCTCACCCCCACCGCCGGCTGTGTTGCCTGCTGTGTTGCCTGTGCTCATGCTCACGCTTTTCTTTTCGCTTGTGCTAGCTCACTGGCCTCGGCTCTACAACGTCATGATCGCTTGTGCGTGTTGCGTTTTTTTCCAAGCACGTCAAACTTGGCTGGTGGCGCTGCGTGCGTCGGCATAACATAGCATACTGGCGCAAACCGCGACTGCTACGTATTAGTAATTATTAATGCCTATTGCATGTAAATAGGTGGCAGGGAAAATTCGGGCGGAGCGAGAAGTGCCTTCGCCCGTCCATGGACAAATGACTTTCGCGAGGTCGCAAGGAAAGCATCCGGTGCCCGCTGGTATGCAGTCTCTAAGGCAAATTATGTTGGCGGCAAGCAAAGCGGGGAAGTATATCGAAAGTTTTGAGCGACTTGCCGAGCCCTGCCTGCCGACGCGCCAGAATGCCGAGAAGCCCCGAGGTCGCCCCCGCCCCGCGCCTAGCCCTTTGGGCGTGGGGCGCCGGGGAGGTGTTGAGTATGGCAGGAGGCGGAAGAAATGCTTGGGGTGTTTGGGAACGTGACAAGGCACGCATGCGTGGCGCGGGAAATCCCGCACGACCCCAACCCGAGTGTCCCTAGCCGGTGCGCCTGCGCGTCGTAGCGGCATGGAGGCTCTGACGGGGCGTTACATGCCTACTAGCTCCCAAGCGTACGGGGGCTCAGCCCATTTTCCAGCTGTACAAAGCTGACACCCCTTGTCGGTTCCCCTTTGACAGCGGGTCCCCTTCGGTCCCGGCGTACCGTATGGTCCGTGCGGGCCAGGGGCCCAGGCACACGGGGGACACGCGCGGTTCAGGGCACCCCCCAACTAATTGAATGCCCTAGGCGGGGGTGCTATGCCAATCGGTACACGCTGGGATTTCGGCAGTAGCAACACGTTTGCAACCTTCCGGTGGTGTAACGGCATAGTGTCGTACGGCAGGCGTGTGTGTTTTGACACGCGGCCCGGGGTGAACAGACGCATATCGCATATATACACATATATGTATAAGTTCACCTTCTACGAGCGCGATCGGAGGCCAGGGTGTGCTCGACGGGGACACTTCCGGGCAGGCACGCACGCATGTGTGCGGAGCTGGGTACGTGGGGACGGAGGTCCCAGAAAACGGGGCCTGACACAGCCCTGAAGCTTTACATAGCACATATATGCATACAAGATCATGTTTTGACGACCGCAGCACCGACAGTTGTTGTTCCGACCAGCATGCTGTATGCACATGCACGCACGCGCACGCACTAAACACGCACGCACATGCACACGCACACGCACACGCACACGCACACGCACACGCACACAAACACAAACACAAACACGCGCAACCCGCCGGCCGAAAGGCTAGCCACCGAAGCGACCGCGCCAGCAGCCCAGGTTCCGCGCGACCGACGACCCGCTACCCTGCGCCAAGCTCCCACACACAACCCCGTTACCAACGTTACCAGACCTCTCCTGGCAGCCACGGCGTTAGGAACACCGGCGCGGCGACCGGCACACCGCCGAGCGGCGTGCCCTGGCCGCGTCCGGCGCCCCACCCCTATGCACTTACTATAGCCGCCGCACCGCTCGGTGCCGCCGCTACCGAGGCCCTGCAAGACCCAGAGCTCCACGTGCGCCGGTGCTGTCACGCGGGCTGTAGCTGGAGGCTGCGGCCGAAGTGCCCGCGGGCTGTTGCTAACGGAGGGACATGTCGCTGGCTAGCGGGCCGGCAGAGACGGAGGAGGGGGCGGACTCGTCCATGCTAGCAGAATGCTAGGCGGGGTGACCAGTCGGAGGCCACGGGAGGGGAGGAGGCGGCAGAGGGGGCGGCGGCAGCAGGGAGGAGAGGTGGCGGAGGAGGAGGCGCAGCTGGCGGCGGCTGTGGCGGCAGCGGCAGAGGCGGCGGGGGCGGGGTACCGGGGCAGGGACAGCACCATGTCTGGCAAGTAGTGGCAGAGGGGGCGCAGGTCGAGCAGCGCCGGCAGGTTGAAGGGAGGCGCCGGCGAACGGAAGGAAGGCGGGTGGGCGGCGTCGGCCGTGGGGCGCGCAGCTGCGGGCGCGCGCGCAGAGGCTGCTCCGGCAGTCCGGCTGAATCCGCGGCTCTGGCTGAATCTGCAGGGTGTGCGGGGGCTACAGCTGGCCGTGGAAGGGGTTGTTGGAGTACATGGTAGCGGCGGGCGGCAGCGAGTGCGGGGCGCGGGGTGGAGCCTGTGGCGAGGTGGCGGCCAGAGCGTAGTGGTTTGCCTGAGTAACAATTGGCGTCACGGCGACAATGTCCCAAAAGATGGTAATAAATGGAGGGATTTCCCCCCTAATTAACAAGGTGTTGTCCGTGGGGGTACAGGTCGTCCCCTCAAGGGGGGTCCCCGGGGATTTCAGGGCATGGGGTCTGGCATTACAATTTCCGGGATCCTTGAGTGTGCGATGGGACAGTTGTAAGGCAGGTTGGTGAAGTCCCGTAGGGTGCAGCTGATCCCCAAACCCCAGCAGATGGCAAACAATTTGCAACGGCAGGGCAGGAGTGTGGGCGCGCTTGGTGCGCGCCTCGCGCTCGCTTGCGTTTGAGCTGTCCCTGCAGTGTAAGTGCCCTTCGTTTTGTGGCATGGGGTCAGTGCTCGTATCTTGTAGATGCCCTCAGGCACCCGGCATCTACACATGCGTAGATGACCCTGACCGCGGCATCTACACTTAAGCCCCCAAGCACCCCAAAACGTCTACGCTTCCCCCATTTTTGCGCCAAAACCGGCCAAAAACGTCTACACCTGCGTAGATGCGCGGCAGGGGGGGGGTACGAACTAAACCTCCAGACCCCATGTCCCAAAACCTCCCGACCCCCCCTCCGGACCGACCGACCGACCCCACCACCGTGCAACCCCTCAAAACCCCCCTCAAAACCCTTCGGTTTTTAGCCAGGTCGGTGTCAATCGACTGCTCTCGGCGAGCTCTACAATTGTATACCTTCGGTTCAGCTGGAGGCACAACTTGACTGGCAGCCATGCCACACATGTCCATGTGTCCATGGCCGACCACCGACCCTTCTGTCAGACTACCGGGGCTTGCGCTTAAGCTTACAATTGCGCTGTACATATGATGTTTGGGATTGTGTGCCGGAAGAGATCGGTGGACGTTCTCCCGGGATCATGTAAAGAATCCCGGGATTCATGTCACGCTCGATGGCCGGCGGCAGCCTTGTCGCCATGACCCACACCAAGCCTTGGTCGTTACAAGTTAGCATCAGTTCGCATAGTCTCCATGACACCAGTGAGAGACGCTCGAGTGGGGCTCTACGCTACTACGATGCCCATGTGGACGGACATGCGGCCGCTTTCTTGAGGCCAGACGTAATGCAAGTGCTTTAGTATGTGCATGCTAATGTGTGCTAGTGCTTGTGCTATTGGATGGAGCGTTTAGAGGGGCGTTTAGGGCGCGGAGACGAAATCTGGCAGTCCCACCCACATCCGCGTGACGAAACCTTGGGGACCCCCAACCCCGACGACCGACCCTGAACTTTGAGGGCCCATAACTTTGCAATTACTACCCTGATTGAAACTCTGAAAGTGGATTTGGAGTCCTCTCCTCAAGCTCTTTCGTTTGAGAACATGGGGCCTTTCCCAGTCGAGACTACCCCCCCCCTGTGCGCGGCACCCAAACCCAAAAGTTTTTCTCCGCCTGCGGCGGATTTTGGCCAGATATCTACAGTGTAGATGGAAGATACGAGCACTGCATGGGGTCAAGTACGGTAGTTTGTTCCTCAAGTCCCCCCCCCCTGCACAAGCCAGGGGAGCCGTGGAGCAAAACATCCAGCCAACGGCAGCCTGTCCGGTGTGCGTGACATGAGAGGCCGAGCGAAGGCATTGTTCGTCTCCTGGACAAGGGCACTCCGTTGGCATCCTGCTCCCCGAGGGCTCGTGGGACTGCTAGGGCAGCGGGGTGGGCACGTGCCGGGATGGCTGGGATGGCCCCTTTGCACTAAAACTATTTCTGCGTTTTACAGCATAGCATTTCAAACACGAGAAGCTTGTGCCTTCTAGCGTGCACACGACTACCCACGTATTTTGCTCGCTTGCATATCGCTCTTGCTTCCACAAACCCGCTGGCAAATTAGGGCTATCAATATATCGGAATAGCTATATAGCTTGCTTACCACACCCTCCGCGCGGCTTGGCGGCTTGCCGCGCAGGCATTGAACGCGTTTTCTAATGTCATTCATCGCGGCTCGCGAGCATGGCGCCAAGCCAGGCTCAGGAGGCCCGGCCTCTGCGCAGAATGAGGCAAGCCCGTTAAGCAGCTCATCCGATTGAGAGTTTGACGGGGTTGCGAGCTCCTGCTTGCAAGGCTGTCTTACGTGTGAGAAAACTAATTTGTAATGTTGCGGCAATGACAACTGTGCACACAGGCGATTGACCGCCGTGAGCGCCTTCGGCGCCTCGCGCTGGAGACGATCGACCTCACGAAGGACCCCTACTTTATGCGCAACCACTTGGGGCAGTACGAGTGCCGGCTTTGCTTAACACTGCACACGAATGAGGGCAACTATCTGGCGCACACGCAGGTGCGGTGGGTCGGGGGACTAGGGCGCTCGGGCTCGCCCTCGGTCACAGGCACGGGAAGCCCGCGCCTTCACTCGCGGTGCGGCTGGCCGTGACCTCTCCCCTCGGAACCTAAAACTTCAAGCCATGACCGTCATACATGCATCCGTTTGTGACATGAGGGAAAAGGAAGTGCACCCGGCCTGGTAGCGTCGCGTTGGACCTGACCAGAGTACTCACTCTTGTGGGTTGGCGTCACCAACCGCACCTGTCGACGAAAGGTTGACCAGGGGCGGACGGTTGTCACAATGCTTCACCTTGCTGCATGCCTAGCGTGTTTGCGACGACCTTCCTGCGCACCCTCTATGTGTGTCCACCGTACAGGGCAAGCGCCACCAGCAGAACCTGGCGAAGCGTGCGGCGCGCGAAGCCGCCGAAAAGGCTGCAGCGCCTGCACCACAGAAGCGGGCGCCCATCCGCAAAACAGGTGAGGCCCGTAGGAGGGGCACGTGGAGCGTAAGGACCGATATCCTGGGCCTATGTTGCGTCATTAGCAGCGGGTGCTGGCCAGGCAGGCGGCCAAGCGGTGCTCGGGTGCCTAAATCGCAGCTTGCACTTTGTCCCCAACACGTGCACCCTGCCCCACGCTCATGTCTGACCACCCATGCTGCTGCAGTCAAGATCGGGCGGCCCGGATACCGGGTGACAAAGCAGTTCGACCAGGGCTCACAGCAGCGATCGCTACTGTTCCAGGTGTGTGTGCGTGTGTGCGTGCGGGCGGGCAGTTGAGCGGTGATGTATGGGCCTCGGGCGTGGCTGTTAGGTACGCGAACACGTGCTGCAGTACGGCACTTCGCCGTGGTGCGGATGGCGAGATTGGCAGATTTCGCGCCTACAGCAGCATAGGAGCAGTATGTGCACACGGGTGCTAAGAAGCGATTAGGTGGGTACGCAGTGGCAAGACTCTTATACACAGACTGTGCGGGAGAGACAAGGGTACCGGCACTGGGTTTGCCGGCACTAGGGCACCGGTCTGTCCAAGGCATGTACGCCCTCGTCTGTCAATACGACTGGTAGTAATGGCAAGACCGTTCTATCCATGGCTACATTGTAGTACCGGAAGCACCCGACTGATTTATGCAGGCATGCCACCCGCACACTGCCCCCCTCGCATTCACGGCCATTACGTTCCCAACCCACTGACCTCGCCCACAAACCGCGCCCCGCCCTGCCGCTGGTCATGGCAGATCGAGTACCCGGAGATCGAAGAGGGCTCCAAGCCGCGGCACCGCTTCATGTCGGCGTACGAGCAGCGCGTAGAGACGGCGGACAAGTCCTTCCAGTACCTCATATTCGCGGCGGAGCCGTACGAGAACATCTCGTTCAAGATCCCCAACGCGGAGGTGGACCGCGGGGAGGGCAAGATGTTCACGCACTGGGACCCTGACAACAAGGTGTTCAGCCTGCAGTTCTACTTCGCGCGGCCCAGGGGTGAGTAAGCGGTGGTGGACAGGCGGAGGCATGTTTGGCGGAGGGCAGGGGCTGGCGTGTCATGGGCCCTTAGCCAGCGGGCCACGCATGCATCAGCACGTTGTTGCCGGACGGATGGCAGGCGCTGAGGTCATGCCGGATTGCTGTTGCGCCGGCGTGCACACGAGGACTGCGTCTAGGAGTATGCCCTGCCGTCCTGTGGCAGCCCAGTGTGGCAGTGCGGACATGGAGTGAGGTCCTAGCGCCCACTAACCCGCAGTCGTGTTGGCTTCGCACCCCGTGCAGACCAACAGCACATGGGTGGGCCCCCCGGCATGATGCCGCCGCCGGGCGCCATCCCTCCGCCACCCATGCCACCGCCGGGGATACTGCCGCCGCCCCCAATGGTGATGGGAGGCATGCCGCCCATGGTGCGTACGGACTATGGAGCGGGGGCGCAGATAGTCGTTTGCGACAGGGGGCCTGTCAGTGACACAGCCGCGAGGTGTGGTGGGTGACCATGTGAACGTGCGTCAACAAAGTGCCCTTCACCTGGTGCGCGGTACTTGGCCAGCAAATGAGCCAATACTAGTGAACACCATGCAGTGACCTGTACGACCGTCCGCCCAGGAGACGCAACTGTGCTGCTCGTCACGCATGAATAACTCGCTAACGTTTGCCCAACTCACAGGGCATGCGGCCGCCGCCGGGTGGACCTCCGCCCCCGCCCCCGCTGCCCGGCTTCATGCCACCCCCGCCGCCACCACCCGGGTTTTAGTGGGTTCTGCGTGGGACGCCCGGTAATGTGGTTTCACTGGTGCGTGCAGCGGGCGTACATGTGTCCAAGCGCCCCTGGCTGCGCGTCGCATGTGTTAACAACGGCAAGGGGCGGCTGTGTGATGGCGGTTTAATTGTGTTTGGGGGTGTGCTGTAGTGTATACTGGCGGCTGAATTGAGCGGAGGTCTGGCCTTGCGCCGGGTGCATTTGCGGCGGCGATGTGCGCAAAATACGGTAATACTCATCGCCTTCGGCCTCAGGTGGTTAATTGTGATGTGGGCTCAGTTCAATTTTCCCTGCACGCAAGACCGCCTCCCTCGTTTGCAGCTACTGTGGCTGTGGCAGTGGGCCCAGGAGCTGGGCGCCTGGGCCCAGCGACGGCATGCATACATGGAGCAATGGGAGCAGGCGTGGCCACGAGTAGGAGCGCGCCCGCGTCGCTCTTTAGGCAGCAGTGGCGCGCAGGTTAATGATTAAGGGTTAGCGGACAAGGACATCAATTGTGTGACGGCTGCATGGCGGCTGTTCGCATGTGCGGCCGGAGCGGACACGTGGCCTGACAGTGCCTTGTTAGCTGCGGGTTAGCACGGACTGTGCACCCCACCCAACCGGCCACGTCCGGATTTGCGGGGATGCCAAAGGCCCCCAACATAGAGGCGTGTGCTTAGTAGGCGCCCGCGTCAAGGTGGCTGGGTTGATAACGACCCGGGAGGGGAGGGCTCAGCCCTTTTCCTGCCTCCCTAAGGCAGCCACCTCCTTGTTAGCCTGCACATCGACTCGGCTACCGTATGTCGGAGGGATGAAGCCAGTCCGGTAGGCCTTGGGTCTCAGACGGTGGATGTGGTGCGATAGGGGCTCGGCCCACATCCCTTGTAAAGATAGCCAGCTGTTGCTGTTAGTGTATGATGAAGGCAGCGGCAATACTGCACACCCGCCCTGGCAGTCCCGGGGTCGCCACGTTGGTCCCCCCTGTCGCTTTCGCCTTGCATATCTATGGCTGGGCAGGCTTCCCTTTGGCAATCAGACTTACATGTCTGGCTCGGGCATATCACCCTCGGGGCTCACTTCGCTCCAGAGGCTCAGCCCAAGAGAACGTGCAGGGCCGGCCTACGGGCGGGCGGGTTCAGTCCCGGGCTGGACTACGACGAAAGTTCGCTTCAAGCTTCAGCGGGCCCGCTTGTAACCTGTGTCATTTCATTTCAATAGATGCTTACTAGGAGGATACCCGCTGGCTGGGGATGACTGCCAAGACACCAGGAGGCCAGCAGGTTGGGGGCTTGTGCCCCTGGGCGGGGCCTCGGCGCAGCTGCACACTTGATTGTGTGCATGCGATGCACAATGAAACGGGTCGCTCGCAGATTCTGTTCAGCAGATCCTCCGTCTGGAGCTCTTTGATAGTTCGCGTTCGCCTTTCACCAAGCTTAGCTTTTGCCTCACAGCGTAGGAAATGTTGGCGGCGCAGAAGCGTGCTGTGTTTGTCCAACGCCCCGGACGCCAGACCTGCGTCCGTGTGTGCGCTAAGGTCAGCAAGAAGGATGGCGAGCCGCGCGTCGTCCGTGGCAAGTGCTTCGTGACCAAGGATGTGAGTTGTGCAGGCCATTGATAGGGAGACTGCGCACTCGTACAAGCTCACAGGTGCTTGCTAATATGCAGAACATTGACACGGATCAAATCATCCCCGCGGAGTACTTGACGCTGGTACCTTCCAAGGTAATTGGTGTTCGATTTGGGTTTCACCTGCGCCAGACCGCTCAACCATCGCGCGCTCTCTTTTCTAACAGCCGGATGAGTACGAGAAGCTGGGCAGCTACGCACTGATCGGCCTGCCTGATGACACCTACACGACCCGGTAAGCGACCAGCGTGTGGGCGACGGCTCCCACGTCGTGACACGGAGGTAGCGAGGTCATCAAAGCCACCGGTTTGCGTTTTGCTTTTGCGCAGGTATGTGAAGGAAGGCGAGATGAAGACGGAGTACCCTATCATTATTGGGGGGCAGAACTTCGGCTGCGGCTCGTCCCGTGAGCACGCACCAGTGGCCCTCGGGGCGGCGGGTGAGACTAGAGCGCGTAGTGCCTCATGGATGTGTTGCAGCGTTCTACGGGGTTTGACTGCCCGGAAGGTTCTTTGTTCGTTCTTGCAAAGGCGCCCAGGATTCGGAGCCATGTTAAAGTTCGCCATTCATGCACCTATGTTAAAGTTCGCCATTCATTCACCTCAGGCGCCAAGGTTTGCGTGGCTGAGTCGTATGCCCGCATCTTCTTCCGCAACTGCATTGCCACGTAAGTATTTATGTGTCACATGCGGGGTATGTGTAGCCAGGGGGTTGTGGATGCGGTACTACAACACGGGGCAGTCCTGGACAACGGAGGTCCCCTCCCCTGCTCCGTACGTATCATTCATCGGAACGTAAGGGAAACAACATTCACCAGGGTCTTCTCTCCTTCCAACCAGCATCTAGGTCTGCACACTACACATTGCGTATGTTGTTGGGGTATGCTTGATACTTCATGCTTACGATGGACCTATTGCAGGGGAGAGCTGTACCCGTGCGAGACGACCGTCCGGCTCTGTGATGAGCTGAAGACTGGTGAGTCGGCGGAAGTTGATGGTGTGTCCAGTCATGACGTAGTGGCGCACGGGTGCGGTTGGGGTCGTGGGGTGGGGCAGAGCCGGCAGGTATGTTGACGGTAACAATTTGCCTGGCACTTGGACGTGAGTGCGGGGACGCGGGCAACGGAAGGGCCAGGCATTCTTACCTCGGTTGGCGGGCAACGCGCGAAGCGCGGTGAGCGAACCCTTTCTCCATCTTCTCACCATGCGATCCTTACAGGCTCGGAGGTGACGGTGGATATGGATGCAAACGTCCTCACGGACCACAGCACCGGCAAGACGTACAACCTACAGGAGATTGGCGAGGTGAGGAGGGGCTGCCTGCGTTTACGACTAGCGTGTGGTTCGGAGGTGATGCGCACGGTTTAGCATGCAACCTTGAACTTCGACATCAGGCGCCTGAGATAGGGCGACCCACAGAGCACCAGAAATACGTGCTATATTCCATTTCAGTCCTTCGATTCTATTGTGTCCCGTGGATACGCATTGTATGACATGTGCCTGTTCTGTCCAACGGTGGCCCGTGCACAGGCTGGGCCGGTCATCGATGCAGGCGGCATTTTCGAGTACGCTCGGCGGCAGGGCATGATCAAAACTGCCTAAGCACGCGGCAGTGTCGTGTACCAGGCAAGTGCACAAGCTGTTGGGAGCATTCAACGTGTTGGCCTTTGCAAAGGCAACAACGCAAGCTAGGGCTGAAGTGCCTCTGCGTCCATTGGTGTGATGTTCCAGACGAGAATGGCACCGTTGCTTGTTGGGCTGTCAAATGACGATGAGGAGGTGAGGATGGAGTGGTGTGTATGATTTGGGAACGGGTATACCTGAGGCAGGGGGCTTCCAATCCCTCCAACCACCGAATTGGTGACTGTGGGCTGGCCCCTCATTTGTGCACACAGTAACGATCGTGCCGATGGTTTTAATTGCTGGTTATGTAAAGCGAGTTGTGCCGGCTATCATTAAAAGCTGCGTCCGCAATGCCATAAGGGGGAATGCATTGGAGCGTGCTAGCCACCGGTAAGTGTGCTGGTACCAGCTACATAAGGACCCGCAGCCCCGGCTACACAAGGACCCGCAGCCCCAATGGCATGTATTTAGCGAATTTGGGGGAAGGGGGTTGTCTGCAACCATCGGCCATACTGGGCCATGGTAACGCCTCGAAACACGGGCTCGCAGATCGGCGCTGGGTGACGCACATTCCCTAATCAGGGGCCTCCTCCTGCCCCGGCGCATCAGCGCCAACTGGCTTGCAGACCGGCTTCTAGAAAGCAGGATAGCTCTCGCGGGGAAACCATCAGAACCCGCCGCACCAGCGTCCGCACCCGTAGAGCAGCGACTAGAAAGGCCGAGATGGCGCTCTTTTGGGGAAGATCGGCACAAGTATGCTCAGTGCCTACACAGGTAACGGAGCCGAACCGTTCCTGATGGGTTTCGATCTTGCGACCTTGATGGTCCTCCGGCACCCAACTCTGGCAGCGGCAGCCAGCGACGTTCATAAAGCAGCGCATGCAGTCGTATGGATGCGGATGTTACAGAGGGGACAGTCCCAGCACCCGAAGACGCCGAGCCATCACATGCTATCAGGGCCCAACTGGACTCCACCAACCCCGACTTTGCTGCAAACCCTCCCGCGGGCAAAGTCCGTGTGACTCCGCGCACAGTGAGTCCTAGCCAAGCCTCAACCCGCCAGAGCCCCACCGCTGTGCCTCAACGCCACAAGCCTAGGCACAGGAGTGCCGGGAAACGTCTAGGCCACAGGACACACGCACAGCGCACGCACTAACCAGGGCGCAAGCGTCCAGGTACTAGAACGGTCGCCCACACGTGCATCCTTCCCACACACAGAGCCACCAACCACGCACAACCTCTCACGGCGAGGGGGGCGGGGAATCAGCGTCATACGGCAAGCGCAAAACCATGCCGTCACCAACAGCCCGAGATATGAAGGGATGCGCAAACGGCACAGCGTCCCAACCCTTTGGCCTAATACCCAAAGTCACAAACGTCTGGAGACGACCCCAGAAGTCAGCTACGACGGCAAGTCCAATGCTCAGCACCCGGGCCGACGGCAGCTTCGCTCGCGCCGCCAACCCGGCCATAACCACACGCTGCCGACCAAAGTCCAGGGCAGACATAGCAGCGAGACACACCACATCCCACACAGGTGGCGCAATCCCCGCAGGCGGGCGCACTAACCACAACTCCTCACGAGAGAAGGCACTTAGAGCCTCCTCCGGCAGGAAACCCATAGCCATCCCCATACTTTCCCGAAGTGACAGCGCAACAGTGCAGTCCCAAAACCAGTGACGCCGGTCCCCATCCTGCATGTCAACCCCACACGCCCAACACGGGTCAACAGTAACGCCTCGCGCCCGCTCGCTAGCATGCCGTGGAAACGCCCAGCAAGCGTTGGCGGCCACACGCCACAGTGCTTCCTTATGATGATTCTCCCATTTCAGCGACCACAAGCGGGCCAAGGTGCACACGAAGGCCCCCGCCGCCAGGGCAGCCGTATGGGGCCGCCTTATGACGGCCGACGGGTGGATGGGGGGTTGGCCGCTGCATGCGCCGCTTGCGAGCGGGATGCGGCACGAGCCGCCCGCCCTGTCAGAAGGCTGGGGCGGGGCGGGGTCTCGGTCTTTCCCCCACCATTCCATTGGCGCCCGCCTCGGTGCAGCATAGAGGGATGGTCGTGCGGGAGATTTCTTGATTTGTTACGGTTATGTTGAGGTGTTTGCACAGGAATAGGGTTAGCAGTCACTAGGGTGTTGGTACGGTGCTTGGGTGTTAGCGACGGGGAGGTCGCTTGGGTGTGGCGGGAGGAACGTGTGCCGGCGGCTTAACAGTTCGGGCGCGGAAGGTCTTCTACAAAATAGGGGTAGCCAAGGCTAAGTGATAATTATTCTATTTTACATCATCCCTACCTATTCCCCAGTGGCCTGCGACACAGGACAAGAAAGATGGCTCTCCGTCGCAAGGGCAACGCGACGCTGCGCGACGTTGGTACATATCTGAGGGCGAAGGCTTCGAAACTACCTAATATCAGCCGGGGTCGGTTGGTACAGGCACCGCCCGCCATGTGCCCAGCCGCGTCTCGCTGTCAAAGGACAAGAAAGGACACACACGCGCTCCGGGGGCTCAGCCCAAAACACTCTGTGTGGTGACCCTGACATACACGCAGGCCCCAGTGAGCAAGGCACACTCCGAAGTCCGAACACCTCTATATCGCAGGGAGAGACATATGCGGCACAAGGACGTTTCTTAGGTATCAGCGCAGCGACAGAGACGTTGCGGCCTTCGGGTCGACGTCGGGGTACTGAACAACTACAGTCTCTTGGCACCACTGCACAACACCACCGCCCTGAGTCTTCACAACACGCACGCAGCCTCAAACGCGCATTCCTCCGATTTAGCAACATGGGGCGGGCCATGCAAGTCAAAGTGTATGTAGGTGTGAAAATCGTACACAGCTATACTCCAACCTCGGCATCCAAGCCAAACGCATCCCCGTGGCCGGCTGCGTTGCTGGCGGGGCGTAACGGCAGAGGTGCAGGGCCGCGCAGCCCTCCTGGTGGTGGCAGTCCCCCTGGTGGTGGCAGCCCGCCCAGGGAACCCAGCCTTGTGCCTGGACCCAGGCCCAGTCCCGCTACCGCCCCTGCACTCGCGGCATCCGCTTCCGCCTCCAATCCGAAGTCGCCGCCGCCGGAGCCCAGGACAGGGCGTCTGGCTCTAGAGGCGGGAGCCCGTGGCCTTGCTAACGGCGGTGAGGGCCCCAGGCGCGATGGGCCCAGGCGCTGCTGCGATGGCGTCGCCAGCCCGCCCAGGCCTCCCGTCCCCACTGGCGGTAGCCCCGCAGGCGACGGAATACCGTCTGTCTCCGCATCCAGTCCGGACCCCTGTGCTGACTGCGCTTGCGCGAGGGGCGCCCCGGACACCGCTGGCCGCCGAGGCGCGGCAAAACCCAGCGGTGGCGGTGTCAGGGGGTCGTCCTGCTCTGCTGGTTTGCTCATCTCCGCACCGAGGCCGTAGCCGCCTCCGTCAGAGCCCGAGCTGGCGTGCCCCCGCATGCCCGGCCGCTGCTGCGGCAGCTGCGGGCCGTAGCCGGGGCCGAGGCCGGGGCTAGGCTGTTTGAGCTCTGCATTGAGACCAAAGCTGCCGCTGGCCGGGCCGGGACTGGGACCGCCCTCCGACGTGTAGCGGGATCGAGGTGTGGGCCCCAGCGACCCTAGCAGCACAGGCTGCTGCGTGTGCAGGAGGGGCTGCAGCGGGCGGGCCTCGGACTCCAGCCCTCGGCCATACACCCCAGCGTGTTGAGCTGTGGGCGGTATGTATTGCTGACCGTACAGTTGTCGTGCGTCCATGGGAGCCTCCGTCTCCGGCGGCTGCAGCGGCAGCGGTAGGTTGACGCCGTAGGGGCTTGCGCCGCCCGCGCTGGCGAAGGGACGACCGCGCACGGCCGCGTAAGCGGCACTGTTGGGGTCATACGGATTCATGCCGGCCCCGGGCCTCGGCGCCATACGGCTCCGGAAACTGCTCAGGGTCTCTGCAAGGCGCCCCTGGCCCCCGTAGGGCTTGGGCCCGTACAGGCCTGCATGCGGGTGGATGGCGCCGCGTTCGGCATACCCAACAGGCCCCGGCGCCGCCGCCATCAGCGGGTTGGCCATTGACACATGCGGCATGCCGTCCAGCGCCCCGCCAGCACTGCGGCTGTGGCCGTAGCTGGGGTGATCATCGTACACTGCAAACACGGCCGCCGGCGGGGGCGCCGGCGGGCCCGGCGCGAGATAGGTCAGGTACTTGGGGCCGTGCAGCTCGAGCTGCTGGCGGGGGTAGGCGTCGGCGGGGTAGGGGTTGTAGGGGTGCGGGCCCAGGTAGTCGCCACCGTAGACGTGCTGTCCCGGGCCTAGCACGAGACCTGCTGCAGGGCCAGCCGGCGTCGAGCCCAGCGGCACATAGGCGGCGCCCGGGGGCGGTGGTGGGCGTGCGCCGGGGCCGCCTCCGGCACTGCCTGGGTCGTAACGGGGTGTGCGGGCGGGGGAGATGCCGGCGCTGCGTGACGCCAGCGCCCAGCCCTCCCGCACCTTGGCCGCTGCGTCCGTGGTGCTCTGGTACCTGCGGTAAGCCGGCCACGGGGGTAGAGTACGTGGGCGGGCGGGAGTCAGTGTGAGGGTGGAGTCATGTGCTGTGCCGCGCACTGCAGCGCGAGCGCCACTCGCAAGTGGATTCAAGTGGCCAGCTGGCGCAATGCAGCACCAGTGCTGGCATGCTAGAGGGGAGCACACGGCCCCCCCTTGGGGTTCCCGAGGCCACATGAGTCTGCTGATAGCCGTATGGCTGCTCGGCACATACTTCATCTGTGATTTGGAAGGATAGCTGTTCTTGCGTACGCTGTGTCAGCAAGTTAATGAGCAGCTCCATGGCCACACCAGTACACGGCACACAGCGACGCCGTACTACGCCGCAGCGGTGACACGATTATGATAGTCGCAGAGCCGACTCACATGGTGTAGTCCAGAATGGCGGGCGGTCGCAGTCCCAGCAGGTTGGTCAGGTAGGCGGGCAGGCGCTGTGGGGCAGGAAGCGGAAGAGGGTTGCGGATGCTAAGTCATGCATCATACAATTTCATGGGGAGGCAATGTGTAACCTCTTCCCTATGTTGCTTTCAGCGGAACGCATAGCCCGGCTCCCACGCCTTGGCCCTAACACCAATTCCCGCTGCCGGCTTGCTCACCGCGGGCGGCCTGCGGTTGAGTCCATGCACCACCGCCAGGTTGGGCAGCAGCGCGTCAGGCAGGTAGCGCGCAAACAGCAGCGCCACCGCAGTGCACACGCAGGGGTAGATGATGCGGAAGATGAGATTCAGAACGTCCCAGTGCTCATCGTCGCGGCCCTTGCACAACGGGATCTGAGGCCGAAAAAAGTGGTGACACCGCAAGGGGTATGTTATGTGGAGGCTCGCACAGCTGACACGCTTGCGTGAGGTTTACCCGGGACGGCCACTATCGTGCAGCCCCCTGTTGACGGAATTGGTTCAACGTTAACCCCCTGTTGACAGCCTGCACAACGTATACTCAAGTCCACCGACGGATGGGTTGCAGCTGGTGCTGCGGCACAGGGAGCACAACAGCTGACCCTCCCCTCACCAAGTAAAGCAGGCATGAGGACACGAACGACGTGGTGAGGCCTGCAGTTGTGTACAATCCTACTGAGTGCACGTCCGCGTGGGCGGTGTACAGGCTGTGCACCAGCTCCGCCACGTGCTGCCGGCCAAGCGGGTAGCACACCAGCATCGACACCTGTATAGGTTTGAGAGAGAGAGAGAGAGAGAGAGAGAGAGAGAGAGAGAGAGAGAGAGAGAGAGAGAGAGAGAGAGAGAGAGAGAGAGAGAGAGAGAGAGAGAGAGAGAGAGAGAGCGCAAGGGCAGGCGGTCAGCGGGTCTGTTCGGCAGGGGTCCAGGATTGTGTGATGTGCTGATTGCCCATGCGCATCATTTGGGGACGCTGTAACCCCGGTGACAAACTGGTGGCTAGAGCGGGCTGAGTTGCTGTTAAAACCAACTCGATTGCTTTGATGTGCGGGATGCAGACGGCACCCGCGCCACCCGCGCCCCAGCAGCACCCACCCCTCCGCGTCACCCACCAGGCACGTGCCGGCCAGTGCGGAGTGCACGATGAAGTTGTAGGTGCGGCGCACCTCCGCCTCCGCGGCTTGGCTGCTGTAGCTCACGCCCAGCACCACCGCGTACATGATAAGCATCAGCACCTCCAGCACGTGCGGGAACACCTGCAAGGTCAGGGCCGGGCCGGCAGGTTCAGTGATGACAGTACCGGTACCTCGGGTGCACGAAACTTGACGGACAACCCACACTCCTAGAGCTCTGTACCAGTAGGCGCCGCCCGCCCACCTTGCGCAGTTTCATGATGAACGCGAGTAGCCCTAGCGCCAGCACGACGCCCGACGTGGCTGTGGCCACAATCAGGCCAATGCGGAGGTGTGTGTCCTGCAGCGCCGTGGCCACAAAGTACGGCACAAAGATGAGGAAGATCCAGTTGCCGCCCACCAGCTCCTGCACCGCCTGCGTGTCGCGCGTGCCGGAAGAAGCCGTTGTGCCGGTAGGCCAGCCGGGGCCGGGGCCGGGGCCGGTCAGGGGCCGGCCATGCGGCGGCGGGAAGGCAAGAGCTGGTGACTGCTGCGGTAACGGTGCCGGACCAGGCGCGGGCGCAGGGCCGTTGCGGCGCTGGAATATGGCAAAGCGCGTGCGGCTGGGCTGTGGCACACTGGCGCCTGACACGGTCAGTGGTCGGGCGGCACTGTTGCCTGGTGTGAGCATGTCAGCCAAGTACTGCGGCGCTGGAGGTGGCGGATTTTGTGCCTGCGCTTGCGCCTCGCCTGGATGTTGCTGCCCAGCGGCGATGGGCCGGACGGACTGGCCGGCTGCTGGCTGCTGGTTGTGCGGTTGTGGCTGCATCCCCATCTGCTGGGGGGCCTGGGCTGCAGTGGGCTGGCGCTGGAAGAAGCGGGCGAAGCCACCGGCTTGCGGTTGCGACGGTGCCGCCGGCAGTGGCGCCTGCCACGGCTGCATGCCTGCGTGCCCGCCACGCGGGTTCATATTGTGACCTTGTAGTCCTGGTGGTTGCAGCTGCGGTTCTTGCTGTGCGTGGGAAGCCGGCACCTGGAGCTGGCCAGAGTGCGACGCTGGAAAGGCCGCATGCGATGGCGTTGCAAGCACGCCCTGGCCTGGTTGACCATACGCGCTCGCATTCATGGCTATAACTTGATACATATACGATCAGGATGGTCACTGAGGGGGGTGCTAACTGGAAAAGTCGAGCTCAAGGGCAGCGATGCACCTGGTAACCGCTGGGTCCTCAGCCTAAACAACCGCCGAGATCGCAAGCATTTTTAATAGAAGGATGTAGGTTGATTGTTTTCAAGCTTGTCCGATTAAAGAGACCATGGGTTGTCGACGGAGTTACGGGCGTAGTAAGTCATTTGCTCTCAACATAGAGACTCGGCTGCTGTTATGAGGCGCATGTAAAACACACAATGCATACCAGCTTTATCACAAGATACGATATTGCCCCAGGACCAGAGCCTGCAAAGGATGAAGCCGACGTGCCCATGCGTGACGCGACCTGGCAGGGTTTTGACAACACAACATGGCGGGGATTCACGGAGTCCCGGGGCGGGGCGGGTTTGGCCGAGAAGAGTGCCCGACGGAGCATACAAGCTCGTCTGTTGCTATATGAGGCGGCTGCTGATGATCTGCAGGTACAACCAAGGGTACAACTCCAACTGGCTGGATGTCGGCACCGACGAGGCGACCAGGCACGCAGGGGCACGCAGGATCTCTAGTATGCTTTAGCGGGTTGACTACAGCAGCCGATTGGCCAGGGCCTTTGCCTTCGGTCGGTGACGGGCAGGGTATTGGGGCAGAGGTTGCCCGGCTGGCTAGCCTCGTGGTGTCGCGGGACGGCACTGAGATTTGCCCGTGCAGGAAGACCGACGGGTGCCTGCTCCCCTTCCTCACTGCGCTACACAGCGTGATCCTAGCTGGACGCATACAACCGGCGGGTGAGTCAAATGAGCCTATGAGGTGAGTCACAATGGACGGCTGTGAGGCAAAGAGGCAGAATATCTGAGGGCCCCCCGACAAGAAAAGGTGGCTCTCCATCTCAAGGGATAAGTGGCCTTTTGCCCACGCCACGTTGGTGCGACACCCTCTTACGACACCGTACACATTCATTCTTGTAGCATCTTCGGTGTTGGTGCATGTATGAGGCCGAGGCACGCACGCGCGGGCTGGGGTGTTCCTGGGGGGCGGCTTCGGCCCCCCTGTATCCGGGGCACCGAGGGCAACGATGGGCCCCTCAAAAGGCCTTGTGAAGGTCAACTGCAGTCAGTCCTCGAGTCTGCGCTCCAGGCCAGCTGTTACGGTCCGAATTGTGCGCACCCCACCTCCTCTCTGCGCCAGGGCTTCATCCTCCGCCCTCTCTCGGTCCCGCCTCCGCTCGGCGGCGTGCGTGCGCGCGTTTATTCGCGTGACATCCAGGCAGGTGAAGTAGGCCCGGCATCGCGCAGGTAGCTGAGGACATGGCCACGGTTACGGAATAAGCAACCTTGCCAGCTGCCAGGCACTTTGCCGGATCCTTCGTGCCCGGTGTTGCCCGTACCCTTTTCTGAGAGAGTAGAAGGAAGGGGAAGGCGCAGCACCAAACCGGCACACAACCTGCAACGCGAGCAAGCAGAACGCCAGGGACAACCGCACTAGCCACTGAAACCCAAGGGCACTCCTCCGGGGCAAAGCAAGGGCAGACCAGGGCCCCCAAAAAAGGCGAAGCAACCAGGGGGGGGGGGTAGGAAACAAAGTGCCAGACCCCATGCCCTGAAATCCCCCGGGACCCCAATTGAGGGGACGACCGACCCCCCCACGGACAAAACCTTGTTGTTTAGGGGTTAAAACCCCTCCATTTGATACCAAAGTGGTGCCAATCGACTCCTCTTGACGAGCACTATCACTCCGTGCCATCAGCGGTCCTGTTCTGAGACTTCGGTCACGGGCGGGATCCTATCCATGGAAATCCCCTCGATCCAGACCACCCCGCGCTCAACTCTGTGCCGCGTGACGAATGGACAATGTGCATCGGCAGCCTTGTTAGACGTGAACTCATGTGCACCAGCGCTAGAGAGCCCAGCCGTGGCAGTGCGCATGTGTCGAATGTGGGGACATGTGCCGACATGTCCACCCCCGGACGCGCAACTCACCTTCCCACGCTTGTTTGTGTTTATTACGGCATAACATGCACATATGAACCTCGCAGTGCTGCGTTTGGCCCCCAGTTCTGCTTGTGGGGCGCTTCCCGAAATCCGCCAGGATGGGCTCCCGAAACCCGGTGGACCCCCAGGGACGACGACCGACCCCCCAACTTTGGCGGCCCAGAACTTCCTCACCAGACACCCCCTGACAAAACTAAAAGCACGTGCATAATGCTCTCCTTAACCTCTGTAATTTTGAGCATGGGGTAAGAAACTGAGCTTTCTATCCCCCCCTGAAGCAACCACCAAACTCACAGAACAGAGCACCCAAGCCCAAACCACCGCGAGAACGGGAAACCACCACAGGCAGACAGCGCCGGCGCCCCCGCACTAACACACTGCAAACCGGGCCCCGGGTCCCAAGCAAGCCAGGGAACACAGGCAGCAGCTACCCGACCGCCATGCACGCACGCTGATCCAAGCGGCCGCGCGCTCGGACCCAGCAACGAAGCAGTCCAGCGACGACATGGGAACCACCGCAGGCGCACGACCATGCGCAGTCACACACGCACCAACCCGCAGCAAACCGGGGCACAGGCCGCACGTAACCGGGGCACACAGGCCGCAGCGAACCGACCTCCACAACAAAGCAGACCGGCTACCGCACCGGAACCATTGCCCGCGCACGGCCAATCGAGGCACACACGCACTAACACGCCACCAAACCAGGTCAGCACACTAGAAGGGCCCCGCCCAGAGCGCCCGCAACAGCTCCGCATCCGCGCACGCAACCTCCAGCAGCTGCGGCACCAGGCCCCGTGGGCACACGGGAGGGCCACCATCCGCCACCCATTCCCGCTCCCAAGTGCAGACGTCCCCACGGAGGGACCTCAGGATCAAAGCGCGCCCAGTGCCACGACAGCACACCGCGTACTGACCACTCGCATCCCACAGCGCCTGTTGCAGGTCCGCCTCAAAGGTAGTGCCGGGGCTGATGGGGGCCGCATCGCGGTCAGCCAGCGAGGCCGCGACGTCTGCCGCGGACATGATGTTCCTGAACTCGCCGACACCCACATCAGGGTCCGGGCCCACCCCAGCCGCCCCAGCGCCACCGCCGGCCTCGCCGCCACCACCGCCAAACAGGCCTTCTGCAGCCACGGAGCTACTCGCACGTCGCTGCACTATACAGTACACGCGGTCCGTCCTGCGCCCCATCCTGCGCATTACGGATATGGCTCGCGTGCGGAAGCGGCGGAAGCGATTCATGCGCTGCGGGCGGCCCTGGCGCGGCTGTGGGCTTTGGTGTGGGAGCCGCGACACAAGGAACCGCTCTGGCGTCTGGCAGTCAATGGGTTCACAGGCTTTGGGATGCTTGCGGCGTGGGCCGCGGATGGACGCGTGGAGAAATGCCCGTGTGGGACTCAGATGACTGCTGGGGCTAGGGTTCATCACTTCTGGGACTGTGTGGTGGCGGAGGCTCTGCGTGACGTGTTGCGGGAGCATGCGAATGTGGACATCACACGGAACCAGTTGTGGTTAGTACAGGCGCCACCAGGGCTATCGCAGGCGGTGTGGGACATCGTGTGCTTGGCTGCTGTGGCGGCCCTGGAATACGGCCGACAGCGCCTTTACGCTTGCCGTGATGCCGCAGACCGGACTGCGGAGGTTGCTGTTGTGCGAAGGATCGGTGTGGAGGTGATTGCGGACTTCTGGTCAAGGCTAGCTGCGTTTGTGCAGTTTGTGAGTCTGCGTCGGCCTCCGCGCCGCTGTGACCTTGTCCCGAACCAGCACCCGTTCCTAGCGTCAGATGATGTTGGAGGGGTTATCTTGGTAGGGCCAACAGCGGACTCGCCACCGGCCTCACCCTAGCTTGTCAGCTTAGGGACTCGCAAGAGGTAGTCTTATGACGCCGACCCACGGCTTAGGTGAGCAGCGCTAGCGTTTGCGGTGAGCCGGGCCTGGGGTTCCTCCCCTCTCCGGAGGCGAGGAGCATGGGGGTCATTCGGGGACCTCTCCTCGGGTGAGCGTGCGTGTCTCGTACGTTTTTGGGGCCCTGGCTTAGTCCACGGCTGTCGTCCCACATGTAACCTCTATCAGCTACTCGCACGCCCAGCAGCGCCGCCGTCCGCTCCAGCCACCGAAGGCGACGGGCCGACGGCTGCCACCCAGCCGACTGCAGCAGGAAACCAGCCCGCAGGCCAGAGCCCGCGGCCCCGACGGCGCGGGTGTCCGCGCGCTTGGCGGCAGGGGCCTCATCGAGGCCGTCGGCCTCCTGAAAACCACGCCGCCCCAAAGCCAATCGCGGATCCACCAGCATGGCGGCCGGCCGACCGGCACTGCCAGAAGGCATTGGAAGTGGTGGCGCCCCTGGGAGCGGCGGTGGCGGCGGCAGCGGCGGCGGCAGTGGAAGCGGCGGCGCTGGCGGAAGCGGCGGCACCGTGGAAGCGGCGGCGGCGGAGGCGGGAGCGCAGGCGCCACGACCGCCGCCGGCAGTGGCTCGGGCAGCGCCAGCGCCACGGCTGCCTTCCTCCGACCTGATCGAGCCTTGCCGGAGTGCGCTGGCGGGGAAGGCGAAGACGGACGCCCCTCTTGCGGCCGCGGCCGCCGCAACCGCCGCGAGGCGCCGGGCTCGCTGCGGGTACCGGTTCCACTTGAGTAAAGTACGCAGGCGCGCACGCGGCGAGGACTAAACATGTTGGTGCTAGTTGATAGATGTGCTGTGTGGAAGCGCTCGCCCCCCTTCCACCAGCGTGCCGTCCCATTGTGAACTGAAAGTGCACCCAATACCAAATGCTATAATATTGCGCACACTCACACGTGCAGGTGTGCAATCTCACAAGCTCAAGGGTGGCTCGCGTGCCCGCGACGTCCAAGTATGCCAACTTACACTGCGGGATTGCGTGGGTACAATCTGGTTGACGTGAAGTCCAGTTTGGTGTTTTGGGTCAGGTTTCAGAAAGGCTCAGCTCAGGCAACCATCGCCAAAGTTAAGTCTTGCAGTACAGGGCCGGACGCCAACTTTGCCTCGTGAGACCACCAGCGCATCCGTAGATGACCCCAGCGCTCTGCCTGGTTATTGGCTCACTGCAGGCACGGGGTGGGTTGACTGCCTTTGGCCCAGTTGCGATGTGGCCTCGCTCTCACAGGTCATCCACCTCAGCAGGGCAAGGAGGGTGTAACCGTCTTGCGCACTAGTTCGGACCCACGCACTCATCCGGAGTCCAATGCGGGACCTCAACGGTCAGGGTGGATCTTGGCAGTTCGCACCAATGAAACAAGAGGATTGTCACCTAGGTTGACAAGGGAGCGAATCCCGATACATGGCGGCAATGGTGGCGGGTGCGGCTGCGACGGTGGCGGCGGCCCTGGGCCCAGCGTGGCGGCGTGCATGTGCGTAGCGGAGGGTCAGGCAAGGCCAAGTGGACGAGGAGCGAGAAGCGGCGCCGGCGCGCAGGCTGAGACCTGTCAGTGTCTGGTTTGCGGTCTTTGCTGGCGAGCATAGCATAGCACAGTGTGTAGTAAGATGTGTGGCTGTTTGCTGCTGTGCTTGTGCTTCACAGCGGGAAACGGCTGGGCACATGGCAAGCGGTGCCTGTCGTTGCCTGTAGCGGCCGACCCCGGCTATCTCCGGGAGATGAGGTAGACGCTTGCGGCCTCAGACGGGAGACATGGTGTGGGCGCAGCCCACTTCTCCCTTGGGAGGGAGGACCACTAGTCCACTACCAGTACTATCTTGTCACAAGCTCAAGGGCGACAGGGCCCTTGCATTCCTGTAACAGATGGCAGGGTTGCATTAGAGAGCACAACGGACGCAAACACGCAGGGCTGAGTGTACGATGCGGTGCGGCAGGATTATTTGTGTCTTGTAGAGTTGTATGTGTGTCTGCATACGTATGTTTGTGTGTCTGTGCGTAATGTGTGCGTGTGTGTGTGTGTGTGTGGATGTGTGTGTGTGTGTGTGTGTGTGTGTGTGTGTGTGTGTGTGTGTGTGTGTGTGTGTGTGTGTGTGTGTGTGTGTGTGTGTGTGTGTGTGTGTGTGTGTGTGTGTGTGTGTGTGTGTGTGTGTGTGTGTGTGTGTGTGTGTGTGTGTGTGTGTGTGTGTGTGTGCGTGCGTGCGTGCGTGCGTGCGTGCGTGCGTGCGTGTGTATATATGCGCCAACCAGGAGAAACGCATAATCCTTGAAGTGCGAGAGCTGCGACGAACGGGGGCCGTGGCCAAGGAGTGCTGTTGGAAGCATAGCGCCATAGCGCCTCAGGCAACCAAGCACCCAGAATGCCCTCCGCGTGCGGGCATGCCCTCGCACCGTACATCCACACTCACAGCTGGCAACTCCTGGCCCTCAACATCCCCCAGCAATTGCTGCCTGCCGGTATCTCGCACAGCGCTGCAGCACGTGGCAGTGCTGCTTATGGAACTGCGGCCGGAACGCGCAGAGTGCACGGCCTGAAGGAGCGCGTCAGTGTAGCGGCATTCGACCGGGGCGTTCGCGGAGAGCACAGGGGGCAGGAGCTGGGGCGTAGGCCACACCTCCACCGGCTTCCTGAAGTTAATTCATGCCCCATTTATACGCCCCTGGTGTTGCTTCTGTGGCCATTCGCCCGCGTTGACCTACGAAACCTGAAGCCTGTCAACCAGTGTTGGCCTCAAGGTACCTGTATGGTTGCGATATTACAAAGAAGGGACAATCCGACCAAGCAAGGGTGCCCGTGCACCCAGGTCAAGAGGGACCATCTCCGGCCCGAAAGGAAACCACCCTCCCCCCAGTTGGCTACCGACCTTCCACAACCGTGCAACAGGTCTTCGCGTAATGCGTGTCTCGGCAGCTGCACAGCGAGTCGAAGCTAAGCCCAAGCCCGCCAAAGCCCCACCTGTATGGCCCCTTCCAAGGCCTGTGTGGTTGATAGGTGGTTGCGTGCCTTCCTACCTCGTGAGAACCGGAGCCGGAGTGCTCCTTGTAACTCCAAGAAATTATGACATCCGCCTGACTGTTCTCCCCTGCCCGGTGCCTGGCTCTCCCTAGGTTCGCTCCGACGCCTGTTCACCCGGCCACGCCCGGCCCTTGGTTACCCCTGAACAATACCGGGAGCGATACTCCCACATGTGTCGAACCTTTACAGCTTGGTCAAACTTCCACGCCGCCTCCTGCATCGGGGCGTGGTGGAGGCTGGGCCGCTCGGGCTCGGGGCCTCGGCTGGGCCTGGCGCCGGGCCGGGCCGGGGCACCTGGCCAGGCGTGGCACACACCCAATGAGCGCTCACGATGGAAACCCTTGACACGGATACACCGTCCCGGCTGCATGTATTAATATAATCGACATAGAAAACGAATGATAGCTTGATTTTTGTAAAAGGAAAGGGATGCAGTTGCCCGGGGTTCTACTGTGCGTCGTCGGGAGCTTGGGCAGGGGCGTCTTCGGGCAAAGGCTGCACTATGCCTTTGCTTGCAGCGCAAAGTGAGCTCACTGTAAAAACCTTGATGGCTTGACCCCAGCCGCTGAGAGTTCTTGCATCTCCGCAGGTCCCAATTGCAGCGGCACGAAGCTGCAGCGCAGTCATGTGGAGTTCTGTCTCGGTGCTTCTCAGGCGTGCCTGCTCACACGGTAATTGTCTGTCAGCACGCAGAATCGGCGATGTTGATGCGCACGACTTGGTGAGCTTATTCAGCGTTTCCTGTTCTGCAGATCGTCGGCATGCCAGCATTATCACCTACTATGTCTCAAGGGAACATCGCGAAGTGGCACGTGAAGCCGGGACAGGAGGTTTCGCCGGGCTCGGTCCTCGCAGACATTGAGACGGATAAGGCCACGCTGGCATTTGAAAACCAGGACGAGGGCTTTGTTGCAAAGCTTCTTGTGCCCGATGGTGCGCGGGACATTCCGATCGGACAGCCGGTGCTGGTGCTGGTGGAGGACGCCAGCAGCGTCGCAGCCTTTGCCAACTTCACGCCGGGGCAGTCCGCACCCGCTGATGCTGCCCCTGCTGCCCCCGTGGAGCAGCCCCCAGCAGCCATTGCTGCACCTGCGCTGATGGAGCATGCCTACCCGCCCCACACGGTGAGATGCATGGTCAAAGGGTGCTGCGGTTAGTTGTGAAAGGAGTAGCCTTACAGACAGACCATATCTAGCCGCTTACAGCCTTTGCAAGCTGCTGCTTGGCCATGGAGTCCTCATATACACAGATATCCTCTCGCCTGCGATCTGACGGGCTTTGACTCGCGGCCTGGACGCGCTTGTCCAGCACCTGGTGCCCAGCCAAACTACGATACTGTATGTGTCTTGGCGCTGCGAGTAATGACCCTGTGCCCCGCACGCACTCCCCGCAGCGGCTGACAATGCCCTCCCTGTCACCCACCATGGACCGTGGCAATATCGTGGCGTGGAAGGTGGGCGAGTGGGCATGCAAGTGGACTGGGGACGGGAGCACTCGGTGGCTGGGTTGGGTCGGAGACCCGTGTGACAGCGGCGTGGTTCCGGTATTCGCGGGCTCCTCGAGTATGTCGAGTAGGCTGGTGGCAGCAACCAGCGTGTCTGAGTCGAGGTTTTTAGAGCGGCAGCTCCGGCGGCGCAAGCCGTGGTGGGACATCTCAATGCGCACAGCCCGGCCGTCGTGCCCTCGGTCAGCCGGTAGCTACGGCTCATGCAGGTGCTGCTGGGCGTATGGAAGCTTGTTGGGGACGTGCTATCGATATTGCCGATGGCGTACCTAGGCCATGGCGGAGTGCGGCTGCATGGCGGCGGTGGCAACGGCAGTCGCTGGGGCTGCGGCAGCTAGGAAAGCGGGAAGCTAGGGAAGCGGGATGAAACCACACACAAGGCGGGAACCCGCCGCCGCAGCTGACGCTGCTGCATCCCATACTGTGCGCACGCGCCGCCCGCCGCAGGTGTCCCCGGGCACTGCCATCAAGGCTGGTGACGTGCTTGCGGACATTGAGACGGACAAGGCCACGCTGGCGTACGAGGCGGTGGCGGAGGAGGGCTACGTGGCGGCGCTGCTGGTGCCGGAGGGCACTCGTGACGTGGCGGTGGGCACGCCCCTGGCGCTGCTGGTGGAGGACCCCGAGCACCTGGCCGCCTTTGCGCGCCTCACACCCGAGCAAGCGCACGCGCTCGCGCTGGGACCGCAGTCTGGCCAAGCAGCTGCGGCCGCGGGGATTACGCCGCCGGCATCGCAGGGGCCTGCAGAGGCGGCACCTCGCGTGGTGGCCAGTGAACGGCTGGGTCCGGCTGCTCGGCTGCTGCTGGAGTCGTCAGGTCTGAAACCCGAGGACGTGACGCCCACCGGCCCCAACAACATCATCACCAAGGCGGATGTGCTGGCGGCCATTGCCGGGGGCGTCAAGCCGGGCAGCGCCGCAGCGGCCAAGCCCGCAGCCACCAAGCCTGTGGCCGCAGCTACAGCCCCTGCGGCAGCGACGTTGAAGGCAGCCGCCCCCGTAGCCGCGGCAACGGCGGCTGCTCAGCCTTCCGCTGGCTCAGCAGGGCCGAGCGGCAGCGGTGGTAGCGGTGGCGGCAGCTACACGGACACGCCCAACAGCCAGATCCGGCGCATCATCGCCGCCCGGCTGCTGGACTCCAAGCGCAACACGCCCAGCTTATACATGCGCGCGGACGCCTGCCTGGATGCGGTGGCGGACCTGCGGGCTTCGCTCGCGGCACGGGGCACCAAGGTGGGTGCGGTGGGCTGAGCATCCGGCACGGCAGCAGGCAGCCGGGTGAGGATCAAGCCGCGCACAACCGCACACCGAACAAAACGTATCGTAGGTTCCCTTAGCAACACTACCGTAGCAATGCCAGGTACAATACGACGCGCCCGCAGCTCTGGGGCAATGACTTGTTGGCCCGCTGGCACCTGTTTCTTGCTATGCGAAGTGCAGTGCGCTCCATTGTTAGCCCAAGGTCGCGGTGCGCGCGAAGGGTGTGGCATGGCATATGCGGCTTGACACATTCAGTAATGACACCCATGCTGCAAACACATCAAACACACCGTACAGTATCGCCTGTGCGATGTGCAGGTGTCGGTGAACGACTGTGTGCTCCGCGCGGTGGCTCTGGCACTGCGCGATGTGCCGGCGGCAAACGTGCACTGGGACGAGGCCGCAAGTGACGTGCGCGCCTTCGGCGGCGTTGACATCAGTGTGGCGGTGGCCACAGAGCGCGGCCTCATCACGCCTATCGTGCGGGCGGCGGATGTCAAGGGGCTGCTGGCGGTGAGCCGCGAGGTGCGGGCGCTGGCGCTGAAAGCCAAGGACAACAAGCTCAAGCCTGAGGTAGGTGTGGACTTTGGCCTGCGGGCGTGGGTGGGTGGGTGGGTGGGGGCAGCATGGTAACTGTGTGAGCGATTATCGCCGGCTTTGCAATCACGTTGCACGTCAGTGGGCCTGGCGGTGCGGGCTGTCCCATGGCTGGTGACATCAGTGTCGGTGCATGGGTAGCACGGGTTTATGTGGGAGGCTGAGTGACATGCCTGGGAGTCTACCGCAGTTGCGCAAGTGTCCGCAACTTGCTCACAATTTCGTCAGATTGTTAGACATTTTGTTGCTTCTACCTGAAAGCCTCCCCCAACGTGTCTGCTCGTCGCGCTCTGCTGCTCGCCGCGTGTTGTCTCACAACTTACACGCGTGTCTGGCTGCCAATCCTCCTCCCTCAGGAGTTCACGGGCGGCTCATTTACGGTGTCCAACCTGGGCATGTACGGCCTGACGCACTTCAGCGCCATCATCAACCCGCCGCAGGCTGCCATCCTGGCGGTGGGCGGTGCCACGGAGCGGGTGGTGCTGGTGGGCGGCCAGCCGGCGGTGCGCAGCGCCATGAGCGTGACGCTGTCCGCCGACGGGCGGGTATACGATGGCGAGCTGGCGGGCGCGGTGCTGGCGGCCTTCAGGCGCCACATGGAGCAGCCATACGAGCTGCTGAGCGCCACCAGCAGCTGAGCGCCTGAGCGATCAAGGGGGTGAAAGCGTGGCATGTCACTGGAGGCAGCAAACCCCTCAGCCACCCTGTCGGGCGTCACGGTTTGCAGCCGACGTAACGTATATCCCGAGTGGATAGTTGGGGGGCCGACGTAACGAGTATACCGAGTGGGTAGATGCAGGGTTTAAGATGCCTTGCCGTCTGGTAACGCACCGACATTGGATGTGTCCCAGTACCAGTTGTCTTACAGGCTGCGCTCACAGGTGAAATGCACGTCCGGGCCGGGAACAAGGGGTGTCAGCTTTGTACAGCTGGAAAATGGGCTGAGCCCCCGTACGCTTGGGAGCTAGTAGGAATGTATCGGCCCCAGAGCCTCAGTCCCCACCGCCTCATGCCCCTACGAAGCACAGGCGCGTGGCTAGGGACACTCGGGTTGGGGCCAGGGCCGGATTTTCCACGCCATCCTTGTGCGTGCCTTGGAACGTTACCAAACACCCCAAGCCTTTCTCTAGCCTCCTGCATAGGCAACACCCCTCCGGCGCCCCACGCTCAAAGGGCTAGGCGCGGGGCGGGGGCGACCTCGGGGCTTCTCGGCATCCTGGCGCGTCGGCAGGCAGGGCTCGGCAAGTCGCAAGGTTTGGCTGTTGCACACAGTTTCGACATTCTTGCCCCAAGACGCTTGTCGTCGACATGTTTGATACATGGCTGTAAGAAATTAGGGCCCGAGAGCTATACTCGCGACTCTCGCGAAAGTCAATTGTCCATGAACGCGCCAAGGCAGTTCTCGCTCCGCCCGAATTTTCCCTGCCACCTATTTACATGCAATAGGCATTATCGCGGTTCCCAGAACAAACTTCCTTTTTTGGTCCGTCGCCCGGCTCCTTACGTTCCTTACGTTCGCTTGCGTTCACTACGTTCGCAAGCGTGAAATTGCAGCCTACAGTGCCTGTATGTGCTATTTCATGTTTGTAATCTATTTGTTTAGCAGCTCTGAGTCACCCCAGGGGCCTGGGAGCCCGCGCGGGGCCCCGGCGGGCATCGCCCTCAAAGTCAACCCCGCCCACAGTCTGCAATTGCCTCCCCCGAATGGCATACATGATAAAGTATGTATGTCTTAGCTGCACATGCTGGCAAAGCCTGTCCAGGCCGCGAAACCGAACAGGCTTGCGCAACACCTTACATACAGTCTGTGGATGTTTTGGCTGTTTCGCTTCTGTTTTTGAGTAAAATATTACATTGTATTTACAACTGGCAGTTCGGGGGAGGCAATTGCAGGGGCGGGGTTGACTTTGAGGGCGATGCCCGCCGGGGCCCCGCGCGGGGCCCCGCGCGGGCTCCCAGGCCCCTGGGGTGACTCAGAGCTGCTAAACAAATAGATTACAAACATGAAATAGCACATACAGGCACTGTAGGCTGCAATTTCACGCTCGCGAACGTAGTGAACGCAAGCGAACGTAAGGAACGTAAGCAGGCCGGACGGCACTCCAAAGTGGAAGTTTGTTCTGGGAACCGCGATAACAAATACTAATACGTAGCAGTCGCGGTTTGCGCCAGTATGCTATGTTATGCCGACGCACGCAGCGCCACCAGCCAATGTTTGACGTGCTTGAAAAAAAACGCAACACGCACAAGCGATCATGACGTTGTAGAGTTGCCCCTTGCCAGGGCCAGTCGGCGGGGGAAAGTTGGCACCAGCATCGGGGGAGTTCGTTGTGTCGGGGCAGGGGGTGGGGGGTAGAATCTTCCAGAACAGACCCCATGCTTGAAACAGATACAGCTTGAAGATCGCGGTCTGGGTGTGTTGCTTCTCGGTCGGCGGGGCATGGGGAGGTTGGTCGCAACGCGGGCGCGGATGTGGTGCCTCGGCAGGATTTGGGGTCTCGTCTCGGCCACAGGTCACATGCCGGCTCACGCTCTCGCAGAGGACCTGAGGACGCCCGCCCCTGACCGGAAACCACCTCCAGACTGGGCTGTGGTACTTGCATACTCTCAGCCTCTCAGGTCTGAATTCAAGCAACTTACCACACAGTGAGTCGAAGCCAAGCGAGAGACACCCGCTTAAGCCACACCTAAGCCACACCATATAGCTTTACCGTCACCGTGATTTCGTGGTCTGGTGTCACAGACGCAGGAAAGCCCCAAACACGAAACACTGCCGACACCCCACACCCGCACGGATGCCATGATAAGTTCACACACCTCATCAAAAAACAGGCCGGGAAAGCACGGGTCACACGCCTGGCTGCGTTCCAGGTGGATCTCTTGGGGTTCGCGCTATCACAACGCATCGTGACTGGTTTACTGAGCGGCGGCAGGGGTGAAGCAGGGTGAGAGGGAGGTGCACAGTGGGACGTGTGAACATCATACGGGCTTTATGTCGCCTCTTTCGCTGTCTTATGGCCCTGATGTATGTCGCAGCATTGTCACATAGCCTTACGGCCCCCTGTGGGCGCCGGTCTATGGCACAAGAGTGTCGGCTCGCCTGGCTGGGCAGCGCTCAGGGCCCCACCATGGCGCCGCGGCCTGGGCTCCTGCGTGCTATGCCCTGCCGGGCGCGACTGCAGTGGCGGCTGCTGGACTCATCATACAAGCTAGCTGGGAGCCCAGGCGCCAACTGTGCACGCGGCGGAGGGGCCGGGCGGGCCCCGGTGGCCCCGAGGTGGCGCGGCGAGGGCCGCCGGCGACGGCACGGCGTGGCACACCTGCGCCATGCGGCTGCTTGCCTGTGCGAGTATTTCATATTACATATATAATATGTATCTTTGTTGCGTGTGAGGCAAGTGGCCTCGGGGCTGGTGCAATAAATTGTTTTCGCCTTTCCAGCGCGGCCGACCCTCGCGCGTGCCACGCAAGGTCAGGCTAAAGTCGCCACTTCCTGGCGTCGGTTCCTCCATATCTCTATCAGCGTATACATTCACGTAAAAGACCACAAACAAGATACCTTGAAGTGGGGTTAGGCCGACTCATTCTGAGATGCGATGCGGACCCGCCAACCATGCCGACATGCCCCACACGCGGACCAGCGATATGCGCCCTGCCCGGCCAGTATGCTGTGGGCATGCGTCTATGGTCAAAATCCTAGTCCAAGCAGGTTGGGGCATTTATGGGGCCGCCACACAGGCGCTGGGCCCGTCTATGGGCACTGCGCCGGGAGGGGCTGCCGGGCGCCCGGCCACCGTGTGGTCAGGGCACCGCTAGTAATGTCAAGCTGATTACCGTGTTTGCATGCCACCTAGTGTAGCTTGACACCGCGGGGCGGGTCAGGCGCGCCGCACAGCCTCCGGGGCACTGAGTGCTACACACGCTGCCACGCAGCGGGCACGTGCACACGCCCACAAATGAAGGCATGCATGCACTCCGGCGCGCCGACAACCACATGCCCTGGACCCTCTTGTGCATAGCAGCTGACATGTCACATATGTTTCCCGTATCATGACGCCGGCAGCCGGCCTGCGCCCGGTCGCACGCCCCGGGGCTCGTGACTGGTTTACTGAGCGGCGGCAGGGGTGAAGCAGGGTGAGAGGGAGGTGCACAGAGGGACGTGTGAACATCATACGGGCTTTATGTCGCCTCTTTCGCTGTCTTATGTCCCTGATGTATGTCGCAGCATTGTCACATAGCCTTACGGCCCCCTGTGGGCGCCGGTCTATGGCACAAGAGTGTCGGCTCGCCTGGCTGGGCAGCGCTCAGGGCCCCACCATGGCGCCGCGGCCTGGGCTCCTGCGTGCTATGCCCTGCCGGGCGCGACTGCAGTGGCGGCTGCTGGACTCATCATACAAGCTAGCTGGGAGCCCAGGCGCCAACTGTGCACGCGGCGGAGGGGCCGGGCGGGCCCCGGTGGCCCCGAGGTGGCGCGGCGAGGGCCGCCGGCGACGGCACGACGTGGCATGCCACCTGCGCCATGCGGCTGCTTGCCTGTGCGAGTATTTCATATTACATATATAATATGTATCTTTGTTGCGTGTGGGGCAAGTGGCCTCGGGGCTGGTGCAATGAATTGTTTTCGCCTTTCCAGCGCGGCCGACCCTCGCGCGTGCCACGCAAGGTGGGTTGCCTAGTACGCGACCCTCTCTCCATAGTACGCATATTAATACAGCGTACTAGGATTTCTAGTACAGTACGTTATAATACGGTGCACGATACGCTGGGCCACGAAATCCGGGGGAAATGCCAGTGCAAACACGACACGCGTGCCCGCCCGCTTGAATCGGTGTGGATTTGGATTTGCGTGGCCATAGTCTTCTAGCGGAATTTCATTCAACTTATTAAACTCACAATGTTACAAGAAACCACACCTGCAGTGCGGAGAGCAGTCAATTCGAGAACTTCGACTTCCAGCACCCCTCGCGCCCCTCGCCCGCCATGGCGCTGCCACGGCCCCCCCTGGTTTCCCCAGCACAACGTATGTTCCAAACGTACTAGCTGACGAGGGCAGCGTACAATACGTAGTACAGTACGTAGTACATAGTACGCGTACTACGAACGACGCAACCCTGGGTTCCACTGCCTGGCCCCTCCAACCGAGATCGTCATGCCGTGCCAGCTGCTGGTCAGAAGCCTGACCAGAAGTTGGCACTGATGATGATAACATTACAATGACAGGCTGAGTTATTGCACCACACGTGCCCGTTCCATATGGGCGATGAAGGTCTTCACGGGATCAACCAGTGTACGGTACTCATAACCGTCCTAACACACCTATGCTTGCGACAATTATAGGGCGTCCCCTGCCCTGGGCCCCTGGCCCGCACGGACCATACGCCGGGACCGAAGGGGAACCGCTATCAAAGGGGAACCGATAAACACCGGCTGGTCACCACCTGCGAGCCGGCGCCGCTTCCTCCACGTGGCCGGATCTACTTCCTCCACTCTGTATATGCATGTCGCAGCTGGGACCCGGGCTGCAGCCGCTGCCACTACTCGGCTCAGGCGCCCAGCGACGCCGCTGCCGCCCGCCGCCGCCGGACCAGGGCTGCTTGGGGTAACAGGACAACACCTGCCGATCTAGTCACACCGCAGTGCTGCAGCCCGACGCCTCTGAAATCACCTAGCCTAGTCCACCACGCCTTATCTGTTGCTGCCCCCACCCCTCCCACCCACCCCATGCATCCTGCTGGCTGCATTAGATGCGCTTCACAATCTGCACGATGTCCTCGTCGTGCAGCACGTGGTCGCGGCCCACGCGCTGCGGGCGGTGCTTTACGGAGGAGCCCCACACCAGCGCGTACTTGAACTGCTTGATGAGGGTCTTGTGGATGCGGTTGCAAAAGTCCTCCACGGTGCAGCGCTGCCGGTGCAGCACCACCGGCTCATTGAAGTCGGGCAGCTTGCCTGCAGGCGTGCGTTGCAGGGCAGGGTGGCGCGATCCTCAGCCCCGAGGAAAGGAGCCCGCACTCAGGGGCCCAAAAGCAGCAACCGCACACCAAAGTGGCATGCACGCACTGCGCCCAGTCTCGACAGATGCGCTGCAGGCACGGGGACTGCAGCGAGACTGCAGGCGCATCCGTGTGGCCCGGGCCCACCTTTGGGCTTGGTGTACACGCGCACCAGGTCCAGGTACTCCCACGCCATCTCCACCAGCCCGTCCAGGTTCCACTCGTGGAAGGCGCAGATGGGGCAGTAGTGCGGCAGCCTGCAGGGGAGCGTGCAGCGGGGCCGAGGCGGACATGCAGGTGAGTGAGAGGGGCGAGCTAGTCGCTGTATGGGACAGACCAGGTGGGCGCCCTACAACGTCTATAATGCACAAACATGCCATATCGACACGCAGCGCTGGCTAACGAACACAGCGTGGTTGCGTATGCACGTGTTTCAGGCGTCCTAGGTACCCCAGGGCTGTGCCCCGCATTCGCACTGACTTGTCCATGACTTCTAGCTCCTCGATCGTGATCTGGTCGATCTTGTTGATGACGTAGATGGCGGGCACGTACACGCGGCTGCCCTCGATCACGTCCACCAGGTCGTCCAGGTCGTGGTCGTCCGTCATGTGGATGTCGGCGTTGTGAATGCTGCGGGGCCGCAAACAGGGGTTGCGGTTGGGGTCGGGGCAGCCAGCCGATGGGATGGCGGTGACATGACAATAAATAATACAGAAAATGTTAAGCGCGTCTAAAGTCGGCCAAGCAAGCAGGAGGTGGTGAAGAGGTGCCAGCTGCACCCGAGCCTGTTGGCCTGTCACACACAGGCCACATCGGGCTGGACACACTGCAAAGTATGTGATGCCACTGACGCAATCACACCGCTTACCGGTATTCCGAGCACACGGCCTTCACCGCGTCCAGGTCCATCTTGGGGTTTGCCACTGTGGTGGTGAAGTTAATGCCACCGCGGTCCTTCTTCCTGCAAGCCAGCATGTGCACGGTACACCGAAGTTGGGGTGGCCGGTAGTGCACACACACACACATGTGCTGGTGCTTGTTGTCCCGCCTGGACACGTCACAGATCTCCATGCAACCGGACAATATGCAAATGAGGGTGTGTTACAAGCGACAAGAACGCCAGCCAGAGGACGCCGGAGTGAGGGCTTGTATGTGTGTGCAACCCAGGCACACGCACACTGTTTCATGCGCTTGTGCATGCCGCAGAAGCCAATCCCGAGGAAAAGTGAAGTACCGTAGCCCCGAACTGTTCCGTCCCATGCAAGGGGGCCTTTTAAGCCGGAAAATGAGGACAGACCGGTGTGGGAGGCAGCGGGTTGAAAGGACGATAGCGCAGCTATTGCTGGCAAGCCCGGCTGTTGTCCATGTGGCTATGTTCTCCTCGTAGGCGCCCGCCCAGGACACACACCACAGACTCCACGCCATGCTTTATGCAGTATGAAGAAGCAGCACAACCCGCAGTAAAGCAACTTTCTCTCTTTGCGCTCTCAGGGGTGGCGCAAAGCTGCTCACCGGAAAGTGATGTTCGGCGGCTTCTTGTTGAGGCGGATGCCGAAGCCCTGTTCAGTTGAGGGAGGCAAGCATCAATCAGTGCAGGTACTGTCCCATGCAGTTCCGCTGGTGACGAGTTCACGCTGCGCCCTCGCCTGGGCTCACCTCGAGCTCGTGCTCGATGAGCCGCTTATGCGTGAGCGGCTTGAGGCAGTCCAGCACAATGAGGATCAGGTTGCACGTGCGCGCTGTGGAGATGACCTGTTGGCGGACATGGGTGACACGGGTGGGCGTAAAGAAGCCGATTGCCAACACCAGGCGAGCCCGAGACGGCATGAGTCACTGGTGGATGTTGGTGGTGACGGGCAAGACCCGCCCACGTGTGCGGCCCAACGCGAGCACTTGAGGAGACTGCACAGCGCCTGTCACCATTGGGACTCCCAAGCGCCTGCCCCCGCCTGCCCACCTGCCGACCGCGACCCTTGCCGTCCTTGGCGCCCTCAATAATACCCGGCAGATCCAACATCTGGATCTTGGCGCCGCGGTACCGCACGATGCCCGGAATACACGTCAGCGTCGTGAACTCGTAGTTGGCGGCCTGCACGCATCCGGTCAGAGGGCGGGTCGTGTTTTATGCCGACGCGGCCACAGTATCGGGCAAAAAAAGCCTCCCTTGCCTTTATCACCGTAACGGCACTTTGAAATCACCCCTGGCGCACCTCGGAGAAGGTGCCAGTCAGCTTGGTCAGCAGTGTGGACTTGCCCACGGACGGAAAGCCCACGAAGCCCACGCGGGCGTCGCCCACCTTCGTCACATCGAAACCTGGGCAGCCGTGTAGGTAGTAGCAGATCTTATGGGTCATTCAGCATATATGTGTGTTGCCTAGACAGCATGCTAGCAACGTGCGCTAGTGCAGGTCACCAGTGTGCTTGCTCACGCCGCATCAGAATTGATGCCGCTCTGGTCCAAGTAGGAGTTTCGTGGCTCCCTTACACGCCGGAAACCACACAGTACTGTCAATCTTATCAGGACAACTATCTGCTAGCTGTCCATGCTGGTCCCTAGCACAGACCCTCCCGCGAGCTGCACGGACCTTCTCCACCGGGTCCGCCTTTCGCGCCAGTGCTGGGCTCAAGCAGCTCTCGCCGCAGCTTCGCCAGCTTTGCCTGTCAGAATCCGTTCATAGGTCCGGCCGGAACACGCATTGTTGTACACCCGTTCGCCCCATGGGTTGGATGCGACGGGCCATCGCCAGACCAACCCGCAACACGCAAGCTCTTGCGGTCCCCTGGGTCCGCACGCGTGCCCCCCTGCGACGCACTCCGATCGTGTCGCCGACCCCCGCACCTTGAGCGCCCCCAGGTGCCCCATGGTAGCCTTGTTCTTTTGCGTCCTTGCCATCTGCAATTTAGCGAGCGACGCGTGTGACGATGAGAGCGACGAGCGCGAGCGCGGCGGCTACATTCTAGGCTAGTGTCTGTGCCCGCAGTCTTTCCGTGGCTTGCCTCATCTTCAATATCCTTGATCTTCTGTAACATACTCATTTTTGCTGATTTACAAAGGCAAGGGCGCGCAAAGGCAAGACAATTATGTAGAACAAGGTAATTCCGGCTGTGTGGGCGCCGAGTGCCCGGTCTGCTATAAAACGGATATAGCGTGAAACGTTTTGTTTATGCCAGCTGCCAGTGCTTGCCTGCTTGGCTGACTGGGAAGAAGCCCAGAAAAGCCGAGGCCCCATTGGTCCCATTCGGCCCTGTTTTTGGCCTGTGTTTCCGCCGTTCATGACCGAGGGCTACCATTACATATAGACTTGGTTGCATAACTACAATTGCTTCACCAATCCTTAAAGCACGCAGAGTGGAGCATCCTCGTCGATCAGTCGACGACTTGTCCACTGCAAGCTCCTGCTTGCGCTCGGATTTGATTCACGACTCTTAACAGGGTAAACTGGTTGTACGCTACAAGGTGTGTTTATCATGAAGGGCTCAGTCGTAGGACGAGACGAGCACTGAAGCGGAAACCTCAGTCTGGCATTCCGTTATGGAACGAGCGGTCATGATGAAAATCAGCTTTTGGTCACCAGAGATGTGGCCCCGCCTCGAGTATGTTGCGGAGCCAAGAGAAGGCACTCTTCAACTTCTGTGTGGGCGCCGGGGCCACTAGCGAAGTTTTCCAGACAAACCCTATACGAACTGCCACCATGTTTGGTGGTTCACGGCAGCTCCTGATGGGACTTCCACTTGTATGCTGCCACAGATGGCCAGCGCATTCGAGCACCCCCGGCACGCCGCCGGTCTGGACTTCGATGTGGAGAAGGGGGCCGCGCTGAATGCCTTTGCGGAGCGCACCGTCCGCCAGGGCTTTGTGCGGAAGGTCTTTGGGTGAGTTCTGTGTTTTGCCAGCAGTGCACGCGCAAGTGATGGGGGTGTCGGGCTGGCTGCGGCTGTCGAGCGTGGCTGGCTGCGGCTGTCGAGCGTGGCTGGCTGCGGGCTCTCTGTTACATCCTCTTGCGAATTTGCTTTCCCACCCCTTTTTTCCCGCCCCTCTTGCCTTCGTCTAGGCTACTGGCGGTACAGCTTGCGCTCACGACGGTCATTGCGGGGACCTTCGTCACGTCGACAGCCGTGAAGACGTTCGTGGCTGCCCACCCTTGGGTGCTGATGCTCGGCATGCTGGCGGGTTTCGGCATTCTCCTTACCCTTACCCTGTCGTCTTCGGCTCGCCAGAGCCACCCAACCAACCTGATTCTCCTGTTTGCGTTCACGGCCGCGGAAGGCGTTCTGGTGGGCGCCGCCTCATCCGCCTCCCGCACTGACATAGTGCTGCTGGCCTTTGGACTGACTGCGGGCATCACGGCGGCCATGACTGTGTACGCCCTCACCACCAAGAACGACCTGACCATGTCAGGCGCGGCGCTGTACAGCTGCCTGTGGGGTCTATTGCTGGCGGGCCTGGTGGGGATGTTCGTGCGCACCTCGGCCTTCAACATCCTGCTGTCGGCGGTGGGGGCGGTGGTGTTCAGGTGCGCGCCCTGCACAGCATTGCGACAGTGCTTGGCATGTGTTTAGGCGTTGCGCTGCCATATGGTAAGGCTGTATGATGCGCATCCAGGGCCTGTTGCCCTAACAATCCTTCCTGCCATGCCTCGCGTTGCATCGCAGTGTGTACATCGCCTACGATGTGCAGTGCCTTCTTGGTGGCGAGCACAAGTACGCGGTGTCCCCGGACGAGTACGTGCTGGGCGCCATCGCGATCTACCTGGACATCATCAACCTGTTCATGCACATCCTGCGCCTGCTCAACGAGGCCAACCGGAATTAGCTGATAAGGCAGCTGGTGTGACAGCGAAGGGGACGCGGTGTAAGGCGTGACCTATGCAGGGGGATATGGTGTAAAGCGTGATTCATGGGGAAACGCTGCGGACGCGGTATGAGGCGTTTTTGTTCATACTGCCTTACAGATGCGGCACTCCCCGTTTCTGTTTGAATATGGTGTCCTAACGGGCACAGGAGGGTTTCTTGGGTTGCCGATGTGATAGTACGCCCGCCAGGGGAGGCACCCGGAAATGCAGAACTTGTTATTGACGTGTGTTGCGGAACTAATGCGTACGTAGACCAGAGCGGAAGGCGGAGTGGGCTTGCAGGCGGCACGAGAGTAGGCAGTCAGTAGCGCAAGTTGCGAATTCACATGTTACCTCGTAACCGACGGTAAACGCTGTGGACGGTCGCGCCCATGGCTGGCTGACGGAAGGTGGCGGCTGTATTGGGATGGCTGGGCTGGACGACGGCGGCCGGGCTCGCGTTGGGACTACCAGAAAGGATGCGCCCGAAACCAACCTGGAGAACACCAACTTGTCAGCTGATAGAGGTTACATGTGGGACGACAGCCGTGGACTAAGCCAGGGCCCCAAAAACGTACGAGACACGCACGCGCTTGCGCACGCGCACCCGAGGAGAGGTCCCCGAATGACCCCCATGCTCCTCGCCTCCGGAGTAGAGGGGAGGAACCCCAGGCCCGGCTCACCGCAAACGCTAGCGCTGCTCACCTAAGCGGTGGGTCAGCGTCATAAGCCTACCTCTTGCGAGTCCCTAAGCTGACAATCTAGGGTGAGGCCGGTGGCGAGTCCGCTGCTGGCCCTACAAAGATAACCCCTCCAACATAATCTGATGCTAGGAATGGGTGCTGGTTCGGGACAAGGTCCCAGCGGCGCGGAGGCCGATGCAGACTCACAAACTGCACAAACGCAGCTAGCCGTGACCAGAAGTCGGCAATCACCTCCACACCGATCCTTCGCACAACAGCAACCTCCGCAGTCCAGTCTGCAGCATCACGGCAAGCGTATTTTCCCAACGTACTAGCCGACGAGGGCAGCGTACAGTACGTAGTATAGTACGTAGTACATGTACGCGTACTACGAACTACACAACCCTGCCGGGCATGAGTCACCATACATGTTGCGATGGACGGAGGCCGTGTTGGAGTGTCCGGAGGTCGTGTCGTTGATGCACCCTCACTTGCTCCTCTACCCCCCTCGGGCTCGGGCACATAACCTCCCGAAGTCCCGTCACAGCAGCGTCACAGCAGCCGGCGGCTCACCAGGACCGGGGGCTCAGCCCCAAAACACCAACGCCAAGCAAGGAACACCGGCTGCGCACAGAACATGTTCATGAGCAACAGATGCACCGATGCCTTAGCCCTGCCTTTTGACGCGGCGCACAAAACTCGCGCCCCAAGGCCGCTGCAGCTGTTGCGTTGGCGCCTGACTGATCTGTTCCCCTGCCGCCTGCTCCTCCTGGTCCGTGAACCTGTACTCATCCGGGTCAATGTCCAAATCCACACCCGGGGCTTTGCTGGCCCCGTAGTAACCCCCCACGGCGGTCCCGCTCCCTGCCGGCTGCGGCCGCCGCAGCCTCGCCGCCAGCTGTTGCAGTTCCCGTTCCTCAGCGGTCGCGCCGTACTCCCCCGCGTCCACGCCGTACCCGCTGCCTGCTGCTGCTGCTGCCTGTGGTCGCCCCTTGCCGCCCTCCAGCATGCCCTCCTCGTCCATGAACTGGAACTCCTCATCCAGGCCCTCGGGCAGCCGCATCGGGTCCATGGTTGCCTGCAGGAAGCAGGGGTGGACGGGCGGCGTGGGCATTGCAGGCGACTCATATACTCGGAAATCGTGGGTTCAGGGAATGGCGGCACGGAAGCGTGTCAGCGGGCAATGTGAGGCACTTTCTCCTCCTGAGTGCCGGTGTAAGCACGGCCCTTCGCAGCTTATGGTGCAGCCCCGCGGTCGCAAGAGCAGCAGCCGCTGCCTGCTGTTCCACCCTGCCCTATCCCCTCAAGTCCACTGCCTCTCCATCTCGCGCCCACCACCCCCATCACCGCCGCCACCGGCACGCCTCACCCGCATGAACTCGTCGTCGGGCCCGAGTCCCGACGCGTCACCCTCCCAGCCCTCCGGCAGCGGCCAGTCCTCGTTGGCTCCGCCCAGCGTGATGGCCTTGAGGGCGCACATCTGCGCGCTGAAGCCCACCAGCGTGTTCAGCAGCACGTCCAGAGACAGCTCGTCCGCGGTGCCCAGGTCGATCCTGGCGAGGCACACACATGATTTGCGTGTGTGAGCGTCTATAGCTACCATCGGGTCGTGCCGGGTCCTGCAAAGCGCACGCTGAGACCACCACAGCTTCACAATAGCCCAGCAGTATCTGTGGACCGCGCCGTCATGCTCGCTCCGCCCCGCCCCGCCCCGCCCCGCCCGGTCCGCGGCGCTGCTCACCACACTCGCGCCCAGTCGTCCTGGTACTGTATGTCTCCCATGTCGTGCATGTAGGAGGCCATGCGGTTCTCACCCACGCCCAGCTCGTCGTTGTCGTACTCGAAGAACGACTGGTCGTCGTCCGCGTTCTGGTACACCTGAGGGACATGGCAAAGAGGAGAATGGCCGGGATGGGTAAAGAAATCTGTGTGCTGGGGCCTCGAGGCCAGCGGGGATTTCTGGATTGTGTTCAGCACACTCGGGTGGGCCCGCAGACCGTGAGAAACTGGTGCGTGCTGGACTTGCCGCCTGCAGAGTGCAGAGTAGCGCCTCCCGCTCCCGGCCCCCTCCCGCCCTGTCGCCCGTCCCACACCCCTTCTCCCGCACCTCCTTTCCCGGCTGCCCACCTGCAGGTTCTGGCTGTTGTAGCCGCCCAGCTTGCCCACTGCGAACCAGCTGCGCAGCACTCCCTCCAGCAGCTCCTGCTCGCCGGGCGTGGGCGGCCCGCCCGCGAACTGCAGCCACACCCACAGCCCCAGCGGGCTGATGGCGCGGAATGAGATGTTTGGGGGCACATCAGTGCCACCGTCCTCGCGGTGCACATCGCTCTGCTTGAGCCGGTGTTTCATCTGCAGGGCGCAGGGTGCAGGGGTCAGCGGGTGGTGTGGTGGCGAGGTGAGGGGCAGGGATTGCCGTCGCCAGCTGGGCGCGTGGGCAAGGAGGGCGTGCCGCCCAGAGTCGCCAACCAAACATGCGGCCAATCTGCAGTGTGCATGCAGCCAACTTCCAAGCACTAGCTATTCCCCACCGCCGCCCTCTCTCCCACCTCACTTTTTCCCGGATCTTGTCCGGGTCGCCCCCTGTGCCCTCAAGCAACTCCGCCACCTCGGGGTCGTTGTCCGCGTCCTCCTCAAGGATCCTGCACAGCACAAGGTGCCGGAACATAGCATGAGGTCACGATGCCGGCCCAGCAGGATGGTAGGGGAGGAGGGGGGCCGGGTCATACCGGTAACTAGGTTCGTTAGCGGGAGGCGGCGGGGCACCGGGGCATGCGGGCTTGGCAACGCGTGCGTGTGTGGCGGCCGCAGGTTGGTATAAATATGTTTGCAACTACGCCGCTGGTGACAACCAGCCTAGTGGACGCCCACACTACAACTGCCAAGGACAGCATCAGGCCATGCAAGACGCCGTCTACGTAGAGCACGCCTGTATGTCCATCGCGAACACCCATCGCCCGCCCCGCCACCACAGCACTACAGGGCACGCAGCTGCGATGCACCCGCGCCGCGCCGTCGCGCGCTGCGTCCCCGCCACGCACCTGACCCACTCCGGCTTGCGCTGCCGCGGGGCGCGGGGCGTGTCACCCATGAATGGCTCGGATCCGTAGCCGGCAGCAGCAGCGACGCAGGACCCACGCCGCCGTACCGGGCAGCGGAGGTCGCTTCCGGTGGCGCTGCGGCCCCGGCCACACGCGCTGCTGTGCGATAGCCGGCGCTCCGCAGCTTCAGAGCTCACCGCCCACGGCCTGAGCCTGAAAGCCGCCGTCTGTGTCCTGATAGCCGCATCCGTGGGTCCTGCGGCAGTCGCAGGCCGGGCTGTCCCGCACGCAGCGCCGCCGAGCATCCGCGTCAAGACGATGGAACCTGTGCCTCCGACAAATCGGACCGCAAATGAGCGAGTACTGAGGTTCTGCCAAGGCTAGACGTCCAACTGAACGAGGCACCTTGGAAGATTGCCGCAGGCCCAGAAAACTAGAAAGTCGGGCCCGTTGCCTGGTTTCGGCGCGCTTGCGAACAGCGAGATGCCTTGTGAATGACGTACTACATGCCCGGAAAAACAGGTCTCCATGGTGCAACTTCTCAAACTTGCTGTTTTGTCCATGCCGGCGCTTCGTAGACTTGTAGCTCATTCGCCAACATTCTGTTGTAAATTGCTTGAGTGTTGCTTGTATCAATGCAAAACGCGGCCGGTCATAAGCGGCTGAGCCTGCTGACACGATTGTGACTCGTTGCTAGTTCAGCAGCCGGTGGCCCCAGGTGTTGTCGCTGATACGTAAATGTCATTGGTAATTCAATGCAATGCTAGCGCGCCTGTAGGCGCGACCGACTAAGCTTGAAGAAGAAAGCTGAGGCGACTTGCGCGAGTTCGTGCCGCCAGTTGCGCCATCACACGGACAAGGGGGAGGCATGCAAAGCATTGCACATCGCATCATTAGTGGCTTGGGCAGCGCGGTGGACAGCTCCGGAGCATGGCGCTGCGCCCGTCAATCTCTTCATGTCGGGTCCACGGCTTCGTGCGCCGAGTTTCAGCTAAATACCGTTAGGGCGGAGAGCTTCTACGACTCGACGGTAGAGAAGGTAAGATGGATGAGCACAAGGGGTGCGCTGGCCTAGCGGGGGTTAAGGCAGGGCGCAGGCCTCTTGCCTGGCGGTACCTTTGCCAGACTCGTCATAGCCGCAGGTTGAGAGTGCATTTGCGGTCAGCTGCATGCTCATACGACAGCGACGAGGCGGGGCGGCGCAGCGCGTGGGCGGGGCGGCGCGGCGCATGGGTGGGCACCTCGGCCAATTACCCACTGTCATCTTCAGGGTGTGACGCTCAAGCCTCTTTGGGACCGACACTACCCTGCCGCTATGCCCCCGGCCTTCAAATCGTAGTATGCGGCGCAAGACGTGGAGGTGTTGTCTCTGCGTCAAATGCTAAGCTTCGGTCGCAACGCATGGAACGATCCGGACAAGGTCCTCAAGAGCGCTCGATATGTGCAGCGGGAGGTGCGGCAGGGGGGCTGTGGGCAAAAGGCTGTACAAGTAGCCTAGGCTTGGGGGCGAAAAGCCATGTTGGCAAGCGGTGAGCTTTAGCTTGCTGTGTGGTCGCTGGAGACGACCTGAAGGGCTGGGGCGGTGGCAGTGGATGTGGTGGAGGCGGGACTCCCACGCAGTGTGCTGGGGCAGCATGGCGTTATGCTCTCCCTCTTACGCACACCGCCGAGGCCACACCCCTGCGCACCCCTACACGCCCCCAGCTGCCCAAGCGCCTGGCGCGGCGGCTGCTGGACCTGCAGCTGCTGCCGTACATCGTGGTGACCAACCCACACATCAAAAAGGTGTACAACCAGTACTACATCAGCTTTGGTGCGCGCGTGTCAAGAATCGAGTCCGGAGGGCAGAGCACGCAGTGGCAGGAGTGGCGGTTGGGGCTGCTTTGTTGTCGGGCGCTGCGGGTGCTGCCGACTGCCATCCTACCCGTCAGTCTGTGCAATACTGCGCCGTAACAACAGGCCTTCTCCTAACTAGTCATGCCCACCTGCACAGAGACGCTGCGGCGTGTGCCCACCATCCGCACGCTGGAGGAGAACCAGGACTTTTGTCAGCTGCTGCGCCAGCACCTGGACTCACACGGTGGGGCGGCAGGCAGAAGGCAGAGGGAGGGGGTGGGGGACGGAGAGGGGCAGGGGCTGCCAGGGCTGGAGGCGGGGTCGGGCAGCACGTCGGCAAAGGAGGGAACCAGCGGCGCGGGTTGGAGGCTGCGGCATGCTGTTAGAGCTCGGTCACACGCGCCTTGTCTGCAGACCTGTCAGCCACTTCTAGTTTGGGCTGGGTATAACGTCGGTACCGTCAGAGGACACCGTGCACGGCTGCCTTTGACGGCCTGCACGCCCGGAACTTGACCGCATGACACGTTTCCCATCCCGCCACCGCCACCTGCTGCCAGCCACCCGAGCTACCTGCCTCGGACCCCTCTCCCACCCGCAATCCGCCCTGCAGCCCCCATGCTGGACTCTCTGGCCACGGGCCTGCGCGAGTGCAAGAGCAAGGAGCTTGTGGGCAGCTGCCTGCGCATGGACAGCTTCTTTGACTCCATGCTGCGCAGCCGCATCAGCCGCCGCGTCATTGCGGAGCAGCACCTGCACATCAACAACAAGCGCCCGGCCTTCATCGGCATCATCTGCACCGACCTGGACGTGCACGACTCCATAGACTTCGCGGTGCAGAAGACCAAACAGGTGCGTGGCGGCTGGGCGGCGGCGGGTGGGTGGCGGGTGGGCCCGGCGGCAGGGTGGCAGCAGCTGCTGTTGCTGGGGGGCTGTCGAGGAAGCTAGCCGCGTCGCATCCAATCACGGATGCGGTGACACACATGCACGACACACGCGAGCGCTCACACATACACACAGGTGCTCTTGCGTAATGTTGTCATTGTGCTCTTTAGCACGTGGCCTCCTCAACACTCATGCCGGCAACGTCCGCCTTCCCGCCTGCCTGCACGCCTGCACGCCCTCTCGGGTGTGCGCAGGTGTGCATGGAGACGTACGGCACGGCGCCGGACGTGGTGGTTAGCGGCGACCCACACGTGACCATTCCCTACATCCCCGCTCACCTGGACTACATGCTTTACGAACTGCTCAAGAACGCCATGAGGTGCGGGGGAGCGGGGCGGCAGAAGGCGGGGAGCGGGGCGGAGCAGGGCAGGGGCCGCAGGGCGCGGGTGTATTGGCTCAACGGGCTCTGGGGTCGCCGTTTTCGGCACATGCCAGCATCGAGCGTGGTAGGACGGAAACACGCCTGCCTGCATACATTGGAGCTTTCTTATCTTTACTTTCCTCCCACGCATGGCCGTGCAAACCTTCGTGATAACGCAGGGCGGTGGTGGAGCAGGGCAGGGCGCAACAAGCAGCGCGGCAAGCGCAGGCGGGCGGCGCGGGCAATCCGGTGCGTGTGTGCACCTTTGCAGCTTGCCCGCTCACACAACTGTCCTTGTGCGCCTGCAATGCCGCTTAGCAGTCCCAGAGTACCATAAATAGGCTATCTGCCTACAGCGATGGAGCGGCGAGAATGTGTAGAGTGGCGCATCCTCCCCCCTCGCGCATACCAATGCTCGGAGCGTCGATGTGACAAACAGGTCCCCCGTAAATGCAGGCGTTCTCGTGCCCGCCGCCCAAGCTGCCGCCGGTGCATGTGCGCGTGTGCCCGGGCCTAAACGGCACGCTGACCGTCCGGATCACCGACCAGGGCGGCGGCATTGCGGAGGAATTCATCGACAAGGTGCGCCGGCAGGGGGCTGGGTGGCGTCTGTGGGGCACCCAAGGCTGCTGATTAGCAAAGGTCTGTGGTGATTACAATGGCGTTGGGCAGACTCCGTACCGGTGACCAGGTCAGCGTGCGCCTCGCTCGGCTAATCATGGCTCTGATGACTGCCCAGCCCCTGGTTTGGTGTTCGATTTCTCCCGACGCCGTACCCCGTGCCAGCGCCGCCTGTCAGGACACGAGATGTGTGTTCCATCGTCTTCGCCGGCAACCGTGGCGCTCAACTGAAGCGGCGTGTTTGTTGTGTCGCCTTGTGCAGGTGTGGTCATACGGCTTTACCACCATTGGACGGAGCGCGGCGGCCTCCACCCACAGCAGCAGCAGCAGTACCAGCGGCAGCGGCGGGAAGGACGGCGTGGGGCCGGACGTGGTGGAGGGGCTGGGCAGTGGCATGGTGCAGCAGGTGGCGGCGGGCGCGGGCGGCAGCGGGTCCGCAGCAACGGCATCCAGTGGCGGCGGCGGCAGCAGCACGGGCGGCCGGCGGCAGCAGCAGCCGGGCGGTGGGCTGCAGGTGCTGATGCGCGGGCCCGGCGGCCACTCACGCTACCAGATGGCGGGGCTGGGCTTCGGCCTGCCTCTGTCGCGGCTGTATGCAAGATACTTCGGTGAGCCCATGGCTGCGCATTGCTATCGCAGTTGTGTCTGTAGCGGCGGGGTCTGTTGCACTGGGGGCCTACGGCTATTGGCGGAGGTGGCCACAGCCTGCAGGGCCACAGCGACCAGGGCGGGGACCGCGACACCCCCCAGGATTTGCATCTGCCTACCGTAGTGTCTGGAGTGGAGCAGCCTTGGCCCGCGCTCTCGCAACCATTTTCTTATACGCTGCACCCCCATCGCACTCCCGGTCCTGAGTGTCCCTGCCTAGTGCTCTTCAAGACAACCACGCAATCTACCCCTCCCTTGCACCTGCCCGCCGCCGTCTCCGCCCACCCGTGCAGGCGGCGACCTGCGGCTTCAGACCATCCCCGGGTACGGCGTGGACGCCTACCTGACCCTGCGGCGCCTGGAGGAGCACGAGTGGGAGGAGCATGTGGACGAGCCCTCCACGCTGCCCATTAACATGGCTCCTTACTAGCTGCCAGCTGCACGAGGGGAGGTGGCGCTGGCCTGGACGAGTGGACGTGCGCGGCGTCTAGGATTGTGCCGGCAGGCTGGTGCTGGCGCGTTGGTAGCAGCAGGCCCCGTTCCGGTCGGCTTCCGGGGTCGGTGGGTGCTGTCTACGCATCGGCTCATCGGTGGGGTAGCGGGCCGGAGGAGCCAGGCGCGTGGGGCACTGGGCAGAGGGAGCGGGCGGTGGGGGTGGAAGGTGGGGATCTGCCCCCGGTGTGCGGAGGGCGGGTGGGACTACCGCCTCACGCATCGACTGGGGCCATCACGTGGGTTTCAGTTGTGCCATTGCGTTGCGGCTGACGGCTTACATTTGACACAGCCACGCAAAGACACTGACGGCTTCTGGTATCTGGAGACGTGTTTGAAGCGTGCAAATGCATTGTTGATGACAGCTTAACGTGCTACAGCCAAGCGGGCGCCAGATTGGCTTGTGAAAGGGGCAAGGCGTAGCGATATGCGTGTGATTGAGAACTGTAGAGTGGAAGGCAGCACTGGAGGTGCGCGGGGTAGCTGGGCTACCACATGCTGCTTGCGGGGCACGCCCCATAGATCGCTAGGCGGTTCGCTAGTGCGCAATACAGAACATGGGTACGGGTGAGGGTCAAGGTTGGTGGGTTCATGGGTGCACGTCGCCATGGAGGTACGGCACGCTTTCACGCGTTTCCATAAGGGTCATGTCAAGAGCTACGGCCTGGCTAATGCACATCGGTGATGCATACACCCTCATCTAAATCCTATTTCGGCTTCGCCTTTGAAAAGCCGCGCTCTCCAGTCGCGCGGATTACAGCTAACCGCTCGTGCACAGTTTAAACAAATGCTCGATGCACATGTCTGGATTAGCGCTTAGCTTGACGCAGCGTGTTCGGTCAAAACGCAGCGTGTTCGGTCAACGGTCGCGGCATCCGCGGGCCATCCCTTAAGAACCGCCTCCCCTTAAGAACCAGTGGGTTGCTTCTGCATATAATAATCTACCTCTACCACCATGCTTCACTCGAGGGGTTGCCTCATCGGCCACCTCGCACCTCGGCCGGCCCTGTTGCGTTGCTCGCCACGCTGTGCCACTACGGGCAGTTGCTATGCCTCGGGCTACGACGGGGGGCTCAGCGCCAGAACAGCATGAGGTGCGTGCACGCCGCGGGACCAGCTAGCGTGCCTGCCAGCCAGCTTACTTGCCTGCCTTGCGCTCCCGCCCGCGGTCGTGACGTTGATTGGACTTGAGGGGCATAAGGTTCGATGATTGCCTCGCTCCCCTGTGGCGCATCAGTGGTCGCTCCGCACTCGTCACATCACGTCACGCATCCACTGTTCCAACACGGTCCCACACACGCACAGAACACGTCGCCCGGCGGTATTCGTGTGTATCCTCTGAGGCTGGGGAACGGAATGCGACTACGATCTGCCAAAATGGACTGGAACGAGGCATGCCCAACACAGATGCCCACCGCCATCCAGGCGGCGTACAATGAGAAGACGCCGTACCGGTATCCCGTTGTAGACCTGTGGCTGCATGAGGGGTTAAGCGGCTGGGCCCCCGTGCAGCTGCGGCTGGTGTACGACAGCGAAGACTGCTACGTGCTCAAGTGCCTCCGCAGCGATGCCGATGTGCTGGGCCTGGAAGAGGGAGACAGCCTTGCGCTGCTGGCGCTGCAGCCCGGCGGTCCCCTCATGGTCATCGCCACCTGCACGCCCACTGGAGAGCTCAAAGCAGGAGGAGCGCTAGGGGGCGCCGGAGGTGCCGCTGCAGGTGTGCGTGCCGGCGTAGCAGCCGTGGCGGCTGCGCGCTCCTCAACACCGCCGCCGCCGGCCTTCACAGCCGCCTACTCCATCAGCCAGCAGCAGCAGGCAGGCGGCAGCAGTGAGGTATCGCTGGAGGTGACCCTGCCCTCGCTGCTGACCGACATGGGGGCCGGTGGCGGCGGCGCAGCGGGTGTGCAGGAGCCGGCAGACCAGCAGCGGATGACACTGCTATACGTGCAGGTGCTGCCAGCGTCCAGATCACGCCAGCCCGTAAACATGCAGTCAACCCCCTGCCCCGTGACGTGGCAACGGCAGGCTGGCAGTGATAGCGCCGGTTTTGCCGACGGGGCCCTGCTTCGGGGCCTGCCGGCCGCCCTGCTGCCGGAGCTGCCTCCACAAGGCCGGCTGCTGGTGCTGCCGGCACAGAGCCTGGCGGCGGTGCTGGTGGCGGCACCGACCCAGGCCACCACAGCGGCATTGGCGGCTGCTGGAGCCCCTGCAGTTGCTGCCAAGCCCCACCCGCCGCAGGTGCCGACTGCCGCAGCCGCCAGCAGCAGTGCCGCCAGCAGCAGCACCGCCAGCAGCAGTGCCTCGGCCAGCGGCCACAGCACTACCAGGGCCCGCCCCGCCGCCACCCTGCCGCCGCTGGCCTCGCCTCCCCTGCTGGCGCTGTTCACCGTGGGCGGCCCAGTGGAGGGCGCGGATGCGGGTGGGCTGCTGCAGCTGGTCGCTGAGGAGCCGTTGCAATTGGAAGCCTTGATGCAGGCCTGGGGACTGGCGCTCGACTGGATGAAGCAGCAGCGGTGGCGGCAGCGGCAGGCAGTGGAGGTGTGCCTGCCCCAGTTAGTGCCCAGCACCGCAGCTGCATCCGGCAAGCCGTCATTGGCCGTGCAGTGGCCGCGTGTGCCCATGTGGCTGCTTGCTGCGGGCCCGGACGCAAGGGGTGCGGGTGACGACAGCTCGGGGCCGGTCCTGTGCTGCCGGTCTGAGGCCCTGCACGTGCTGGGCCTGCAGCCTGGAGACCGCCTGGCCCTGCACCCGGAGGGGCCCGGCCGTGTGATTCTGGTGGTGCCACCCAGTCGTGGCAATGCGAGCTGCAGCCTCGCCGGCAGCATTACCCAGCTGCCCACTGCGGCTGCCACGCAAAAATCGGGCCTGCAAGCGGGCGGCAGGACCAGCAGCATCACCTTTGACCCGCAGGTCTCTGCGGTGCAGCTGCAGAAGGCGATTGCCGGTTCGCCTGGCGGAGATCAGAGCGGAGTTGCGCAGTGGCAGAGTGGTATCCGCGTCCTGATGCTGCAGCCTACCACCAGCAGCAGCAGCTCGTCAGCAGCAGCTGATAACATACGGCGGCTGCAGTCGCGGGCGACGTGCTGGGTCCTGCTGGCCAAGGCGGCCCAGACGCGGCAAAGCACGGCTGCAGCAGCCGGCAGCGGCAGCGGCAGCGGCAGCGGCAGCGGTAGCGGCAGTAGTGGAGGCGGCAGTGGCAGCGCTAGCTGTGAGGCTGTGGCGTCGTTCCCAAGCTTACAGCCGCTACTCCTGCACGACCCATCAGCGTCCGCACGGCTGTGCCTGGTGAAGCTGCAGCGGCCGCCGCCGAGCAGCCGTCAGCAGCCAGCGGCCGCGGGGATTGGCGCCGCAGCCAGCCGTGGTGGTGCCCGCGGTCGGGGCCTGCTTGACGACGAGGCAGCGTGGTGGAGCGTGGCTGCGGCGCGGCCTCTGGAGGCTGGCGATCTGCTGGCGTTTGTGGGCGGACGCGTCGTGTTGGCGGCTAGCTTGCAGTCGGGGCTGCTGAACGGCTTGGCGACCGGGGCGCTGCGGCCGGAGCTGCGCCAGGAGCTGCGACGGCGCTGCCAGCCAAGATCTACTGCTGCTGCTGCTGCCGATGGGGCTGCTACGGATGCTGATGCTTCGGTAGATAGCCTGGAGCTGGCGGCGGCGTTAGAGGCGGCGTGGGCGCTGCTGGGGACTGTGCACGCATGGCCTTACACCTGGTCACCGCTGCGCAACGCCGGCGGTAAGACATGCATGGCAGCAGCAGGCGCATGTTGCGCGTTCTTCGTTCATGGTCCGGGGGTATTGTCCATCCTCCAAGTCGTTATTGTGTTGTGTGGCTTGCAGGCGACAACAGCCGCAGCAGCAGCAGCAGCAGCAGCAGCGCCTCAGCCGCCGGCGGCACCTCCCAACTGCACCTCGTGCTCATGTCGCCGGATGGCTGCTACGGTGGCGGTGTGGTGGGGCTGGTCAATGACCCTGCCTTCAGACCCGCCTGGGTGGCAGAATCGACGACGGCAGCTGGCGGTACGGGCGGCGCCGGTGTCAGCGGTGCGGAAGCCAACTGCATGGTAAGTTCGGCATGGGGATGACCGTGTACGTAGCAGCGGCATCCGGACAATGCTCGAGGCGGGCGCAAGGTGCAGTGGATGGACGGAAGTAGCACTGGAATCATGGGATGGGTCGGGGCGAGCACCGGGTTGGCTAGGGAGAGCGCCGGAAAGGGCGGAGCAGGGGCCGACCGTCCGAAAGCCTGGTCCGGTTTGCTTGACTCGGGGGCTGGCCCGACCCCCGTCCGACACAACCTCCTCCTCAGACCGCCAGCTTCCGATGGTAGTCGGTGGGGCATTCACGCATTGATTTTCGCTTCATGGTCTGCTGCCCCTGTTGAAACCACGCGTGCGTACATGTGCATACATATGCCTGTTACAGGTGGTGGGCGTGCAGTTGGCGCCGGGCGATGCGGTGGTGCCGCTGCTGGTCGCCACCCGGCGCCTGGAGGCTGGGGAGCACCTGCTGCTGGACCGCGGCCCGGACTGGCGCGAGCAGGTGTGGCAGCTGGTCGCAGCCCTGAGGCGGATGAGCGGTGGTGCGGCAGTGGCGAAGGTGCTGTTTGGCAGTCATGAGAAGGCGGACCAGCCGGCAGGTTCCAGTGAGGAGGCTCGCGGCGGCGGTGCACGTTGTGGGGACAGCAGTGCTGTAGATGCTAGCGCTGTTGGTGCTGGTGCTGCCAGTGAGGAGGGGGTGTTGACGGATGCGCGGCCTGCTGCAGTTGAGGTCAGGACCACTGGCGAGGTGGTCAGCGGGTCGGAAGGGCTAATGGTGATCTCGGTAGCGGAGCAGCAGCAGGTTTACCAGAGGCCGAGCGAGGCGCAGGCGGAGGTGGAGGCCGATGCTGAGGCAGTAGCGGCGGAGGCGGGAGCTGCTGCAGACGGGGACGGCGGGCGGGTGGACGTTAAGCACGGGGTTGCAGTTATTTGGCGGTTTCTGCGAGGCCTGACGCGGTGACAGGAAGGTAGCAAAGTATGAGATGCTCTACATTTTGCTGCGGTGAAGGAATGAAACGGCTATTTTAAGGTATAATAGGAGTGGCATGGCAGGTTCAATAGCACGCATGCAGTTGCACACACATGTTCATGGGATTTAAGTGACCGGACAGGTAGCCATGTCGGCATGCCCACACCCGCGCCTACGATGTGCGCCACGCGCAGCCAGCATGCTCCTAGTACGCTCGTAGGATCCCAAGAGGTGGGAAAGCACGCCCAGGCATTCGTGGGGCAGATGCGCGGGTACCGGGCCCGTTTCCGGCATGTGCGGTGTGCGGGGGGGCCTGCACCTGAAACACCTACCGCTACGCAGTACCCCGGCTTGCCCCCTCCCCTCTGTCCCATTGCGCACCGTTGCAAGGCCAAGTATGCCGGGAACTTAGCCCCGCCCTGAGCCGAGCTATCGGCTATGGGCTCATTCCAAACGTCCATTTCAGCGCGCAGTTGTGCGAACGGGATGGGGAGGGATGGGGAGGGAGGGATGGGGAGGGATGCCCGGACTGTGCGGGGAGGCGCCGGTGAACACAAGTGCGCTGGTGAGCCAAAGGCGAGAGAGCGCGGGCGGGGGCGAGGGGTTGGGGGGCCCCCCCACCGTGGTGGGGGGGCCCCGAGATGTTGCACATGATTTCGCGAAATCGCCACCACGATAGTATGCACCGTTGATACCACAAAAATCAGCGCTGATGCATCGAGAAGCAAACGGCGCCACTGCTTTTGCCGATCGGCGAGGGCGCATGCGCTTCGCCGACGACCCGAAATGCGGGGTCGATTCTACAGAGCACGATATAAATTTCACATTCGAAATCGCGCTCTGGAGAACGACCCCGCATTTAGGGTCGTCGGCGCTTCGCACTCACCATCTCTTGTCAATTGTTTATTGCCTTGAGGTATCATTGTCTACCACAAGTCCGTGACTGACAAGAAATGCAACCCGATGGCGCTATCGAGCGCCGGGATCCTCCAATCCCTTCGCCTCTAGTCTTACGTCTTCCTCGCGTTTCCGCAAAGTTATGCATCGCTTGGGACAAGTTGAAAGGCGTATTATTTGCACAAGAACTCTGGCTACGTTCGGGTTTCTCAAAATAACTCAAGGTAAAACTGTCATAACCGAGGGGGGCCCGCCTGGGGACTCGATGCGACCGCAATGGCTTCCGCCCCTCCCCCTTCGGGGGAAGGGGCAAGCCAACCCCTCTGCCCGTCACCTCCCCTGGTCCGCCTCCCCCCTCCCCTGGCCCTGCACGCTTTCCTTCGAATGACGCAGCCAGGTGTTCCTGGGGGGCCTTCGCCCCCCCCCCTGGAACGCTCTGGGGGGGCTCAGCCCAAAAACCTAAAAGCACATGCATAATGCTCTCCTAATACTCTGTATTTTTGAGCATGGGGTAAGAACCTGAAGCTTTCTACCCCCCTGGACCCCTGGTCCACCCGCCCTAGTGTTGCGTGTGGGTGCAATGTGCGTGGCGAATACAATGCTGTCAGGACGCTTCCTGTAAAGCCTGCAAGAGGTCGGAGGGCTGTTAAGGATGCGGATGTTACAGAGGGGACAGTCCCAGCTCCCGAAGACGCCGAGCCATCACATGCTATCAGGGCCCAACCCCGACTTTGCTGCAAACCCTCCCGCGGGCAAAGTCCGTGTGACTCCGCGCACAGTGAGTCCTAGCCAAGCCTCAACCCGCCAGAGCCCCACCGCTGTGCCTCAACGCCACAAGCCTAGGCACAGGAGTGCCGGGAAACCTCTAGGCCGCAGGACACACGCACAGCGCACGCACTAACCAGGGCGCAAGCGTCCAGGTACTAGAACGGTCGCCCACACGTGCATCCTGCCCACACACAGAGCCACCAACCACGCACAACCTCTCACGGCGAGGGGGGCGGGGAATCAGCGTCATACGGCAAGCGCAAAACCATGCCGTCACCAACAGCCCGAGATATGAAGGGATGCGCAAACGGCACAGCGTCCCAACCCTTTGGCCTGATACCCAAAGTCACAAACGTCTGGAGACGACCCCAGAAGTCAGCTACGACGGCAAGTCCAATGCTCAGCACCCGGGCCGACGGCAGCTTCGCTCGCGCCGCCAACCCGGCCATAACCACACGCTGCCGACCAAAGTCCAGGGCAGACATAGCAGCGAGACACACCACATCCCACACAGGTGGCGCAAGCCCCGCAGGCGGGCGCACTAACCACAACTCCTCACGAGAGAAGGCACTTAGAGCCTCCTCCGGCAGGAAACCCATAGCCATCCCCATACTTTCCCGCAGTGACAGCGCAACAGTGCAGTCCCAAAACCAGTGACGCCGGTCCCCATCCTGCATGTCCACCCCACACGCCCAACACGGGTCAACAGTAACGCCTCGCGCCCGCTCGCTAGCATGCCGTGGAAACGCCCAGCAAGCGTTGGCGGCCACACGCCACAGTGCTTCCTTATGATGATTCTCCCATTTCAGCGACCACAAGCGGGCCAAGGTGCACACGAAGGCCCCCGCCGCCAGGGCAGCCCCCACCCCCGACACACCCGCATCGCACACATACTGCAAATGCTTAGCCTTCAGGGCGGCTAACTGTGGAGCCATTTGTAGCACGGTCCCCGCCTTCACCGTGTAGGCAGTGAGCAGGATGGGCGGCCCCCCGCACTGCAACCATCCAAGTCCCCGCACCACCCGTTGCACCGACTCCGCCGTAGCACTCACGACGTCGGCCACCGGGAGCGGCAGCGCGGCGGCAGGCCCCCGAGCCAGCTGGGCCGCACGCGCGGCGGCAGCCCAGCCAGCGGGAAGAAGGGCCACCGCCGCCGCAAACCGGTCGGCCGCCTCTTGAGGCGACGCCGGCCCCGGCAGGGGCGACGGCAGGCGTGCCCGCGTGCTCCAGTGCAGCACCCGCCTCCACACAGCAGTCACATACATATCCGCACACGCTTCACCAGACCGGGAGCCCTCCGCCCAAGGGCTTGTCAATGCCTGCCGCAGTTCGTTCAGACCGTCATGCGCTGCAACCAGCTGGCCCACACACGCCAGTCCCGGCAGAGCGAACAAATCCGCGAAAGCCAATTCCCACGCGCGGCCGTCCACACACAGCGCCGGGTTAGCCCACAACGGCACATGACTCACCCACGCGCCCGGCTCGGGCGGCGCCACAAGAGTCACCGCGGGCAATGCAGTCATGGCTTTCAGCAGGCGCGCAAACGGCTTGCCCGCCGGGGTGAGCGGCTTATTCAGCACACGGTCCGCGGCCCCCCGCACCAAGAAACGCAGGGGCGTTGCCGCCGGGTGCACCTGGCGCAGCCACGCCGCCGCGACCCGGGTCCACGGGGGCACGTACGGCAGCAGACCACACACACCCAACACACACCGGACCGCGAGACCGGCTTGCCGCGCTTTCACATGCGGCACCAGCGGCAACAGGCCCGCCCCCCCCACCGCCGGAGGCAGTTGCATAAGGTCAATGGAGAGGCCAACCGGGCGTGCATGTGGGCTGGCATCAAACTGGGCCGGCGACAGTCGCCGATCCACCACCGCCGCCACCCTGGCTAGCAGCCGGTCCACAACGTACAGTTGGGGAAGACCCGCAAATTCCAAATGATACAGGACCTTGCCCAAAGCATAAGCCGACGCCGCGGCCGCCCGACCAAACATGGACACGGGCATGCGCGCGATTTTGCTCAACACCCCCATCACGGCCTCAAACGTAACTGGTGGGGAGCATGCGCCCCAATCCCCGTAATGCACCCCTAGTGACTTGGCCGCCGGCACCACACGCCAGCCAGGGGCAGGGGCGGGCCAGCCATGCCGGCCGGCAGGGCGCCAGCACCGCCGACCGTCCCCATCACCATCAGTTCAACTTTAGTCATATTTAACCGTTGTCCAGACGCCCGCCGAAACACATCCATGTCCGCCAGGAACCCCGGCACCGCCTGAAACCCCTCCAGAAACGGCGTGCAATCATCCGCATACTGGGACGCCAGCACCGACGCAAGGTTAGCGAGCACACCATGCCCCCGGCTGCGTAGCCATGACAGAAGGGCTTGTGCCACAGCGAGGTAGAGCAACGGAGCCAACGGGCAGCCCTGCCGCACGCCCGCCATCAACGGCACCCATCCTGACACACGTCCATTCACCAACGCCGCCCCACGTGTATCAGTTAACAGGCGGGACACCCACGTAAGAAAGCCCGCCCCCACGCCCATGCGCTCCAGACACGCGAGCAGAAAAGAGCGGTCCACCGTATCATACGCCTTGTAAAAGTCGAGGAAGGCCGCCACAGCCGGGGCCTTTTTGGCGGCTTTCAACAGGCCAGGAGTAAGTTGGAGCAAGAGGACGTTATCGGCAATGCGACGGTCCGTCAGAAACGCAGTTTGCTCAGGGTCTATGACACGCCCAAACACCGGTTGCAGTCGCAAGCACAACACCCGGGCAAGGGTGCGGTAATCGGTATCCGTCAGCGTGATGAGGCGATAATTAGAGGGCTCGGTAGGGTCGCCCGACTTAAAGAAGAAAGACCACACGCCATCCAGGAGCCCGTCAGGCACCCCAGCCCCCTCCCCCACCGCCGTAAACACATCCGCTAGGACCGGCGCAAAATCACTGTCATAGTGTTGGTATAACTCCACCGGTATGCCGTCAGGGCCCGCCGCGCGCCCAGCCGGCGCAGCGGCTAGCGCCGCGCGCACCTCCGCCGCCGAGACCGCAACCCGCCCCAGCTGATCCGCCTCTTCGGCTGTACACCGGCGCCCGTGCTGTTGCAGCGCATCCAGGACTTGCGTGCGGGCATCCGGAGCGGGCGGCGGCGCGGCACTGACGTCCCTCCAGTACCGCGCCATCACCTGCCCCATGACCGTGGGGTCGGATGTAGTGGTGCCATTGGGCTGTTTCAACTTGGCAATCACGCGCGGCCCACCCGCCGGCCGCAGCATGCGCGTGAGGAGAGGGCAGGGCTTCTCGCCGCCACGCAGCCACGCGTGGCGCGTACGTCGCGCCGCGCCGGCGGCCGCGGCCACGGCGGCCTCCGCCGCCGTGCACCGCGCCCGCACGGCCGCCTGCGCCGCCACCTGCACATCACCGCCAGCCTCCACCGCGGCGGCAGCTGCTGCCGCCGCATCAAGCGCGGCCGCCTCCCGCTGGCTGGCGGCCACACGCCTCGTAACAGCTTCCCGGCTCAGGCGGTTGGCGGACGTGGCGGCAGCCCGTTTAAGGGCCGGCCACCACTCCAGCAGCTCAACAGGATCAGTAGGGCGTGCCGCCAGGGCCGTACCCAGCCAGGCACGGTAGTCATGATCCAAGTCTTTGAAGTCCCGGAAACCGAGGTGGGCCCTGGGCAGGCTCCGAGCGGGTGGCGCGGCTTCAGGCGACGCCGCAAGGGCAACCGTCACAAGCATATGATCGGAGGGCACCCCGGCGGCGACGCCGCACTCCAGGACCTGCGGTTCGAGGCCGCCACTGCACAGAATGCGGTCCAGCCGACTCGCCCCGTGGGGGTGGAAGAAGGTACACACGCGGCGAGCCGGGTGGCGCCGCCGTAACACGTCAATGAGGCTGTTAAGGCTGCGCGTTTGCAGACTAACCCTGCCACAGCAATTGCACGCAAGCACCGAACGCCCCCACAGCCCCGCCTACAGCATATCCTTGGCCGTGAGGGATCACTGCTTCCCAGCCTAAACGACCCAATGCCAAGGCCTTTCTCCTTGAAAGGTCAAGCCATAATGCGTCGGTGGATCGCATTCCTTAGGCCGTCGCGTTGCAAGAGTTTGAGGGCAAAGTACGTTTGAAGTACTTTCTGTACAGGTAATGCAAATCTTTACTGGCTGCTGTCACCGGTGGGGGCTGTGTTTAGATTAGCACGGTCTAGCACCCTTGAGGGACATGCGTAGCACGAGTTTTGCTAGCGTGTCTTACAGCCTCGCATGCCAGCCTTCAGTCCTAGCTCGCTAGTCCTCTTGAATAGGCATAACCTGGACCGGAGATGGTTCCCTCCTGACCTGGGTACAGGGCACCCTTGCTTCGTCGGACCAGGGGTTCGGGACCCCTGGGTCGGACTGTCCCTTCTTGTAATGTCGCATTCATAATCGGCCCCTTGTCGCAACCATAAGCTCACAATCAGACGGATTGTATCTGGTTTTTGTTGTCTGGCGCACTACACAACTGTCCCCTTTGCCGGCCCCATCGTACACAAAGGAGGCCGGCCACCTTTCGGCGCCTCACATGCAACATCGACAGCCCGAGCAACCGCCAAGGGCTGCATCACTTGCTACCTGGCGCCTGCTTGCTACATGGCACCGATTTAGTCGTCGTCGTACATCTGCTCCAGCCGCCATGCTGCGTCCTTGTCTGGCCGGTGCGGGCGATGCAGACCTAGGGCACGGCGTTGCTGGCCACGCAGGGCCCACACGCGTTCCTCCTCCCGCTCAACGCGGCGCTGGTTGTCGTCCAGGCGCGGGTGCAGGAAACGCCGATAGAACAACACCTGAGGGAGCAGACGTGGGGCAGCCGGGATATCGGTGGTACTGAGAAAGCACATGTTCCTCCGTCACCCCTTCCTCCTTCCCATCCGCCCCAAGCACCGTGCCCACGGTCGTCCACCCCTCCTCACCTCGGCGGCAATGGCCACCGGCAGCAGCCAGCGGAACCTGTGGCTGGGCTTGCTGCTGAGGCGCGGGTGGTACTTGTACGGCCGCCGCCGCGCCGCCGCCATGTCCACCAGCTGGCTCACCAGCGCCACCAGCCATGGTTCGCCGTCGGGCAGCACTCGGAAACCTGACTCCGAGCTGACCGGGCACGTCTCACTGTTCTCCACCAGCGCCACCGGCAGCGACGGCCGGAAGAACAGCGGACCGCGCACGGCGCCGCGAATGAGTCGAACACGGCCGTTCACGAATGAGTCTGTCGGAGAAGGGGTGGAAGTACAGGTTGCAGAATGGTGGGCGGCACGGGCGTCAGCAGCGACACCAGTGCCAACCACAGCGGGCCCCAGGCATGTGGAGAGCAGAAACTGGACAACACCGTACACAGCTGAACATAACTTCTGTACGTGCATTCATCATCCTAATTACAAGCGGTGCTGACTACAAGTTCAAGTATATAGGTATACAAGTATACGAGTGCACACCACACCCACCATAGTCAGTCCCCGGGGGCGTTTGCACCAGATTGGCGTGAGTGAGCGCCACCACGGTGCGGCGCCAAATGCCGCGGCCGAAGGTTGAGCTAATAGCGTCAATGATCTGCAGATAGCGCGGTGGGCACCGCTATTCGTTGCTGCCGTAACTAGGGACTGTCGGTCTGCTTCGCCATCCCCCACATGTGCCCCAAACCCCAAACCCAACCCGTCTTGCCTCATCACATAGACATGGGAACCTTGCACACAGGAAACTGACATACCTGCCGCTCTCCCTGCCACGGCCCCCCCCTCCCTCGCCGCCTCACCGCCTTGTCCAGGGGGTCCACCCGGTACAGGTCCAGGCGGTCGCAGTACAGCACCACGTCAATGCCCACACCGCGCACGTCCTCGGCAATCTTGGACAGGGCCTGACCAGGAGCGAGCAAGGGCAGGCCCCCAGGGAAGACTCAGCCGTTGGGTGTGTGCAAGCACTGAGTGACTCGTCATGCCCAAGCCAAGACATCAGGCGATGCATGATCGCGGGAGACTGGTAGAGTGGACCAGCGGACAGTATCGTGCCACCGCCTCTGCCCCAGCCTTGTGTCAGCTTACAGAACAATATATTCACTCATCATCTGCAAATGCCGCTATTGTATTCCACCACAATTGCGTCACCTCGGCCCCTCGACCTCCAGAGCCATTTCCACACACACGCACGCCATCCCCAAACAAGGCCATGCCGTCCCTCCCTATCCCAACCCCGCCCCCGGACACAGATGTTAGTGGAGCCGCTTGGACATGTGCCCATGTAAACGTGCAGCATGAATCCGAACTCGGGATTGGAAGTGGTTGCCCCATCCCACAAACTTGGTTGAGCTCGGCGCACACCCCCACCCCACCCCAGAATCATGAATGTAACACCCACCCCAGCCTTACCCCCAGGTTGACTGTGTCCCCCGCCTCCGGGTCCTCCAGCCCGCACGTGTCGATCAGCTTCAGCCGGAAGCCGTCCACCTGCACACGTGTCACACGCCCACAGGGACGTGGAGGTATGCAACTGGAAATACAAAGGCGTGTGAGCACGCAGCCGCCTCGCAACGTGGGGACGTGGCACGGGGCCAGACGAGCCCACGACCAGCCAGGGTGTGTGTGGGGCCGGTGTCCGGCCCCGACCCACCTCGGAGTTGCCCACGGCCACCTGCCGCACCACTGTGGTCGTGATGTCGGTGTCCGCCTGTACAGACAACACAGCCGCACAGGGTGGGAGCACCGTGCGTGGGCAGGCACTTGCCGAGTGGCCCTACCCCTGTGAGGGCTGGAACAGGGGCGCGGCCCAGGCGCGCCAACCAGACTAATGATATTCGCGTGTGGGTGACCAGACCCCAAGTGCGCACACAACGACCCGCCCGAAGCCACATTGCCGCGTACCGGGATTCAGCACGATAACCGGTAAATGTGAAAGCAGTTGCCACCTCTGGCCCCTGCCTCGACGTCTCGTTGTGGTGTCGCCCCTGTATTCTCTGTGTCCTGGGTAGTGCGATGCTAGCCCCCGGCCCCCGCCCGGCGCCGGTTTTCCGGACCTGCACGCCACCCGACAGCTCTACTCCGGGCCCACCCCGCACCTAGACCCACCTGCAACTTGAAGGCCTGCACGCGCACCACCGCCTCGCCCAACAGCGAGTTGATGAGCGAGCTCTTGCCCACACTGGACTTGCCTGGGGTGGCGGGTACGGGATGGTGGTGGCCAGTAGTAATGGTAAGTGCTTGCGCGAGTAGGAGCTTGGGGGTCGTCGATCTCACGCCCGTATCAATGGAGGGGTACACAACCATTGGTTGTAGCCATCCCCGGCCCCCGATCCCCCAGAGAAGAACTTGCCAGCCTCGCCTGCTTACCTAGAAGTAGCACTGTAAGCTGCTTCCGCCCCTCCGCACGCAGCTCATTCAAAATATCCAGCATGTCGTCGCGCTCCTGGAGGCACAAGCACGGTTTGTGGTGCCAACAGTACACACGAGGTTACTGAGCTACTCAGACCAGAGCTAAGGGGAGAGAATGCGTGGAATGTGCCTTGTTCAGTAGTGCATGGATTGAGACGATGCGCAGGAGGGCAGCAGCTACTAACCGCCTCGCACGCGCAGTTCCACCCCCTCCCCCCCTTGCCCAGTCGGCTGCCTCAGCCCAGACACATCCCCGCTGCCGGCAGAGCCATGCTGCTTGCAAGCACATCCATATATACCTCTAGACGGAGGCTGGATCGTTAGCCACTTCATCGCTGGGTCTGTCACCCCACATACCGGTAAGCGGTTGAGACCCGCCCATGGCTGGGAATCTTCGTCGCCATCCTCTTCGTCCTGCTCATCGTCCTCCGCCTCCTCATCCCCTGCTGCTGCCTCTCCCCCTTCAGAAGCTGCCTCGTGTGACTCTGCAAACATCACACAGTCCAACGAAGCAACGATTCGGCCAACCTATGGCATAGTCTTTACTATGAGGCTAGGGGGCTCCGCACTGGAGCAAACAGGCCCTGTACGCTTCGATAAAGACGCCGAGGCGATGCATCGCCGCGGTGCCAGCTTCGTAAATTGTCACCGCAACAAGGATGCGCGGCGGCTGAGTGCGCACGATCCGATCGGAACACTGGGAACCCAGATCTACGTCTACTATGTGCAGTTGGAGGCGCAAAGCACTCCAGCAGCCCGCATTCAGAGATCCACAAGGGGCCAATTGAAACCAAGCAATGCAGCTGACCAGCCGACCGTCCTCCCGCGCACTCACCATCATCATCAAGCTCTCCCTCCTTAAGCTCATCTTCGTCCTCCTGGACGTCGTCGTCATACTCCTCCGCAGGCCGAGGAGGCTGCGCCATAGTTGCTCTACACCTTGTACAGACCTATGCAATTATTATTGTTGGTAGGAAACGCAGCCACTTACAAAACCAGTGCCATTAGCACGATAGGTTACTTGGGAGTTGGGGTGGCCGAAATGAACTTGCGCACTGACCGATGCGGTAAAATGCCTCGGGCCTCCCCTCCGCACGGAGTACTTGATATACTGTATTTTTTCATTGCGGTGCCATGTACACAAGAATGCAATCGTGCTCGTGGCGGGTGCGCTGTGGTGCGAGCAATACAGCAGCGCCCATGCGCGGTGCGGTCTTGAAGCGCTGCTTGCTGGCAGCCGTGTCTGAGAGCAAGAACATTCGGCTCATTGTCACGGATGTTGACGGTAAGTGGATAACGAGCAGTCTGCTTGAGTTTTCGCCGAAACCCTGGCACGTACAGGCACGCTACTCGACTCATCTCAGCAGCTTTCACCAAGGGTCGAGGCTGCCGTGAAAGAGGCCCGCGCTCATGGTGTGCCGGTAGGTGATGGGGTAAGGCCGGTCCATATGACTAGTGGCTGGGTTCATGCGGACTCATTGTGCAGCGGAGAAAGTGTGCGGGTCCCATTGATGTGCTCGAGACAGCCACGCCCAAGCGGAAATGCCCCTGGTCTCTACAACGGCACCAGTCTGCGTATGTTCAAGGTCCCATGCCACTTTCGCGCTGCCCAACTCTACCCCGTCTGTCGGCCCCTCCGGACACAGTTAGTGATTGCCACGGGCAAGGCACGGGGCCCTTGGACTGCCGACGTGCTGTTGGGCCTGCAGCTGGACACGCCGGGTGTGTTCATGCAGGGGCTGATTGTGTACGACGACCAGGGCAGGGTGCTGCACGAACGCCGGCTGTGCGAGGATGTGGCGCGGGATTGCATCACACTGGCGGCGGACGTGGGTGGGTGGACGGGCGGGCGGGGGGGGGTGGGTGCCCGCGAAGCCCGCTGCCCGCGTTGTTAGCTGGAGTCAAGCAATGGAACTCGTGCAGGAGCGTGTTGGGCATTGGCTTGGAGAACGGGGCCGGGGCTAACTCCACGCACCTCAACCCAAATGTCAGCCGCGCTTGCTACATGTGTCTAAGTGGTGACAATACTTGACTCCTCATGATGAGCGCAATCACGCGGTGCCATCGGCGGTCCCACCGTTCAACTCTCTGTCGTGTAATGTATGGACGAATGAGCGCTATCATATCACGCGGGCTATCGGGGCTACGGGATCGATTGTTTGGCAATGTGTCAGAGCCAAGTGGCCGCCCCTCGTCGCCGTCAGCCAGGCGTTGTTGTTGCTGACTCTCCATGTCTGCAGAGTGCCGACGGTTGCCAGTACGTACCTGTCCTCCCTTCGCGCAGGCGTCACGCTGACGGCCTACTGCGGCGACCGGATCCTGTGCGCCGCCACGGATGTCCACACGGACCGCCTGCTGTTCTACAAGGAGCCGCCGCCCGAGCCGGTGGGCGACCTGGCGGCAGCGCTAGGCGGCGGTGGCGTGCCAGTGCACAAGATGATCTTCATGGCGGATCAGGACCGGTGGGTGGGGCGGGCGGGGGCGGTGGTCAGGGCATCGTCCAGACATACAGTGGCGTCGTCAAGGAATGCTGTAGAGCCCTGTGCAGTGGGTGCGCACATGCGCACGGCATAGCACAATCCAGGTCCACCAATGGCGGGGTGAACCAGTAGACCTTGGTGTGGCCGAATCCATTGTTTAGCAATGTGTCAGAGCCAGGCGTCGTGCCCCACAATGCGCCATTAATGCACATTCCGTGGCCACAACTCCGCAACCCGGTTTGGCTGCTGTCGGCTGCAGCATCGACGCGCTGCGCCCAGCCGCTGAGGCGCTACTTGACGGCCGCGCCAGCCTCACCACCGCCCTCACCGGCATGTTGGAGGTGCTGGTGAGTGCTAGTTCCGGGAACCTTGCACACACATCGTGCAAACTTCACCCGTAACTGCCACACCTGCCCTATGGACCCGTGTTACTAAAGATGGCGCACATGCACGTCCTCCTCACCAGACGAGTTTCCGCCGTGGGCTGGATGTAGGGCCTTGGTGTTTGCTGGTTGGGCCTTTCACAACGATTGCCCATGGCACACCGCACACCTTCTCCCTTCACCGCTCACGAACACACTCGCACACAAACACCGCGTCCTTTGGCGTTATGCGCACGCATGGCGTTGTGTTTTATGCACGCACCGCATACTGAGTCCTCGTGAATTGCGTCCCAGTGCGCTTTCTGAGTGATCGCGTGTGAGCTCTCCCGCCTGCAGCCGCTGGGTGGCTCCAAGGGCGCGGGGCTGTCCTGGCTGCTGGACTGGCTGGGCGTGGCGCCGGAGCAGGTGCTGGCGCTGGGTGACGGCGAGAACGACGTGGAGATGCTGCAGCTGGCAGGGGTGAGTCTCGAACTACCCCGCACGGGCACAAGCACACCATCTGCCAATTCAGCAGACGCTTACAGGGCAACGCGCGGGCACCTAAGCAGCGGCAGGCTGACTTGGGGTCTGGCGTGCCTTGGGGTGCCATCGAGGTGCCTGGATGGGGATCGCGTCGGTATGCGCGGTGCATTAGGCTGCGGGGCATGGGCCCCCGCCAGAGGTAGCCGGGGCTATGGGTCTGGCGGAAAAGAAGGGTGCTGCCGCCTGCTCGGCAGCTCTCGCGGTTTCCTTCATCACTTGCGCGCAATAGGGGGTTTCTATCGCGTACGCCTGCGGGTCATGGCGGCAGTGAAAGCAATCGGGTGGGCCCTGGGTCCCGGTGGCACGGAAGCTGCCGTGGAAGGTTCAAGCCAGGAAAAGCGCATGCCAACATGTGCATCGGAGGCTTGCGCATGGTTGGGAACTGGTTGTCGGCAAGTATGGTGACTGCATGTGCGTCCTGTTCCTTGCAACCGTTTTGCAGTTGGGTGTGGCGATGGGCAACGCCGGTCCCAAGGTGAGGCGCTGCGAGGCGGTCGGCCGACCATGTGTTTGACCGCCCGGCCCTCATAGGACAAGTGCTGCATTGCCTTCGATCACTTGTCTCAATGCGCTAGATATGGATAGCACAGGTTCCAGAGAAGGCAGAGGTGAAGTGCATTAGTGTGCCTTGGAGGTCCAGTCATGAGGTCCGGTCCAGCAGTGCCCTAACCTAACTGTTAGCGGCCCCCGGGACGTACGGTGGGCTGTTACGGGGCTGCAGGTTTGAGCGCGACATTCAGCATGTCCAGTGTACTGCCCTGGTTGCTGCTGCGCGCTGCAATGCCCCGGCTGCAGGCTCGGGCGGCCGCCGACGTGGTGCTGGCGGCCACCAACGACCAGGACGGTGTAGCGGAGGCCATCCAGCGCTTCGTGCTGGAGCCCGCAAGGCAGAGGCGGCAGCAGCAAGGACATGTGCTAATGTCCTAGCCTGATACAGGCATGCAGTGTCGTAGGCGCCTTTTTGGACGGTGACGAGCATAGGCGCGCAGTTCCGAGGTCCACCCAAGCACAGGGAGTACCGTCTGGGTGAACACTGGCTGCATTGGCGGCCGTTGTATGTGTTATACTAGTCGCATTCCGAAGAATTCATACAGTCTTCCAGATTGCCTGCGTAGTCCTCGGATATGGTGGATATACCTTTGCATTTTAAGGGCTGAGCCCCCGGAGCGCAGCGCCTGAGGGACACCCCGATTCGTGGCTGGCTGGCTGCTCGTCTATCTGGGCTGATCTGGGGTCGAAATTTGAGATGGGCGTGGCGATGCCGTGGCGTGACACGATCACGCCAAAGTGCGCAGAAATGAGCATATCCCTTTCTACACATGCTATGCATATGACATCATTGCTATGAAGTGCACCGTAGAGCACTGTGAGGCTGCGTGGACCGGCAGTTCCGCGACCAGCCCGACGACCGGTACTCCCACGGACAACGCCTTCTTGTTAAGGGTTAAGGTTAAAGCCCCATCCATTTATTACCAAAGTGGTGACAATAAATGGCTCCTCTTGACGAAACGCTATCCGCGGTGCCACCGGTGGTCCTGTTGTCTCACTTCTCCACGCACACGCGCCTTCCCAAAACGACCCGTCACACGCAATGCGCTGCATCCAGCGCCCCTGCACACGACACGCACACACAACACGTTAATGCTGCGTCCTATGGTTAGTAGCAGTAACAGCACGCCCGCATCCTGTCTGGGCTGGACGACGGCGGCCGTTCCGTGGAAATCACCTCGACCCGGCTCACCCAGCGTTCAACTCTCTGACGTGTAATGTATGGACAGCGTGCATATGCAGCCGTGTTAGACATGAATTACGCACACCAGCGCTTGAGAGCCCAGCCCTGTCAGTGCGAAGTTGTCGAATGTAGGGCTATCTGCCGACATGTCCACGCCAGGACGCGCAAGTTGACCCTCCCACACTGTATCTGTAGTTATAACGTCATAACATGCATATTTAAGTCATATACGGTGCTGCGTTTGGCTCCTGGTTCTGTTTGTGGAGCGCTTCACGAAATATGCAGGGATGGGCCCTTGAAAGCTGGCGGACCCCCAAGGACGACGAACGGGCCCCCACTGTTGGCGGCCCATAGCGTGCCTGGGCCCGATCACCCCTTGCAAAGTAAAAAGCACGTACATGGGGCTTGCTTGAACTCTATAATCGTGAGCAATGTTTAAGATTCTGGGCTTCCTAACCCCCCCGGCTTGCACAGCCATTTCCCCAACGCTTGATAAAATGATAAGTGCCGTGTCCATGAATAATGGGCTGTCACCCCCCTTTCGGCAGCCCGTGGGGGCGCGAGTGAACGCATTCCCCGAACGGCACAGGCTCATGGGCCGCACAAACAAACCCGCAGAAAGGTCACGACTGCCACTCTGACAACACAGCATAGCGAGCATGCCTGGCGTATGGTTGGATATCTTGAAGGTCAACTTGTTTGGACGCTACATGGGAGGTATGGGGGGTTCCCCACTTCCCCATGGACCGGACATGGCATCAAAGCCGGGCCTCCTTGGGGACGGCTTTGCGGGGAGAGGCATCTATCGGCAGCAAAGCCGCCCCCAGCACCAGCTCCATGCGCGGGGTTTGTGGGTTGTGCCAGGAGCGTGAGGTTTACCCATAACAGAGTGCTTGCATCAGGGTTGCTTGCCTCAGGGGTTGCTTTTGTGTCGGGCGTGTCAGGGGACACGGGCAAGGGGTGCAGGTCGGTCGGGCAATGGGCTGGCCCTTGTTTTCCCTCAACAGCGCGACAAGCGAGCTCATTGCGACTATAGATAATGATTCACTTCAATGAGAGCGATTAAGCCTCGTGGAACTTACAAGAACTCGGCGCTGGCCGATCTGTGCCGCCCTGGGCGCGGACGTGTTCATTAACATCGTATCCTCCTAGTTCGGAGTAATTGAAGCTGTCGCAGCAGAATGGGGAAGGATACGAAAGGGGATCGGAAGCCCAATAAGCCGTCAAGCAGCGCACGCGCGGCGGAGACGCTCGCGAGTAAAGCGGCTGCGGGAGTCGGCGTCGGCTTTGGAGGGTACGAAATGCTGCTAAACTTGGTAGCGATTGTTGAGGAAGGTTAATGGATCCCGGCTCGTCTTTATCCCAGTCCCAGTCCCGCCCCTCCCTCCCCACACACGCACCTGGGCGTGCGCACGTGCGCGTTGACTCGCCGGCACTGTGCTTCCATCCAACTGGTGCGCATGCTCACACAGGTTCATGGGGGGAACGCCTGTCGCTACCAGCGCGCCAGGGTTTGCATTCGGTGGCGCTGCGGCTGCCTCGCGCACTGGCACAGCCGATGGCGGTGCCGCCGCTTCCTCTGCTGCGAGCGATGGTGGCGGCGGCGGTGCCAGCGCCTTGGAGCCCCACCTGGCGGGTGGCGGCGACCCGCTGCTGGCGGCCCAGCTGGACGGCGAGCTGGCCCAGTGCCTGAGGCACCTCTCCAAAAAGGACGCCACCACCAAAACCAAAGCTTTGCAGGTGCGGCCAGGCGGGGCTGCATGTGGGGGAGGGCAGCACGAGGCGGTTGCACGCAGAATGGGCACATGTGGCGCGCCGTGCCAGTCGCCAGTCCTGACCCTGCACACCGTCACCCGCGCTGGCTCCCACCCCTGCACGTCGGTGCCTCCGCCTCAGCCCTGTCGTGCATGTTGGCTGTACCCAGCCCAACCCTCCCCTCACTCCGCCTCATGCCCAGAACCTGCGCGCGCTGGTGCCCAGCCGCTCCACCGACCAGGTGGCGGCCGCGCTGCCCGCCTGGACCCAGTGCTACCGGCGTCTGGTGCTGGACGCGTCACGCGCCGTGCGCTCTGAGGCCGCCGCCACCCTGGCCGCCTTCCTCACCGCCGCCGGCAAGGCCACCGCGCCGCACCTGCGCTCGCTCATGGGGCCCTGGTGGCTGGCGCAGCATGACCCGCACGCTGACGCCGCCGCACAGAGCCGAGCCGCCTTTTCGGCCGCCTTCCCGAGCTCCGGCTCCGGCTCCCGGCGGCAGCTGGAGGTGCTGCTGCACTGCCGGCTGCAGCTGGCCGCCTACCTGCGCGACATGATGACGGCGGCGCCCGCGCAGCTGGGAGACCCGCGGTGGGTGCGGAGGGCTGAAGGCTGCAGGGTGGGCAGCGAGGAGGGCCGGGTTGGGTATGCGGCGGCGGGCGATGGGGGTTTGTAGGTAAGGGGGTGGGCCGTCCATGAAGAACGGCAGTAAGTGTGGAGGGGTGGCGCTGATTGGCCCCAAGCACGTGTGGCACGTGTGTATGACCCCAGCCAGTAATCGGGTGGCACTCAGGGCAGCCCGTGCACACTACCGTCAGGAATGCACATGCGTCTGGCATCACCCGTGTGTAAGTGTGTTAAAGAGCACAAGGAAAACATTGCGTGTGTAAGTGTGTGTGTGTGTGTGTGCGCACGTGTATGTGTATGTGTGTGTTTGCCCCCGCAGCAAGGACAGCCCTGAGGAGCTGGAGGAGCGGCACGAGCGGGTGCAGGCTGCCTGCTGCGCCGCACTGGCACAGCTCATAGACGTGCTGGCGGGGGCTGGGGCGGCCGCTGCCCGGCACCCAGAGCCTCAGCAGCAGCAGCAGCAGCAGGATCAGGAGCAGCGGCAGTGCGGCCGAAGCGAGTCAGCCGATCAAGCCCGGGCTCCTGTGGCGGTTGCGAGCACCACCCGGCCTTCCGCCACGCCTGATCCGGAGTCGGAGCTGCTGGCGGCGGTGCAGGAAGCGCTGTGCAGGCCGGGCTTCTGGCGGGCGGCGGCGGGCGCAAAGAGCGCCATGGTGCGGCGGGCGGCGTACGGCTTGGCACGCACCGCCGCCACACGCGCGCCGTCGCTGCTGGCGGCTTGTGTGGCGGAGTCGGCGCCATGTGTGCTGGGGGCGCTGGGTGACAAGGAGCCGGGCAACCACGGCGCCGTGTGGGAGGCGCTGCTCACGTACGGCAAGGTGCGTCTGTTGGCGGCTGGGAGTGGGAGGGCTGGCGCCACCGACCGACATGCGGCCGTTCCGTTTTGCGGGTTTGGTGCTGGTTGCAGTATGTGCCGGAGGGCTGGAGCCACGTGAACCTGCGCAAGATGCTGCTGCCGCGCCTGACCTCGCTGCTGCGGCACGGCTGCTACGGCTCCGCCGCCTCGTCGCTGCCGGCGCTGCTGCCGCTGCTGCCGCTGCTGCCTCGGGGCACACTGGGACCGGCGCCAGATGTGCTGACCAGCCTGCTGGAGGCGGTGTGGGCCGGTGCCGCGGACCCTGCAGCGCAGTCCAGGTACGGGTTTGGGCAGGCGCAGGCGGTGCGCGTATTGTGTACCTGTCTGTGTGTGTGTGGGGGGGGGCAGTTCGTTCCATGCCCAAAGCAATAAAGCCTTTGAGCCCTACCAGGTGTCAGGTGGATTGGGTTGAGCGGGGGTGTCACAAAAACAAAACCCAAAGTGCGTTGGGCTGCACTGCAAGTTGCCGGGACAGTGAGATGCGCAGCTCCGGGTTCACCTGGGCGGGCTGAGGCAGCGTAGCCACAGCCATGGCGGGCGCGCGTACGACATACACCCTTCCGGGGATGCAACCATGCCCTCCAGGCGTTGGAGGCATTGGGCAACAAACGTAGGCAGCGATTTCCAGCGACAAACGCCGACCACACTCGGCACATGCGCGTGATAGACCTTGTTGGCCAGGCGTGCGGCACTGGTGTGAGGGAGCGCACGCAGGAGCCAAGGGAGGACGTGTGGCAGTGCCGGCGGCTGGGGCAACAGCCTGCGGCGCACCTGCCTCGGCGTCACCGGATGTGTGTGTGCTTGCTGCTGCAGGACTGCCCAGTCGGCGTCGCTCGCCGCGTACCGAGAATGCCTCGCTTGGGGTCTGACGAACAGCAGTGCCCTCGCTGCCGGGCCGCTGCAACCAGCCACGGGTGCGGCTGCTGGCGGCACCGCCGCTGTGCCACTAGCGGGCGAGCCAGCGCCGAGCCTGCAGCCGGCGCCTGAACTGGCCTTCTGCCAGACCCTACTGCGCGGCACTGTGCTGCAGCACGTGCTGCCGGCGCTGCTGCGGCGGCAGGGCGGCTGCAGCGCTCACAGTTCCGAGGCCGCGTCTGAGCTCCTCACCGATCTGGCGCAGTCCCTGGCGGCGGCGTCTGACCGGCAGCAGCAGCAGCAGCAGCAGCAGCGTGCTGGGATTGCGGCCGCTGGGTCCGCTCCAGGTCCTGCCGCCGCCGCGGCTGCTGCCTCCTGCACGGTGGCCTGGGACTGCCTGAGCCAGCTGCTGCAAGAGTACCTCGCAAACACGCTTGGGGGCTTGGTAGCGGGGATGGCGGCGGCTGCGGCTGACAGCGGCGGCGCAGTGCCGGCCGACAACAGCGGCGGCCCGAGCGACATGGCGGCTGCATGCGAGGGCGTGGCGCGCCTCCTGGGCCGCCTGCGTGCTGCGAGCAGCCCCGCCTGCGACCTGCTGGCCACCCAGGCTGCGTCCTCGGCCGCCGCCGGCCTCATGGCGTGTGGCAGCGCCCTACCCACCGCGGCCTCCCAGCTGCTGGCGGCGCTGCTGCGCGAGCACGGCGCATCCAGGGTGGCGGCGGCGGCGCTGTCGCCGGCCCCCTCCGGCGGTCTACCGCCTGCGGCCCCTGGCGCCGGCGCCTGCGACCTGCCTGCGGCTGCAACCGGTGCCCTGGGCGGCGGGCGCTTCCGCGGCGCTTCGGCCGCTGTGGGCGTGAGCCTCAGCCTCAGCCTGGACTCCCTCATCGCCAGCTTCAGGGACGGCCCCGTGGCGGGCGCCGCCGCAGCCGCCGCCGCCGACCTGCTGGTGGCCTTCTGCCTCAGCCGCCGGGAGCCGGACCCGGACCCGGAGGGCGGAGGCGGCGCCCCGGCAGGCGGCTGTGGCGGTGCAGCGGCGGCGCTGTGGGAGCAAGTGATGGCGGAGGTTCTGACGGGTGGGGCAGGCGGCAGCAACGACAGTGGTGCCATGGACGCGGCAGGCAGCGCGCAGGCGCGACTGCTGCGAGCCACCCTGCTGCTGCAGCGCTTGGCTGACAGCAGCGACTGCCGCAGCGGCGTGTGCGCCTGGACCAGCGCATCGCTGGACGCTGCGGCGGTGCGGCTGGCGTCAACTGCGCCGGCGGAGGCGGAGGCAGACGCGCAGGCAGGGCTGCTGTCCAACGCCCTGGGTGCCAACCCCGCCGGCCTGGTGATGCTGGGCCCCGCCGCGGCGCTCAGCGTGCTGCAGGCGCTGACCGCGAGGCTGCGGACGCCAGCGGCGGCGTCAGCGCCTGCGGCAGCTGCGGCGGCCGTGTCAGCGCTGCGAGCGCCGCTGTGCGATGCGAGCTGTGGGCTATGGCGGATGCTGCCCGAGGCGGCCTGTGAGGCGGTGGCGGCACTGGCGGCCGCGGCCTGGCAGGCGCCCGTCACGTCTGACGTGGCAGCGGACCTGCAGGCAGGGTCGGACGGGGACGAAGGGGAAGACGGCTGGGAGTCGCCAGCCACCAGCGAGCACGAGGACGCGGCGGAAGAGGAGGAGGAGCAGGAGGGGCAGGAGCTGCATGGCGGTGCCGGCCGCGGCGCCGGGGCGCGAGACATGGATGTGGATGTGGATGTGGATGTGGACGAGGCGGCACTGCCGGCACGGGTCCTGGGTGCCAGTGAGGAGGAGGAGGAGGACGACGAGGAGCAAGGGGGCAGCGTGGAGCAGTCGGCGTGGGCCCAAGCGTTGTCTGCCGCGGCACGGGTGTGGGGCGAGTGCCGGCCGTTGGCAGCTGCGGCCGAAGCGCTGCCCTCGGACGTCACTGACGCGCTGGTGACTCGGCTGGCTCGCGACCTGGCCTCTGCGGTGTGCGGCCACCACCAGCAGCCCCAGCAGCAGCCCCAGCAGCAGCAGGAGGGACAGGCGGGGGCAGACGGGGCAGTGGCCTCCTTCCGGCTGGGCGCCCGGGCCTGGGCCGTGCACGCGGCCCGCCTGGTGCGCTGCGTGCCCGGCGGCGCGTCACGGCGCTGTGCGGCTGTGGCGGCGCTGCTGGCCGCTGACCCGGCCTGGCGCACCTGGAGCGCCCCGGCGGCGGCGGCGGCGGCGGCGGCGACGGCGGTGCCGCCTGGTGGCGCTGCGGTGCCCTCGCTGCAGCACCTGGCCCGGCTGCTGCTGCGGCTGCTGCGGGAGGAGGGCGCCGGGCGCGGACTGCCGCGGCCGCTGCGGGGATCCGCGGGGCGCAGCGGAGACGGCAGCGCCCTCCAAGACGCCGGCGCGGGGTGCATGGGGTGGGTGGTGATGGAGCTCCTGTGCGGCCACTATGCTGCTGCTCGGGCGGCGGCGGCGGCGGCGGCCGACGATGCGCTGCAGGGGGGCGCCACACAGCTGCCGAGTGCGTGCTGGCGCGGTGCGGTGGGCCGGGCGGCGGAGGCGGGGCTGCAGCGCCTGGTGTCGGCCGCAGTGCTGGAGGCAGCGGAGGAGGAGGGCCGGGGGCAGCAGGACGCCAGGTCGGCCGCCGCAGCCGCGCACGCGCCCCACCCGGCACCCCACCGCCGCCATGGCGACCTGCAACTGCGGGCGCTTGTGGACGGGCTGGCGGCGGGCTGTGGCGCCGCAGCCGCAGCGGCGGCACCGGCGGCCGAGGCCGCCTACCTGGAGGGCCTTTGCCGGGTGGCGGTGGTGATGGAGCGGGCGTCAGCGGCAGCACACGCGCGCCACCTGCGACTGCAGCAGCTGCGTGGGGCGGGCGAGGCAGACGGCTTGCTGCCGCCACTGCTGCCCCACCAGCAGCGCTTGTGCCGCCGCTGGCTAGCGGCGTGCAGCCCTGGCGCGGCGGCGGCGGCGGCGGCAAGCGCCTCTGCGTGCGGCCTGCCGCGGCGCGCGGTGTGCAGGCTGCTCCCGCTGGTGGCGGGGCCCTTGCGCCGAGCCGCGGCCTGCAGGGTGGGTGACGACGGCAGGCCGGCGGCCGCCGCGGAGGCGCTCCTGGTGGAGGCGGGTCTGCCGCAGCTGGCGGGTGAGTGGGTGCGCCACTGCCTGGCGCAGCCGGCCGTACTGGGCGACCCGCGGCCACTGCCGCAGCCCAAGGCTGACGCCGAGGCGGGGCCGCTAGAGTCGCTGCGCCTTGCGGCCGCATGCTTCCCGGTGCCGGGGGCGCGCGGTGGCTGTGCCAGCAGCGGCAGCGGCGCGGCGGCGGCAGCGGCGGCGGCGGCGCTGGTGCGCTCGGGCGGCGGGGCGCTTGCGGCGGCTGAGCGGCCTCTGCTGCTGGCGCTGGTGCGGCACCAGGCGGTGCGGACTGCGGGCGCGGCGGCGGCCCGGCGGCAGCAGCAGCGGCCAGGCGCTCCGGACGCGCCGGGCCGGGCGGCGGCACAGCCTGTGCCTGTGCAGTCGGAGGAGGAGGATCAGGAGGCGCAGGCGTGTGTGACGCGCCTGCAGCACGCCGCCGTGCTGTACTGCTGGCAGGACATGGGGCAGCCCGACTGGCACATGCTGCTGCAAGACGTGCAGGTGCGCGCGGCAGGGTCCTGGCACGTCTAGCTTGGGGCGGGGTGGACGGAATGGTTAAGATGACAAACATGAACAGTCCAGTGGTATCATCCGTATCGCGGGCACAACGGAGGAGGGTGAAGCTAGGCTTGCGTAGACACACGTGTGTGCACTCAAGCCTTCTGGCGTGAGGCACGTCAGAGCACAGGCGCCGTTCGCAGGTTCGCTCAGGTATGTGCAGCAGCACGGGCCGCCCACTCACACGTACGCCCTTGTATGCCGTATGCGTGTCCGCCCCCGTGACCGCGACCACCCCCGCACACAGGTCCAGTTGGCGGCGGCGGTGTCGGCGCTGCAGGCCGTGCTGCGTCATGTCGCGGCCGCCGCCCGCGCAGCTGCTGATGGTGTGCTGGGCCAGGCGCCTGGCTCCACACCCGCGGGGCCGGTGGCGCTGCAGCTGCTGCGCAAGCTGGCGCAGCGCGGCGTGCTGCCGAAGCTGCCGGCGGCCGCACAGCTGGCGGGGGCATGCGAGGAGGCGGTGGGGGGCGGGGGGATCGGGCCGGCGGCGCAGGCGGCTGCGCAGCTCGCCGCGGTGCTGGCGGAGCTGCAGGTGGGCGGTGGGGGAGCTGGGGGAGCTGGAGTGCAGTGCGGTGCGGCGCAGTACGGTGGGGTGGGGTGCATGAGGGTTCTGCCGGCGGCTCCTTGGGTCCCAGGCGCCCGCGCTGTCCATACGGTAGGACACATTGCGCCAGCCACATCCCCTCCCCGCGGCGCGCTGCCCGTGTACGTGCGCTAACCACCGGGCGCTGCCCCTCATCTCCACCTACGGGTACCATTGCGCATTAGGACGCGGCACCCGTGCCGGTCAGCGGGGGAACGACGTTGGCAGCTCCCACCCCTGCCGCCATCCCATGAGTCGTGCCTTGAAACCCGCACCTATGCCAGCCCCACTCCTGCCCCTTGCTGCCCCAGGGCGACATTGCGGCGGCGCGCGTCAGCAGCACCGCCGCGGGGGCCGCCGCCACTGCCCGCGAGCTGGGCGCCTCGGTGTCGTGCTGCTACAGCTCCGCGCTGCAGCTGGCGGTGCTGGCGGGCGGGCTGGCCTGCTTCACGGCCGGCCTGGGCAGCTGCGCCGCCGCGGCCACCATCACGCACTGGCTGGCGGCGCACGACGTGTTCTGGGCGGCGGTGGCCAGGTGCACGGGGCATGCGCTGCAGCCGGGCCGCGAGCACCTGGGCGCGGCGGCGGCGGCGGAGGCGGTGCAGGCCAGCACCGGCGCGCTGGAGGAGGCGGGCCTGGACGTGGTGGGGGCAGTGCTGGCGCTGGCGCTGGCGCCCTCGGGCGGCACCAGCGGCAACGCCACGCCCGCCATGGTGCTGCAGCTGCGGCCGGCGGCGTACCGGCTACTACTGCTGCTGGGCGGCGACTCGTCGTCGCTGCTGGGCCGGCTGACGCTGGCGGAGGCCGTGGCTGCAGCGGCGGATGGCGGCGGCGGCCAAGGCAGTGCGGCGGGCGATGCGGCGGATGTGCTGCCCGAGTACGAGGGTGATGACGTGGCGTACCTCATCGCCGGCGGCGTGCGGCCCGAGATGGCGCCCCTGCTGCTGCCGCCACAGCCCGCCGCTGCCGCGTCATCTGGCGGCGGCGGCGGCGGCTGTCCGGTGTCGTACCTGGCGGCTTGGTCGCTGCTGCTTGCGCACGCGCTGCAGATGGACGCGGGCAGCCGGGGTCTGGCGGTGCTGCGGCAGCTGCTGCGGGAGGCGGGCCACCTGGTGCACGGCCTGCTGGGGCAGCTGGTGCCGCAGCTGGGGATCACCGGCGGCGCGGGGGCGGGGGCGGGCGGGGCGGGCGCTTCCGCAAGGGCAAAGGGCGGCAGGCGGCATGGCCATGTGGCGCCGGGAGCAGCTGGCAGGGGAACGGGGCCGGGCGGCAGCAGCGGGGACGCCGGCGCCGCTGCCGGCGCTGCCGGGGAGGCCTGGCACCTGGCGGAGGTGCTGCGGGAGGTGGGCCTGCCGCTGGGCCGCCACGCGCGCCGCACCTGCTGCCGCAGCCTGTACCGGGCCGTGCTGCGCGCGCTGCCCGCCACTGCGCGCGGCTGGTTCGGCGACCTGCGCGACCGGGGGCTGGCCGCGGCGGTGGAGGCGTACACGGCGGCGGCGGAGGGGCCGGCACTGCTGGCGGCGGAGATGGAGGCGGTGCAGGTGAGGGCGGTGCAGCGGCCGCCGAGGCAGAGGGGCGCGCAAGCGGTGTGGTGCCCGGGCCTGCCCGTTGCTGTGCACAGAAGTGGCGTGCGCATGGAGCCTTCACTGCTGACTTGTCAACGGCTGGCCGTGCTTTGTATCCGCTGTGTATCCGTCTGTCCATCCGTCGGTCTCCTTCCCTGCATACCGTACTATGGCTGCCTGGCTCTTTGACACAGGCTCTGGGCAAGGGCGCGGCCACCTCAGACTCTGACAGCAAGTTCAGCGTGCGCTGCTCGGCTGCTGCCCGGGAGGTGGTGGCGGTGCTGGAGGTGGAGGACGGCGCGGTGCTGGAGCTGGCGGTGCGGCTGCCCGCCTGCATGCCGCTGAGGGCGCCCGAGGTGGAGTGCCGCCGCAAGGTGCGAGGCAGGCCGACGCGTGCGTGCCGACCAGCATACCACTATTGCCCACACAGAAACACACACACACGCACGGGCTTTCGTTTCGTTTCTCAACACACACACACACACACACACACACACACACACACACACACACACACACGCGCGCGCGCGCGCGCACACACACACCATGACGCTCCGTAACGCGCAAGGCAAACCGCACCGCTGTGCCCGTGCTACTCACACTGCTCTCACGCCTGTTTCTTTCCTGTCCTGGCAGGTGGGCGTGAATGAGGGCCGGCTGCGCAAGTGGCTGCTGTCCATCTCCACCTTCCTGCGCCACCAGAACGGCTCCGTGGCGGACGCCATTTGCCTGTGGCGCCGCAACGTGGACAGCGAGTTCGCGGGTGTGGAGGCGTGCCTCATCTGCTACTCCGTCATCTCGTCAGTCAACGCGCAGCTGCCGCGCCTGGTATGCCGCACCTGCGGTGTGCGCTTCCACCCGGCATGCCTGTACAAGTGGTTCAAGAGCGCGGGCAAGAGTCAGTGCCCTCACTGCCAGGCACTCTGGTAGCGGGTACCTAAATGCCGGAGCAATGGGCGCGGGTGGCTGTTTGTCCCTGGTGTGTTCGTCACTGCCTAGGGGTTATCCTACTGCCTATGGCAGCATACGTCGTCGCACAGGGCGATGTTCTTCGTGGCTAGGAGTTGTGGCGCCTGGAAGCAGCGGTCCTGAAATGCAGGGAGCCGCAGCGTTCACAGCGTGTCCTGGGGTATGCGGGGCAGGACAGCGCTGACGCGTTGGCCATGTAACCGCTGTGGTTGTCAGTCCATCTGCCCGTCCCCAGATGTCGGGAAGCGCCCCACAAACAGAACTAGGAGCCAAACACAGCACCATGTGGCTCAAACATGCACGTTGTGCCGTGATAAGCACAAGCAAAGCGTGGGAGGGCTAAGTTGCGCGTCATGGCGTGGACATGTCGGCACATAGCCCCACATTCGGCACGTGCGCACTGACATGGCGGCCCGCGGAAAGCATGGAGCGGCCCGTTAGTGGGGCAGGCACGGGGCACTATTCACAGGCACTATTCGAGGCAGCGGTTACCTGGGTGTCGCGTCAAGTCGCGTTTGACCCGTCCAGACAATAGGGCACCTAAATACCTGATGGCCTGCGGGGATGTCCACCTGGATGTCCACAGGCACGTCATCATGCCATTGGTGCTCAGTGGTCGTTGATGGCGCTGGCCCGAAACTGCCGCAACCGACCGAGGCAAAGAGATTCGAGGCAACGGCCAAGGCCAGCGTAAAGGACCTTAGGACTTACAAGCCGCTCAATATATAGATACACAGTTACTGCCATAGCACCTGCCATACTCGGTGGCTCGTGCTGTGACGTTTTGCGCAAGCATCGCCGGGCATCTTAAGCCTCGTTGGCCGACGCCGCGACCTGACGCTGCGCCGACGCGAGTACAACATCTGCGTCATAATTAGGAACTACAAACATGGCTGAAGCGCAGGACGGGCAAATGCTTGAGGGGCTGCTCTTCGCGCTACTGCAAATTGAAGCATCGCGGCTGGCCCCTGGCCAGGTTTTACTGGTGTCCCGCACGGTGAGGTCGGCTGAGGGTTTGGGGCAAGGTCATTCTGCCATGTCTGTAGAACCTCGAGGAAAACCTTCACGCGCCGTGGTTTCCACGGACCGGGAGAACCCACCAGAGACCGACGCGTGCACTGTCCTCCCCTGCTGCAAGCCCCAGGTGGAAGACCCCCACACCATCCAATGGGTGGTCAGCGCCATGAACAAAACCGCCAAGGTCGAGCCGCCTACTTTCGCGGCTGGCGGGGAGGCGGACGGACTGCCCAGCTGGGCGGCCGCAATTGCTGACCAGATTCTTGCAGGCCTGGCAGCATTGGGCCAGACAGTCGCGGGCGTGGCGCAGTGGTTGGCCGAGATGGTGCGGAGCTTCCTGGGCGCAGTGGGAAAGACAGTGATGGAGGTGCTGGGGGTGGAGGAGAAGCCGGAGCACCCCCACGGCCTGGCCACGGCGGCAGCCCGGACTGTCGTACTGATTGTGATGATCGCCGTCGTGCAGCACCGCAAGCACCTGATGCCCTAGGTGTGTTGGAGGGTAAGGCACCATGCCACAACACGATCAGTGCTACGGTGCTATGCGTTTGTACGGTGTGAATGCGTGCATCTACACATAAGGTTTGCATTCTAGCGCCAGGGGTGCACAAACATCCCAGTCTTGTACATATGTGAGCGCGTTTCTTATGTATGACGCAACATGGGAAAGGACCCACGGATACATGCGAGTGATGCGCACCACCTCGCATGATGTGCACGTGTGCGACTACGGGTAGAGAAGTCGGAACCCTCACTCACGCGTCGATGTAGGACAATCAGGATGGCTTGACACCACGCACATGCTCTTAGCCCCATGCCGTCTCTCGATGGTTCAGTCGAAGAGAGGTCCAGAAGGAACTGCAACTGAGGTAGTGTGGGTCTGGGTTGAGAGCAAATCTAGCCAGCTTTGCTTGCCGCCGTGTGCGGTATGCCTGTAAGTGCGGCGTGGGGCGGCCAGCTCCCTAATGACGGGGAGGTCATGGGGGCGCCACGGGCCAGCAGGGTATGTCTGGGGTCTGTGGCTACGCCAACAAGGGCTGACTGGCTTGACTGGATTGTGGGGCCTGGATTGTGGGGACTGAATGGTGGGGAGGCTGTGAGTTGCCCAGCGCTGGCCGAGCAGGCTGTACGTTTTGCGGGGTGATGTGATCGCCCCGCGGTCACCGCTCCGGTGGACGCCCTGGCAAACGTAAATACGTAATGAAGAGCCAGATCGAAGCGTGTGATGGGCTACTACAGATGCCCACATTGTGGCTAGTGCATAAGCGGGCAAGTCACGGCCAGGCACGTACAGGCGACCTGTAGAGGGCAACCTGAGTACCGTAGTAGGGGTGCGAATCCCAACGAGATGCGGACTCGCCGAACACGTCGGCATGCCCACATCCGCGCCCACGATGTGCGGCATGCGCAGCCAGCATGCTCCGGGCATGCTCTGAGGGTCACAAGAGGTGTAAAAGCACGCCCTGGCAGTTTTGGGGCAGTCTCCGGCCTTTCCATTCCCGTAAACATGCATGTGCAGCTGTAGCGTCCTGTTAAAGGACAATGCCTTTCGTCTCAAAGTGGTTACATGGAGTGCGCTGCGTGCTGTGCGGGCACATGTGCACACATGCCCAGGTGGGCAGGGCCCAGCAGGCCAGAACCCACACTAGCCAAGCCGACCTGCAGGGGCAACTTCACTACCCAGGTTGCCCCCTACGGCCCTACGTGACTGGCCGTGACTTGCCCGCTCGTGAACTTGCCACAATGCATCTGTATTCAAGACGAAGTCCACACGCTCCGGTCTGGCTCTTCATAATATTTACCAGGACGTCCACTGGAGCGGTGACCGCGGTGCGATAATAACACCCCGCAGCGACGTACAGCCTGCTCGACCAGCGCTAGGCCGCACACAGGTGTAGGACCTACTGTTCCACATAGCGGAATGCCTTTACTCTCCACACGACAAAATGCCTGTACGCACGTTGACACAGATGCCCCGGGGCCCTTCTCATGGAATGTTGGAAACAATCACGCCCACACACATGAACGGCTAACCCCACCTGCCCTCCTGCCTACCGCCTAGGCGGTGTCTGCACTGGGCACACTCTGCGGCTCATACTGCTCCAGCCGCTTGCGCAGCGCCGCCGCCTCCTGGCTCTTGGACTGCATCATCTGCTTCATGGCCAGGAACTGCTTGCTCTCCTGCAGCTTGCCCGACAGCGCCTCGGACGCCGCACGCAGCTCCTTGTCCTTGAGCGCCAGCTGGTTGCGGGCGGCCTGAGGGCAGCGCGTGCGGTTGGCGACCAACATCTCAACATACGGCATGGCCATCACGTCCAGGCTTACCGCCACGGCACTGCCATGCAAGCAGCCGTACCGGTACTTCGTGACTGCACCACCAGTCGCAATCCTGAGGAGGGCGCTCCCGCGCCCCCTTCCCATACCCACCCACGGTGCCCAGAAAATACACCTTGCCTACCTGCAGCTCCTCCTGCACGGCTGCCAGCTGACCGCCGAGGCCGCCTGCCTTCTTCTCCAGCGCCGCCGCCGCCTCCGCCGACACGCCACCGCGGCCCGCTGCCTCCAGTGCCGCCATCTTGTTGCTCAGGCCCGCCACCGCCGCCTCCTTGTCGCCCAGCGCCGCCCGCAGCGCCGTGTCCTTGGCCGCAAGCTCGTCACGCAGCGAGTTCAGCTGGTCAGGGGAAGGGGTACAGAGGATGACGGCGGAGAGGTGTGTCAGGTTACGCCAACACCGAATGCGGCCCACTGCTGGCCTGCACATTTCCCAGGACAAGGTGTTGACCCGTTTTCCTTACCATCATGCCCGGCCCCTTGCCCCGCATCACACACACCTGGTTGTTGAGCGTCGTGCGGTCGCGCATCACCTTGGTGGTCTCCTCCTGCAGGTGTGCAGTGCGGGCAAAGTATCGAACGACCGATAGCGGCAAGGCACCGGAGAACACAGCCGGAGGCTTCATGCGTGGGTGTTCGCGGGTACTGCCTGGGGTCCAGCGTGCGGCTAGATCGGCGTGCGGGCGAGTGGGCTGCAGTCGGGGCGTGGCCCGGGGGGATGTCGCCAGCCGCCGGTCGCATGGGACGCACCTGCAGCTTGGCCATGCGCTCCTTGGCCTCCTGCAGCTCCGCCCGCAGCGCATCCCGCTCCCGCACGACAGCCGGGTCCTGGCAACACACACGGTTAGGTGGGGGCGGCAGGCGGTGGCAGACCGGCAGACAGGGGTGAACGGGAACGGGAGCTGTGGTGCAGCCTCGCAGATGAGCTGTCAGCCTTCAAGTGAAAAGGGGCAGGTCCGAAGGGCCAGTGATCTACTGCTGTCGCAGCCATCACGCCAGCCCATGCCCCGCAGCCTCGGTAGCGAGCAAACCCTAGCGCGCGCCCCACACACACTCTTTATGCACACCCCACAAAACCCCTGCGCACCCACCTGTGTGGCCACCGTGGCCACAGTGCCCAGGCGGCCGAGCTGCGTGTTGCGGCGCACAAAGTCGGACGCGGGCCGGGACAGCGCAGTGGCCTCACTGCTGCTGATCTGCGGGGGGACGAGCGCAGGGGACACCGGCCCCACAACAAGAGATGCAGTTGTCATGTTTGGGCATGCAGGCGATTCCTCACTCGAGCACACGGCGAACGGCAGGCGTATCGACAGGCCCTCGCGCATGCAACCAGCATAATCACGTGATGTGCGGTGGCGCGGTGGCTTCGGCCCACAACCTTCATTGGCGAACCCGCAGCCATAACACACGTTGGCGCACCGCAAGCCTAGATTACGTGTACCCCCTTTGTTCGCATTCAAGAGGCCCAGGGTACCCTGGCGTACCCTCGAACCCACGGTACTGCCGGGTACTGCGCCTCAGTAGCCCCACGAGTAGCCCCCCACCCCGCCGGGCCGCCCTCCTCTTCCTCCCGACCTGCCTGCTTGAGCAGGAACTCATTCTCCAGCGAGTTGGTGTCCACCGCCAGCTCCAGGCCCTGCGCCTGGGCCTGGCTCAACAGAATCTTCACCAACAGCGCGTTGGTGTGGTACGCGTTTTGGATCTCCTGTGGGCAGGTGGGCGTGGGCTGTGTTGGGAGGGACTTGGACCGGAACGGGACGCAAGCTTTGGAACCTGACAGGGTGCGACAAACGTGTATAGAGTCAAGAAAGCCATGGTATGTTCTGATAAGGGACGGATGTGTTGCCCCAACATGCCCGGATCCGTTGTGACATGTGCTCGTCTTTCACCTTGTCCATGAGCTTCTTGGTGTCATCTGCCAGCTCCGTGAACATCTGTGTGAGCTCCTTGTAGTTGTACATGTCCTGCAGATACAGACACGCGCTTGTGAGCTGCCTTCTGGCACCGCATGCGTCTGCAGTGACGACGTCCGCCCCCAGACGCACCCCAGCGCGGAGGTGGTCGGCTTTGAAGTCATTGATCGTTGAGACGACTTCTCGCACATGCTGGTCGCGCTTTAACTTTGCAAAGCGCAGGTAGCCCTGCACCTGCAGCTCGCCATCTTCAGAGAGTTGTATTGACATGCTCCACACAGGCAACAATAACTTGAAATACCAAAGTAACTGCTGCAGAGGTACCGGGCATACTCAAAGCCTGCGGGTGGGCCGTGCAATTGTCCATTTGCCGATTGAGGTCCTCACTTACAACTTGAATTTGCTAGTCGACATCGAAACCAGTATTCGATGCATTATCGATTTTAAGCTGCAGACAAGCGCTGCTGTCAACGGCTGCCAAATGAATGCAGAACTGGACCCACGCTGAAGGACACTTGTGTTGCAGAAATGTCACAGGCACTTGCTGTGGTGCCGGTCGGCGCCCAGGAGCACCCAGCAGCGACCAGTGCAGATGGCGCAGCTCTGGAGCGTCACCAGCCGAAGGCGATCAAGAGGTAAGTGCGTTATGGGCACGAAACACACTCAGACGCTCATGGATTAAGCTGCTGCGTTACTGCGGGAGGTCATGGTCCCCGGAGGGATTCCACGCCAGGTTTTGGCCAAGGGGGGGGGGGCTGAACCCCGTGTCCCGCCACCCAGTCACCAAATTGGCCCCCTTGAACCGTTGCATTGGCGCCACGCAGCCGCGTACTGGACCATGTCGGCCCGTACCTTCGGTTAATGCAAGTAAGTGCTTCGAAACCTTGGTTGCCTAAAGCATGTTAGGAAAGGGTACCACACTACCACCTCGGGCCCAGAAAACTCGCCCCCCCCCCTGGATGGCTGCCCGCCGTCCACACAGCTATGTGCATGACTTCTAGCCAAGCCTCAGCACGCCAGAGCCCCACCGTAGCTCAACACCAGGCATCTCGTTGAGGTCTTCTGCCCTACGGGTGCTCAGACGGCTGCAAGGGTGTCTAGTGACCGGCAGTGCCTGGCCATCACCGTGCGCTGTGGGCTTCATGAATCCCTGCAGGCGCGGCTGGCGTCGCCGCACGTGAGTCATGCAACGGCACTGCAGCCTGTGTTCGCCAGCAGTCTGGAGGTGAGAGCGGTGGCGGCGGTCCCCTTCGGTTACAGCAGCCAGGGAAGAACCTTGCAGGCCTCAAGAAGGGGCCTGCGGTGGGGATTGGGTGGCCTTGGCTAGCTGGCCTTGGCTAGCATCCAAACAGCCGCCTGCGCCTTGCAGCGTTCCTGTCCGACTCTCTCTGGCCATTGACCGCCCGACGCTGCTGCCGCCGCAGCTTCTGCCCCCCTGCGCCTACCCGGAGCTTCCTGCCAGCAGTGTCGGAACCAAGTTCGTAACCACGTCCTTCTTCAGGGTGAGGGGAGCTTCTTTGGGTGGGGTGGGCAAGTGGGGCATAGGTGGGGTGACATGTCATTCGGCAAGCCACAGAGATCGGAAGGGAAGGGGTGCAAGGCACTGGCGTGTGTCGAGAGTGCGCACAGCACGAGCACCTGTATGCTTCCGTATTTACCGTTATTGCAACGCGCATTCGCCTAGTCATCCGTTTTTGGGTGGGGCTTTGATGTGCCAGCCGTGTTGGCAGGACCTTAGGCCCCACAGCTACAGTGCCGCAACAGCTGCAGCATTGCTCATCCTTGAGCGGCGTCGGTGCCGCTTGTTCTGTCATGCCCAGCGTTGGCCAGTGAGTCTTCGGCCTGGCTCAGAATTCAACCAGCGCATGGGCCTCCGCCCTGGCCTCCAACCCGCCGCAGCACCGCGCCGCCATCAACCACCTGCTGTACACGCCCGACGGGCGGCGGCTGCTGTGCGGCGGCAACAACGGCAACGTCAGTCTGTGGAATGGCACCAACTTTGAAAACGAGCTGGGGCCAGGAATCCAGGTGGGAGCGCAACCGTGCGGCGGCGGTACTTGGCGGCATGCTCGTTGACAGCGGGTACAGACACAGATAGAACCGTCCCCCTGGTCACTGGTGATCAATTGTACCACTGCCCAGAACCGCCATTGTCCAACTTGCCATGCCTGGCACCCGCTCCCTTCTCCCGCAGGCGCACGAGGCGTCCCCCATTCGCTGCATGGAGTTCTCCCACAGCGGCCTGTTCCTGCTGTCCTGCGACGACGCCGGACGCGTCAAGTTCAGCCGGCCCACGCTGGAGGTGCTGCAGGTGTACCAGGCGCACAAGGAGCCGTGCAGGGCCGTGACCTTCTCACCCACCGACTACAAGTTTGCCACAGGTGGGTGGGCGGGAATGGGAGGCTCTTGGCGCGTAGGAGAAGAGCGCATGGCTTGAGGCCTCTTGAGGCATTTCCCGCGTGCAAGGATATGGCGTCGCGCGCGCCCGCTAATTGTAACATTGTTGTGTGGGCCGTACGCTGTGGATGCAACTGCGGGCGCTGCGCAAGTGCTGCGACAGCCCTACACCAGCATCCATGCCCTGTCTCGTTGTGGCCCTGTATCGAGCGCGCTGTTCAGGACCCATCTGGCTGCCTCCCGCCCCCCGCATCACGTGTGGCGGCCCCGCAGGTTCTGACGACTCCACGGTGCGGGTGTTCGACACCTTCCGGGGCCAGGAGTGCGCCATGACGGGTGCGTGCGGGGGTCAAGCCCGGGGCGCGGTGGCTGTCATTGTGCAACAGACAGCGGCCACATGCGCTCGCGGCTGCCCAGTGGAATGAGGGGTTAGCATGAGCGGCGGGGCAGAGTGCATACTGGCTTGCTCCAGTCTGACGCCCAGGAACCGCGAGCGCCCGAGCCAGGGCTGCAGGGCCAAGGTGGACGGCGAGACATGAGGATGGCTATACGGGGTCGGGGTTGCCGTCCATGGAGAACAGAGTGTTCATACCAACTATGAAGAGCCGACGCCCGGCAGGAAGAGGGGGAACTTGAGAGGCAGAACAGAAGATAGTAGGCCCAGCGCGAGACAAGCCTCAGTGACAAACGACAGACAGAGACAAAACAAGAATGTGGGCTAATAGTTACGGGTAGGCCGGCATGGCAATGCATTGGGGGACGGTTGAGGGGTACGTGTGAACCTGCGAATACAAACGAACGCGCACAAGGTCGCGTGTGGGCCGCGAACGGCTCCCCACTCCGGTGCCGGACGGGGCGCCCCACAGTGCGGGCGTCCGGCGAGGCGGGTCTAGGCGGGTGTGTTATGTCTTCACCATCGCAATCCTCAAAGTTGCTAACTTGTTGTCAAACATGCATGAGTGCCGCGTGTGGTCCCCAAGCCCATGGACGCCCGCATATTGTCCGGAGCCTCGACGCGGGCACCCTAGTTGAAGCGCTCCCACCCGCTGCGGGCCGTGTACAGGCCACGGCGGAGACGTGAGGTGGGTGGACTGGCACCCCACCAAGGGGGTCATCGCCAGCTGCAGCAAGGACGCCTGCGTCAAGCTGTGGGACCCTCGCGCCGCCGCCGCCGGCTGTCTGTCAACTCTGCACGGCCACAAGAACGGCGTGTTCCAGGCACGTGTGCGGGGGCGGGGGCGGGGGGACGGGGGGCGGAAGGGTCCGGGGGCAGCGGCGTGGGGCAGCAGGCAGAGGCATGCGGCCGGCAAGCAGGGATTTGCATTCTCGGGCATCAACATCGCATGCTCGCAACTGAACACTATCTGAGATCACTGGCGCCGTGCCAGAAGGTGCAGCATGCAGCGATTGCAGTACGGTAAAGCAGGCATCATATACGGGTGGTATGTGCCCCTTGCCTGCCGTGCACCTCTTTTCTCCTGCAACCACCCCGCCTTTCATGTACGGCTACCCCCCCCCCCATCTATGCGTTGGACGGCTACCCCCCTGCGCGCTGCGCAGGTCAAGTGGAACCGCAACGGCCACTGGCTGCTGAGCTGCAGCCGCGACCAGCTGGTGAAGCTGTACGACGTGCGCATGCTCAAGGAGGTGGCCAGCTTCGCGGGGCACGGCCGAGACGTGGCGTGTGTGGCCTGGCACCCGCAGCACGAGGAGCTGTTTGTGTCGGGAGCAGGTGCGGGGGCGGGTGCAGGGTGCCGGTGCGCACCACTGGCGCGGCCGTAGACCGGGTGGCAGCGGCACAGATCCACATGCAGGCATGAACACTGTAGTAAACGCGACCGGCCACAACGCCGCCTTACGGGTCGGAAGCGTGGGTCCGGAGTGCAGTAGCACAAAACCATCCTACCGTATGTGCTTATGTGCCAGAGCCCTGTCTTCTCCTTTCTGCGGCGCAGCTGCCACACGCCAGCCCGCCCCCTCCCCCGCCTCCTCCCCCTCGCCCCGCAGGTGACGGCAGCCTCATGATGTGGCTGGCCAGCCGCCCGGACGCGCAGGGCTGCCTGCCCGCGGCGCACGAGGCGGCGGTGTGGTCGGCGGCCTGGCACCCGCTGGGTCACGTGCTGGCCTCAGGTGGGTGCGGGCGGGGGCGGGCGGCTGGCAGGGCGAGGGCGGGGGCTGCGGGGGATCTCGCGGTGTGCAGGCTGGAGGCCACGCCGTACGGCAACTCAGAGACCGCAGCTAGGACAGCCGACACCAGCAGTCATTCCGCTGTGTGCCGAGCTGCTGCCACCTCGTTGAGGCAGGGCGCACGTGGGAGTGTCTGATTAACATGACGGATTTCGGTCAACCCAAGCGGAGTGGCACAAGAGTCATGACTGAAGGTCCCTGCGTGCGCAAATGGGTTGCGATTGCATCATTGCAAGAAGCGCGGGTTTGCGGTGTGAACAAAAGACCACGTATGGGCACGCTCGTACATCTCCTCGAACCGGCGCAAGGTCCGTGTTGCCCCCCCCCCCGGCCAACACGTGCACACCTGCGTGCAGCTGGCGGTGACAACAAGTGCCAGTTCTGGTGTCGCAAGCGTCCGGGCGACATCTTTGCAGACGTCTTCGACGCCGGCTCGGCGGCGGCTGCACCAGGCGGCACGCCGGCGGCGGTGGCAGCAGCGGCGGCGGCAGGGGCGGCAGGAGGCCTGGGCGACGGCGGCGGGGTGGCAGGCGGCGGCGGTGGTGGCATGTTCGGCCTGGGCGCGGGTGCGGGCCTGCTGGGGCCTGGCGCGGGAGGTGCCGCGGGCGCCGCGCCTGGCCTGTTCGGCGGCCCGCTGCAGGGCGGACCTGCGGGCACACCCGCGTATGGGGTGGGGGCGGCGGGTGGGACTGGCGCGGCGGCGGCGCGGCCCAACGTCATCCCTGGCATTGGGGCGGCCCTGGAGGGACTGACCACGGCCAACCTACAGGTGCGGCTGCGGCTGTGACCAGGTCTCGACGGGGCGACTTGAGTGACAGGGCTGAGCAGGCCGTGTGCCAGGGGGGGGGGATGTGCAGAGGGCTGCAAGGCAGCACGGGCTGGGATGCGGGCAGGTGCACTGAAAAACAGGTTAGCTCGGCGATTACTTCGCGTCGTCGAATGAGGCATGTCCTGAACCGCTTCCCTCGTACCGCTGCGACCCCTTACCTCTCGCTTGCGACGTCACGCATGAGTACCGTCGTCATTATAAACGGTTACCGTATTCAGATTGCCATGTGAGCGTCGCGCGCTTCTTACTGAGAGTGTTGTCAACCCCACCCACCCACACTCCTCCCCAGGGCCTGATGGCGGCCATCCATGTGGGCGGTGGTGGCGGCGGGGCGGCAGCTGCAACCGGGGGGAGCACCACCACTGCAGGCCGCGGTAAACGTGGCCGCGAGGACTTGCCGCCGCCGCGACCGGCCCCGAACCGTTACTTCGGAGGAGGCGGAGGAGGCGCCGAGAGCGAGAGGGACAGGGAGAGGGAGCACAGCCGTGGAGACCGGGACAGGGATTGGGAGCGGGGGGCTGCAAAGCTCGCGCGGATGGACCCGGGCATGCTGGCGGACCGGGGTGAGCGTGGTGACAGGGGCGGGCCCCCCATGCACATGCAGCAGATGATGGGGCGGCCAGGCTTTGCCCCAGAGCCCGGCTTCGGCCGCGGCCCGCCTCATGCGGGGCTGCCTGGGCCTCCCCACCACCTAGCTCCCGGCGGCTGGCGACAGGGCCCACCGGGGGGCCCAGGCGGGGGGCCGCCGCGGCCGGGCTTCAACGAGCCGGGACTCGGGCCCGGGCCAGGGGCTGGGGGGCCACGGGGCGGCATGCCACCCATGGAGCCCAGAGGAGGGCCGGGCCCTGGGCCAGGCGGCTTCCCGGGGAGAGGTCACCCTCACCCACGCGGTTTTGCGGGTGCACCCCCGCACCGCGGCGGTCAAAGCGGCCCCGGCTTTGGACCGCCGGGCGGGTTTGGGGGTCCGCCGGGGCCGGGGCCAGATGGGCCCTATGGCCCGCCGCCGGGGGGCATGGGCCCTGGTCCGGGTCGGGGACCACCGCCCCCAGCGCTGCGGGGAGGTGGACCAGGCAGGGGAAGAGGGAGAGGGAGGCCGCCGCCGGGTTTCCGCTAGGTGGTGCGCTAGGTTGAGGTGTAGACTGACTGCACGTCCAGGTTAGGCAATAGGTGAGATGGGCGTGGCCCACGTGCTGCGTGCATGGAGGTAATGTGGATGCTCCGGTCGGGAAGCACTTGACAGGACAGTATACAAGTCCAGAGTTTGAAGTTTGACAAGGGTACAGCAGCCGCGCCTGACTGCGGCGGGGGGTTGCGGATGTAACATGATATCGCGCGTGCCTCAGACGTTCACCTGTTTTTACGGCCGGGTGGGGTGTGGGGAGGACGTGGGCGGCCTGGGGCGTCAGCGGGGACGGTGGGGACGCGGGCGTCGAACAGTGGGACACGATGCCCCCTGTTCCCTGGGCCCCCCGTCCACTTACAGTGCCCTCCTACGCTTTGTCTCCCTCCTCTTGGGCAATCCGCGTCTTGCCAGCTGCCATTCCCGCCGGTGCACCGTGGAATACGTCGCGGGGGCCGTTCTATCTGTCCACACATCGCCCGTTGTTCATGGCCCGCTGTGCCTTGCTTCATGTCATGTTTGCGAAAGTCCGGTTGGAGATCATTTCCGGTACGTTTACCTCCGCTGAACCGGACCTTACATGGTCTATTGGCAACGGGCAGATGGGAGAATGATGGAAATGGGGAATTAAGATGCAGGCGTCACTGCGCTAGTGCGCACGTGCTCCAGCCTTGGTCCCGCACCCCCGCCACACAAACGACCCAGAAGTGTGCAGTGCCCCCCCCGGCTACAATCCTTGGTGCGTCCGTATGTCGTCGCTAGTGCGTGAACACGACATCCTCAGTGCTCACACACGCCATCCTACTGCCGCCCGGGGACTGCGTCAAGACCACAGGCCCACACGCCCCGCATCAGGAGGGCTCGCCATGGGAATGAATGCTGATGAGGCGGAAGACGTGCATGCAAGTCGTTGCAACCTGACAGGCTGGCACCCGGAGCGATGAGGAATGCGAATCAGCAAACTGCCAGCAAGCCAGCACCCCAGCGGCGTTTCGGCACCAGCCGCGCGCGCACTCATACCGTGTCTAAGTGTTGAACGCTAGTGCCCGGGACTGCCACCCTGTTCCCTGTCCCATCGCTCTCAGCAACCCTTCAGACTACACATGCGTAAGTGGCGGACCGTACGACCTACGTTAATGAGGCATGGCGTCTGCCACGGTACACGCGCTGACCGCCAACCGGTAACCAGGCCGTCTTCCTGAAGTTACTTGGCACCCACCGCCATCTACACAGCGAAGACACAAGACCCTGATCCAGGGACTAATACGTAGTAGGCATGCTCTAAACACCCAAACTACCCTGGATGAGCCAATCCTGGCAGAATGTACAGATTTGAAGGAAGCAAAAGCACTGCTCCGCCCTTGGCCAACACGCAAACCACACGCATGCGCTGCGGGCGTGGGCTGCACCCTGCCGCCGGCACGAGGGTCCCTGCTCACGTGCAGCCCACTGCAATCAAGCCGACGCACCGGCCACCGCCGCCGACGCCGTGCTACCGTCCTGCACCAATGAGGTGAGGCGCCGCCGCTTGCAGCGCCGGTTCACCTTGCTGGGGTCCATGGCTGCCGCCGTCGCGCCGGCTGTTACCGCCATGGTAGCCGTACCGGCTATGGCGGCTGTGGAGTCGTCCACTGACAGCGACACGGACGCGTTATCGAAAGCAGCGGCCGCAGCCGCCTCCTCCGCGGCCTCGCGCGCCCGCTCGACCGCCTCCTCCGCCTCCGCCCGCGCCTTGGCTGCCTCCGCAGTGGTCAGCACGGTGGCGGGCTTCCACACGCTCCACTCGCCCGCGGCCACGCCTGCAGGTGGGCGGGGGCCAGTGCGGTTGCACGCACACACATCGCCCGCTAAACAATGCCACACTGGCCACCGCAGGACCCCAGGCAGGCAAGACACTTGCTGCTCGCTAGGAGCAACCCCATACTCCACAGCGCCTAGTTGCCGACGGCCAGCCCGCCTCGCACGCCGCCCCAGCGCTGACGCCACCTGCTTGCCCACGCCCTCACCGTTGCGGCGGCCGGACCCGGGCTTGGTGACTGGGCCCAGCTCGTTCATGACCACATTGGCTCCGCCCAGCTTCTTCAGGTAGATCTGTATGGCGCTGCTGAGCACCGTGTTGGCCAGGTAGTAGAGCGACAGGCCGGCGGGCACGTTGAGCGAGAACCAGCCCACCATCAGCGGCAGGAACACCAGCTGCAGCGACAAAAGGAGCCGAGGGAGGGACAGGGCCGGGTGGTGAGGCACATGGAAAACACGCAGGCAGCTGGAGACTGGTAGCTCAACTGGCCAGGGTAGGGCATGCCAATAAAGGAGCGCGTATCCCTACTGTCTCGTCGGCGGCAGGCGTTAGGCGTCGTTGACGGTACAAATCCAATTGCAAGTCCGCATCCCGCGGTGGTTTAGTGACCGCTGGTGTCAACCACGCGCAGCCGCGCCCCCAACGTCACCAGGATATGCCGCCGAGTCCTAACCACCTGCCCGCATTCTCTTCTGTCGCCACCACATTCACGCTGCACACCAATTGGCCCCAGTTTGCTTGGCTGCAGCCCCTGTCCCAGCCCTCCTGCCCTGTGCCCGATAGGGTTCTCAGTGCCAGGCCCTCCGCCCCACATGCAAACGTTGTGCCTCACCAGAGCGCGCTGCGTGTTTGCATTTTCGTCCTTGGGGTCAATGGGCGGCGACGTGACAGAGCTGGACGCATACTGCACCGCCACCAGCAGCAGCGGCAGGGTCAGGTACGCCGCAGCGTCCTCCCAGCCGATGGGCGGGGCGCCGTCCGGCCCCAGCGGCCACAGCCACGAGGTGCCCAGACCCGACTGCCGCATGGCCATAGTGGTGGGGCCTGAGGGAGAGGACAAGACGGAGGGAGGAGGGTGCGGCGCGATGTGCCGTCACGTGTCAAGTCAAACAGAGGGGCGGAAACAGCCACGTCCCAGCAAGCCGCGCGGCGCTGAGGCACCAGCATGCACGCCAGGCAATGGCGGTTAGGAGGTCTGTGTGCCGCAGCAACTGCTTTAGATCGTGCGCATGCAAACCTACACACTGAAACGCAACTGCGTCCCACCCACGCACCCGCCAGTGAGGGCACAAAGTAGAAGCCTTGCGTGTCCAGCAGCCCGTCATTGGCCACGTTGGTAAGCGAAGAGAACAGGCCGATGAAGATGGGGATGGTGGCCAGTGTTGGCAGGCAGCCGGCCAGGGGGTTGACTCCGGCCTGCTCGTACAGCACTGACGTCTCCTTCTGGATCTTGTCCTTGTCCTCGCCGAAACGGTCCTTGATCAGGTCGATGCGCGGCTTCAGCGCCTGCACAGCCATGGCGCTCTCCACCTGCAGGGAACGGGCGGGCGGGGCGGTTGATAGGGAGCGAGGATCGCGTCGTGTCGCGGGCGGACATTTGGCTATTGGGCCAGGATAGGCTTCCGAGACCTAGCGCGCTGTCTGACCATGGTGTTAAGGCACAGAGGCAACAATCACAAAAGCGAAAGCATATGACGCGACACTCGTGATGCATGTCGGCTGCTGACCACGAGCGGTCAAACTGTGGTATGTACCGCACGCACACACGCAGGCACACCACCATGTGACCCCTTTATGACCCCTTTGACAACCCCGGTCTTCAGCCACGATACTCCTTACGCACCTGCTGCTTGGTAAGCGGGTACGTGAGCAGCTTCACTATGAGCGTGAGCAGGATGATTGAGTAACCGTAGGAGTAGGGCACGTGCAGCTTGTCCAGCCCCTCCTGCAGCGCGTACAGCACCTGCTCCAGCGCGTCAGCCACCGGCGCCACCCAGCCTCCCGCCCGCTGTGGTGCCGCACCAGCGGCACTGTCCACGGCAGTGGGCATGACGGCTGCGGCAGCGGTCGAGGCCGAGGCGTCGGCCAGCACGTACATGGCACCCAGCCGGTGCAGGGCATCACCCAAGACTTCGGGAAGGTCAGAAGGCACTGGCGAGATGGCGCTGGAGGCCGCTAACGTCGGCTGATCTGGCAGCAGGCTGGCCGCGCACCGTAGCTGTAAGGTCCGCGTGCGACGTTGGGCATGCAATCTCCTGTGTTTGGCAGCAAGGCACGCGAAACATCACCACCGGCAAGCATGGCAGGGGCGGGCACGCAGGAGACACAACAGGTGACCTGGGTCCCTCCCAGGCTGCAGTACTCTTACCCCATAAACATTCTCGACGGGAAGTTGCCAGCCGAGAGGCTGGCAGAGCATCGCGCCAGGCACATGGAGCTCGACATAACGAATCCAGCACTGGTCTCTAGATCTTTATGCAACGATGCCACCAAAGAAGCAATTATTACTGCATTTGGATGAGCACGGCGTGCATTCTTGACAGTCGAGCAAACGCCCCAATGGAAGCCCAGTTGGAAGCCTAAATGCTTTTGAAGAAAAGGTCAGTACTATTTCGTTTGTGTAGTCTCTCAGTGAACGAACGATGGCTGACTGTGCTTTGGCACCGGTCGGGATCTACATGCTCACAGGCTGCGCAGCATGAGATCCCATGCTGGCGCAGCGCGTGCCGGCCGGCCCGGCGCCCAGCGGCCAGGCGCCCAGCGACGCCCAGCATGAAAGCCATCTAAACCGCATAACACCTCCGGCCACGTCCTATCTGCGACATTGAACAGCTCAATCCTGCTCACACGCGCTTCCCAGATACGGTTCGGCGCTCCCATGTCAGCGATACCGAGCAACCACCATGGACCCAGCCTCTTTTGTCCAGCGCTTGTACGCACTCAGACGACGAAGGTTGACCATTGACTGCAGCATATAGTCACGTGTTAACCAAAGCCCACACAACTGACTGCAGTCTGTCAACGAGTATACATCCTTTGTCAGCCACGCCAGGGGACCCCTAGACCTTGCCATGGACCACGCCACCGCGCATGGTGCGGTGGCTGCATGTGTGCACTAACGTGGCCGTCTACCCGTTGCTAGTATAGTGCATTCCTGGCCATCCAAATAGCGGCAACACCCAAACAACGGCAGCTCAGTGGCTCACTCATTCTTTCCAAGGACTACCCCATGCAAACTGCGCCCAGAGCTTGCACCAACTGCCGTATCCAAACCTCCAATAGAGGGGCGTTCTAGGCCTATAGTTTGTTGGCGTGGTCCAGGAACGCAGCATGCACACGACAAGCCATCTTGAAACCAATCGGCAAGCAACCAGGCGCACGAATTCACAGCACGCAACGAACACCGGTAACAATACACGGGCATGGAGGCTGCGGGACTGAGCCGTCCTACAGCATGTCGCCGCATGCCACAACCTACACATTAACCAGCTTTGAGTGGCCAAAATTAGTTATTCCTCTGGGCAGCAACAAGCAAAGGCATCAGCCGACACGCAAGAGGCGCAACAGTCCCTAACTCAAGGCTGAATACAAGATGGCAAAACACATGTGCCTGAATCGGTGCCTGTCACTCAATCCTGGCTCACTGCGGAGCGGAAGAGCTTCACTGCGACGACGATCAGCGCCACGTCCAGCACCGCGAACAAAAGGGTGGCCAGGCGCCGGTTGGCCAGCAGCGCATCCAGCGCCCCCTCGAAGCTGCCTACGGGAGCCAGGGAGCAAGCAGCTGGGAGGTGAGGGGAGCAGTGTGACGGCGGCCAGGTTGATGGGGAAGCACAGTTCGACTACTGTTCATCCACTTGTCAGCTACGTACGAATGCCCACCGGGCAGGGCTGCCTACGGGAGTGGTCGTGTGCATTGCCAGTGCTAGAGGCTCACTGTGCGGCTGTTGTCAGTGTTCCTGGCCCCGTCGGTGCAAGCAACCCCCATCTCTGGGCGCATGTAGCACAACACACTACAGAGCCGTACACAGCATCCGTGGAGAGTAGGGCCCCAGGAACGGGAACCCATCTGCAGTCACTGAGGTGCCAGCGGCACGACACACCTGCACGCTCCTCGCCCAGGGCTCGCCGGAGTTGGTTCAGAGTGCCCTCGCCAAGCACATCTTTTGCCGTCATTTTCTCTCCCTTCATCGTATCTACAAGTGCAGCTTTGGCCAGCTCGCCGACGTCGGGCGCCTCGTTGGGCGCCGTCCTGTCCGTGCCATCAGGTTTTGAAGACGCCTGCAACCTGACGCCCAACCGTGCCTTGACACAGGGCAACACTAGCAATGTGGTGCTAAATTTGGAAACGGGCCGGCTGACAACAACTTGTCTCGCGGTGAACGCGTTCATTGTGTGTTGTTGTGATAATCGGTGAGGGCAGTTATGATAAATGGTTTGTCTTCTAGTGTAAACGGCACAACTTCTGTAATGCCGTGGAGCTTGGCTTGCTTGTGAAGGCGATGCGGTGGGGCCAGATGAGACTATGGAAACATTTTGAGCCCTTGTTGGTCAAAGCTCTTGCGCATTGTAGTTTCAGTTAGTGCACACGATAATCATTGCTTGTGCGGCCACCCAATCACTCCCCAGCAGGCCGTCTCCGCCCAAGCGCGGGAAACTGCCTCGACCAAAGCAGCCTTTGAAGCAGCAACTTTCATTTTTTCTCAACAGCACACTGTGTACACCAGATATTTCTTACCGGGCTTTTAGAGCTGGGGTCTACAGCTCGAAACAGGTCGTTCTTCAGTCGCAACACCGCACCCGCAGCGGAAGGTTGCAATAACAGCAGCAATGAGCACGCAGCCATGGGTTGAGAAATAGTGAGTGACTGCCACCAGACCATTGTCGCCTGCAACACGTTTTGGACCGGGCGGGTTCGTCATGTACCCCTCGCTGCTGCCCACACCGCAGCCGCCCCAAGAACGTCAGCGAGGTCGCCTATCAGGAAGAAGTGGTCAACACGTTGACACGGGCGCTGGAGACTGCGAACGTGAGGACAGGGATGGACTTGACGGGGGCCTTGCCTACGCCTGGTAGGGGTGCACAGTGCTTCTGACCATGCGAACTCCTCGTGACGCCCATGTGGGGATCGTTGCACTTGCAGTTGCCCCATCTGCTGTTCTATGGGCCGCCGGGCACGGGAAAGACCTCGACGGCGCTTGCCATTGCGCGACAACTGTACGGGTGAGTACTGGGGCGAGGCTACACACCAGTGCGCACAGGGTTGCGCAACCCATGCGTGCCTCAATACAGCGACCCAGCACTCGTACTTGCGCGCCCGCTATCCCGCTCTCGGTGGTAACTCATTCCATTGTGCTGCCGTGCGGCCTGCGCCGCCTCAGAGTACTCCGTTAGTCCGTGGCACTGCTAGGCAGATTGCGTCAAAAGTGTGTTTATTTATTGCTGACTGGGCTTGGCTCTGCGCGCTGTCAAGCACATGCACCTCTCCTCGCCCTCATATTATGTTATGTCTGCCATTCTCATTTCCCCCATGCTCCCATCAGACCCGAACTAATGAAGTCACGTGTGCTGGAGCTGAACGCCAGTGATGAGCGCGGCATCCACGTGGTGCGGGAAAAGGTCAAGGCCTTCGCCGCCACAGCGGTAGGCGCGCCAGTGCCAGGCTACCCCTGCCCGCCCTACAAGCTGCTTATCTTGGATGAGGCGGACTCCATGACGCAGGTGAGCCGATGCGCTGTCTGTGCCGGTCAGGGCGCTCTTGCGAGCCTCTGCCGAACGGCTGTTTCAATCTCCGAAATGGGCGCGTGCACAGCGCATCCGCAGTGCAAGTTGATAGGTGATGCTTCGCACACAGCCGATCACCTGTACGGTTGCAGCCGGCGCCTGCTTGCGCTGCTCAGGCTTGAGTCTCACAGCACCGCTGGACGCAGCACTGAGGGGCTGCAGCGCACTGGGCACACACCGCACGCGGGCGGGGACGGGGTCAGGAGTGTGGATACGTGTCCCTGCAGGCGCATGTGGGTCCTGTCTCACTTGTGGGTACAGATACTAGGTTGGTTGCGGGGACGCTTAAAGTCAAGGCCAGATGTATGGGGGCAGGTGGTTAAGAGCCTGGCAGCTTCGCCGGTCGGTGCTACATGAAGCACAGGCACATGCGGTGCCACTGTCATTTTTCTGAAGCATGCTCCAAAGGACGTAGGTTTGGATAGTGCAATGGGCCAGGGACTGGCTCTTGGTCAAAGGAGGCCGCATCCGCCTGTTGCGTTACCCCTGGCTGCCTGTCCGCATGCTCGCCACTGCGTGCAGGACGCCCAGAACGCGCTGCGGCGCACCATGGAGACGTACAGCCGTGTCACACGCTTTGTGTTCATCTGCAACTACGTGTCGCGCATCATCGAGCCGCTGGCCTCCCGCTGTGCCAAGTTCAGGTTCAAGCCGCTGCAGCCAGCCATCATGGCAGGTGGGCACTTCGCAGTGGCGCCGCTTGCGAACGGCTGTCTGGCCAAAACCCAAACTACCGTAGTGTGGATCAACCGGTGCATGTCTGGCACCCTGGAGGCAGGGGCCGCTGCAACCTTGTTGTTCCGTCGATACAGCGAGAGGCCCGTTCACCTGATTAGGGTTATGTGCGTGCGTGTGAGGTTTGTGCGCTTTGCCGCCGGCTTCAGTCGTGCCGATGTTGAGCTGTGCGAAGCCCGACGTAGCCCAGTCCCGCGAAAGACGCGACGTGAACAACCCTACGGCGCACCCGCCCACTCTGCGCCTGTTACAGCGCCTCGGCTGACAGCCCGCCCTTTCACTGACTACCTCGCAACACATCATGCAGTGCGCAATGCCCCTACGCTCCTCACCTTGCAATCGCCATAGTGCCATACTTTATGGCGTCGGACCCACCATCACTACACAATGACTCTTTACTTGTCGCCACATCTGCGTTACAGGCCGGATCGAGCACATCTGTGAGCGCGAGAGTGTGACGCTGGGTCCAGGGGCGCTGGATACGCTGTCAGCTGTGAGTGGCGGCGACCTGCGGCGGGCGATCAACACGCTGCAGAGTGCCGCGCGGCTGGGAGGTGGCCATGTAGACCGGTGGGTGACAACACGTTGTGATGAACACTGGCGCCGGTGGGCTGCGCAATGAGCACGGACTGCTGCAAGGGCTGTGTGTGCATGCACATGGGGTGTACAGGTGCACATGCCGCAGACTGGAAGCAGCAGCGCTGCACCTGTCGAAAGGCATGTTGAAAACCCAATCCGCTTGACATGCTCCTCGATACGTTGCCCACGGCTGTCCGTTCTACAGTTTTGTGTGTTGGTGTGGTTGATGGTGTAATGGCCCCTCACCACCACGTCTGTGCAGGGCTACACTGCTGGACGTGTCGGGTCAGGTGGCACCCGAGGTGGTGAGCAGCCTGGCCGCCGCCTGCAGAGCGACCGGCGCTGCGGGACGGTTCGGGGCGCTGCAGAAGCAGGTACAGAACATCATCGCGGAGGGCTACGCGGCACAGCAGGTGCTGCTGCAGCTGCAGGTGCGACTGGGATGATGCGCGCCTGAACTGCTTGCTGTTTCTTTGTACGTGGTGATATGAAGCTTTACGCACACAACATTGCACGGCGCGGATGCCATAGAGGAAAGGTATCCCTGAATATCGTGTGTGGGGCGGGGCGGCGACGGCCTGTGAACGTGTAGTTTCCTCTTACAGCCTTTCCCCGTACGCCCTGCGCAGGCTGAACTGCTGTCGGGCGCTGACGGTGGGTCCGACCTGCGGCTGTGCGGTGCGCTGGAGGCTCTGGCGGGCGCCGACTACAGCCTGGTGGTGGGCGCGGACGAGGCGCTGCAGCTGCTCAACGTGACGGGGCAGGTGCACGCGGCACTGGCAGCGGCGTAGGCACTGGTTCTGGAGGCGGCGCGTGGGGGCGACTGCGCAGCAGCGGCCGTTAGGGCCCACTGGTGGCAGCAGCCCACAGGGTACGCTTGAACACGCCGGGGGGGACTCCTCGAAGCAGAAGACTGGTAATGCGGTGGCGGTGCAGGGCGCAGGGAAGGGGCCGTGCTTTCAAGCGGAGGTTCGCTGGACCGGGGTGCTGGCCTGTCACCCCTTTAGTCACGACGCTTCTGGCCTCCCCGTACCATCTTACATAGCGTGACTACCGACGCCTCTGGACAGTGGCATGGGCAACGGTCTGGCTCGTCCAGGTCATGCAACTGCACGTGCACACAGGCGTTTCGAGGCAACCGCACGTGCACATGCGCCTAGCTATGCGGAACCGATGCAAATCGGCACTTAGATGGCCACCTGCCATTATGGTAATGGCATGGTCGAGGGCCCTGCAGAGGCGGCGCCGGACTCCGTAGTGGCGGCGGCGGCAGCGCGGGGCCTAACGGCGGCATATGCGGAGGGATCGGGAAAGGCCTCGAAGAGGAGAGCGTGGTGCGGCCCCAGGGGTCCCCTTGTGCGGCCCTGAAGCGGCGCCGTCATGCAGGTAGAGCCCGGCCGATCAGCAGACACGGACAGGTGTTTGTCAGGCACTGCAAGCGGCTGCGTGACATAGAGCTGACCGTATATATTTGGTATGCTGTAACTGGCTGTGCTCGACCGCGCGCGGCCGCTGGACTTACTGTGACCGCCTGCAAACACTTCTTGCGCACTCACGTGTGGCTTTAAATGGCTGAGTAACGACGCACTACCGGTATTGCGAGAAGCGTTGGCTGAGGTGTTGTTGCTACGTGCCTGTCTTGGGCCGGGAACAGTGGGCCTAGCTTTGGCGAGCGCCACGATGTACTTACCATGTTAGTCTTAAGCGTAGTGGGCGCAGGCTGCGGTGTGCAAACGCCGTCGGTTGGGGTCGCTCGCCGGTTCTTCGTGTCCAAGGCTGATAGGCAGCGCGTCAGGGTTTCAGGACAAAGGCAGAACAGCTGTCACAAGCACGACTCGTCAGCCGTACCGCACGTACCGCAAGCAAGTAAGCGTCAAGGCAGACCATCCAGATCACATTACACGTACATAGCGTGCACCAGCGTCCATCTGCTCGCCCTGAGCATGCAACAATGCAACTGCACACGCACTCCGGTGTATCGAATCAGTGCAAAGCCCTCAGGAGGTCCATGCAGCTGTGACCAGGGCGCATGACATATAGTCCTTTCTTCATTCAGCCACCACGCACACCACACACCTGCTCCACCGCACGTATGTCTGTGACGTTAAAAGAGGGACAATCTGAGTGTGCAAGCGCACAGAGGCCATCGAAGGCCCTCACAAATGCGTCCTGGCACGCGCCCATGAGCCTACAGATGCTCACCACAGGTATGCAGGTTCTGTGGTACGGACTGCGCACCCCAGCGTACAATGCATGCACCAGACTGCCCTACGTCATGCCCGGTTGACTACTCAAGCCACTGTGCGGCCCTATGTATCGTACCAGTCTCAGCCCTCGACACGCTGCCGCGCCTCTCGCCCCTTACTATCGTCCGGTGCCGATGCACGCTTACGAGATGGCACCACAGCCGCTGCTAGTACCCGTGGCCTTGCGCCGCGCGCCCACGTTTCCGTCCGCGCGACTGCGTCTCTCCCCGCCTCGAAGACTGACAACTCCTCCAGCGACAACTTGCTTTGAAGCTCCAGCATGTCCTCACCCGACACCGTGCTGAGGCCCTTGGAGACCAGCTCCCGGTAGCGCGTGGCGTATGTGCGGGACAGGAAGGCCGAGAGCGTCAAGTCCTGCATAAACTCGTTGCACTTATTGCCCACGTCGTAGAAGTAAGGTGCACGCCCCTTCAAGTTCATGCACTCCGCGCCAGCGTTAATCTTCCGGCGGTAGCGCTCGGAGTACAGTTCGGGCGCACCGAACGACGTCATGCCTCGCCGCGATAGCGCAGCTGCTAGCCATAGCGGCGCGTCCACCTTTGTCCCAGAATCTATGTCGTTGTTGGTCGAGCCAGGCTCTAGGACACGCGCCACGCCGAGGATTCCATACTTGAACTTCAGCGGCACTGTCGTCTCCTCGGCTAGAGCAGCATCTAAGTTCCAATAATCGGTCATAATTATACTTTAAATAATATAAATTGCAGGGCTAGCGAGGATTAGGTGCCTGTCAGGGTCGTCTTTCGTTCGACAGCTCACGCAGGTTTATCGCTTGAACCAAGTACATTGCGCTAGCTAATTGTGGCAAACTGTTGGCTAGCAGCCTTCCTTCAAGGGATCCTGTTGTCACATTTAAAGACCCAATGGGCGCTCACAATCGGATCCGAGTCAGAGTGTGTCGAGTGGCACACTGGCTGGGGGGGAGGCGGTTTCCCTTCGGGCCGGAGATGGTTCCCTCCTGACCTGGGTCCTGGGCACCCTTGCTTGGTGGGAATGTCCCTTCTTGTAATGTCGCACTCATACTGGCCTGGGTGCTGGGCACCCTTGCTTGGTCGGACTGTCCCTTCTTGTAACGTCGCATTCATGCTGGCATTTGTGCCAGGCTAGACCTGCCAGCTGGACGATGTGCGCATGCAAGCATGCAGCCACTGATGGGAAGCGGTGTTCGCAGCTGCTCCTGGCTGCCCCACTTACCGGCGCTGCCTGCGATGGTGGACATCTACCAGCGTGCCAGCAAGTCAGCTACGTCTCGGTACAGTAACTCCGACGTTATACCAGCCACGCAATCTTGCCTTGACGTTGCAAATTGAATGCTGGGTTCTGGGAATACGCTGCACACTACTGGACTACGCCAAGTCGCCAACCTGCCCCTTACCCTGTCCCATCGCACACATCGTTTCGTACCGTATCCCCCCTGGTGGATGTCCCCGAATCCCCTGCATAGCCCCTGCCCCAATCCTGGCTTTCTCAGGCGGCTCGATGTGTAGGTTTGCTGTTTGCTTTGTTGCCCGCTGTGCTTGTGCTGACAGCGGGATGCGGGACAAGGGGCGCGCACACACACACACGCAATGTTTTCCTTGTGCTCTTTAACACACACACACACACACACACACACACACACACACACACACACACACACACACACACACACACACACACACACGGGTTATGCACGGGTTCAAGGGTGACGGGCACACGCCCTTCTCTGCCAGCCGCGTCAGCCAGGCCCAGTGTCTCTGCAACCGCCGCCCGCCATCCGCCCCATGCAGTCGGGCGCTATTTGCAGCCGCGCGGCCCCAGACTCGTTCCCTTTCAAGGGCATAGTTAGTGGGCGGGCTTTGGGATGAGTGTTAGGATATTAGATAGCTTGCTTGCTGCACGCCGCCCTCTTCCGCCACTGCCATTTCACATGTCCGTGACACTTCTGTGCTGCCGCCCAATGCCTTTCCGCTCCCACGCTTATAGGTGAGAATGGATGTGGAGTCGTCGAGATTTAGGGGGAGTTGTGCCCGGTAAACGTTGTTAGCGCGTCGCCGACGCAGAGCATGGCAGCGCATGCGGGTGCACCTCGGAGACGAGGCTGAATGCCAAACGCCCGGGTAGGGGGTTCCAGGCAACGTATGCGGGTAAGTATACTCAAGGTGACAACTGGGGCAACATCGCCCAACGCGGAGCTCGGTAACCGGCGTAGGTATTGGTCCGTAACTGCGCACGCGTGTTCAGCGGCTTTGTTCCGTTTGTTTTTGTGTTTAACACACACACACACACACACACACACACACACACACACACACACACACACACACACACACACACACACACACACGGTAAAAATGGTGGGTATCGGTAAGTAACTCCGTCGCGTCATTGGGCGGGCTTTCGTTTCGTTTTTTAACACACACACACACACACACACACACACACACACACACACACACACACACACACACACACACACACACACACCAGGTTTGCCGTCATGCATGCGCCCATGCCGTCCCCCGCCTGTTTACTTGCTCGTGGTCGCCCACCCTCCGTCTCTTTCCCAAATCGCGCAACCCCTAGTATAGTTAATTGGGCTGGGACTGGGCTGCGTGTTTGCTCTTGCTCGTCGCGCGCCGCCGCGCTAACATGTTCCTTCGCTCTTGTTCGTGACACTCCCCTGCTGCCGCCCTGTGCTCTGTTGTTTTCTTATTCGCTCGTAGGTGAGAATTTCATCGAGGATTGGGCGGGAGCTTGGACTTAGCGGCCAGGAGTAGCGACGAGGAGCTAGGAATCGTAGGAGTGCCTGGGCCTCACGGTACCGTGAGCACATGCATGGGTCTGCACCCTTGAGAGCGTGTGGACACTAATACCCCCTCGAGGTTAGAGTAGCGGGGGTTGCGCGATTTCCGGTTGGTAAGACCGGCGGCTCAACGCAGCAGGTATGCGAGGTAACTTCAGGTAACATCCGTAAACCGTCGCTTTGCTGCATCGCATACACTGTCTTTGCGCAACGTTTTCCTTGTGCTCTTTAACACACACACACACACACACACACACACACACACACACACACACACACACACACACACACACACACAGACGCCTGCAGTTGTACGGCTTTTTGCTTGCGGCTGTGGCGGTCAGTGGGGGCTAGCAGGTGAGCAGTGGTGGGAAGTGCCAGCCCATGACTCCACGCAGTATCGTAATACGGCCCAGGCCTGCCCAGGCAGACCGGGGCAGACCGAGTACGGCCAAGTGAGTCGTGAACTGTCTGCTGCACTTGAGTTGGTTTGGGGCACCCGTCGCAAGGTATGGATCTCCGCACGGCGCCTGGCATAGTTCTCGTTACAGGGTAGGACCGCGCTCAGTCCACCTGCAACACCCCTCACACCCATGCTCCTGATTCGCCACATTAGCAGCAGCAGCAGCAGCAGCAGCAGCAGCAGCAGCAGCAGCAGCAGCAGCAGCAGCAGCAGCAGCAGCAGCAGCAGCAGCAGCAGCAGCAGCAGCAGCAGCAGCAGCAGCAGCAGCAGCAGCAGCAGCAGCAGACAGTCCATGTCGTTTCACATGCAGCAGACACGTCGAGAGCCTTCATGCGCTGTCAATCATCAATTCATCATACTGCAAGCCTCCTAGCCCATAATCTACCTAACCCGTGCTTACGTGCTACATCAACAACATTCCCAACATCTCAATCAAATGTTTTAATTCCTCAGTGTGCCAGCGTAGTGCCCCAGGTACGCTGCGCACTCCTTCCGGGCGACGCATCCCGGTCGTGCCACATGTGCACGCTGCAACCACGCCTTACGACCACGCCATCGTTGTTAGTCCTGAGGCTCCCCCGGCTCCCGTGCGGTCGCACTTCTCGTCAATGGCGAGCTGCTTGACCCACATACGACGTAATTGCCATGTTCCCCTACTCGCAGTTGCCCACAATTGTGCACCAACGCCATCGCTAACACCACAACGCCGGGAAGACTACATACCGGAGATCAGGGCAAGGTCCATACGCATAGTCTCGACACGTTGCACATGCTTAGTACCTGCCAACTGACTGACTGGAGCAGTTAGAAGGCTTGGGGATTGGATGGCGTATCGGGGCCACATGTTGGTCCTGCGGCCGCCAAACCAGGCGCCGGCATGCCACAGTCTTCCACAGCAGGCAAACATCTACTAAGATTTAAGACATGCGTCCCACCACGAGTCCAACTTGCTCTCAACGGCCCTCACATGCATCTGTCACCGTGTCTCCCGCACGTATGCAGGAATACGCTAGCGCACTGACCCCTACACGCCGGCTGCCTTCGGGACAACCCAGCCTCGTTGCATTCTTCTTACTGCCAGTCCCCCAAACACAAGCGGACCGTTGCCCAAGACAATCACCCACACTGGCACTTGCTTTTTCTGCTCTTGTCTGCTCTGATGAAGAAGCCGCCAATGTCCCCCGGCCGGATGCAACGCCTCCTAATCCAGCGGCCGTGATGACACGCCGCCGCCGGCTCCGGCCGCGGCGGTGCCGGGGAAGAAGCTTTCGAGCGAAGTCTTGGCGCCCTTGACATGGGTGAACAGGCGGCGGTGGTAGTGGCCGCCGCAGTCGGGGCACACCACGAAGCGCTTGGCTGCGCAGAGCGGGCAGGTCTCCGAGTAGGAGAACTTGGCGCGCCAGTCCACAGTGCCGCGGCCGTCGCACAGCCGGCAGCGCACCACGCCGAAGCCCTTGCAGCAGCGGCAGGACTTTACTTTGCGCACCAGCGCGCCGCGCACCGCCGCGAAGAGCGCCAGCACGGTGCCGAAGAGAAACACTAGGAGCGAGATGGGCCCCACCACCGACGGCCATTTCCGGTTTGCCAGGGTGCGGAACATGGAGCCAGGCTGCCCGACCAGCAAAACTCGCGATAGTGATGCAAAACGGCCCTCCGCAGCAAACACAGACGGCCGCGTGGAGGGCCCTGCAGAAGCGACTGATTCTTCGCTGGCTGGAGCGCTGCGCTGGCTCTCTTGATGTAGAAATGCCTGCTGTGATATTACTTGGCGCTGGCGGTTCGCGGTACCCAAGCGCCCTTCCTGCTGCTGCTCCCAGTTGGCCTGCCCGCTCCGCGAAGGACCATCCGCAGCCGACGCCTCAAGCTCCCGAACCCCGCAGCGCTGCAGCTGCGAGGGCCCTGTCGTAAACTTGGCTGCCCGTGCCACCAGGTTGGGGTCAGTGGCACTTCGGCGCATCCCATGGCCATGGCTGAAGGGCGCGACTGCCGGCCGCGGCGCGTGTGCAGTGTCTTTCAGCGTACATAATGACGTGTAAGACGAGTTCCGACTGGCAAGCAACGGTGAAGCCATTTATTGTGCGTGCTGAGGTGCGGGGCGCACTGTAATTCAGAGAGTTTCAGTGTTTTATGTATATTGTAAGAGGCAGTAGCCAAAATTGTCGTCGTGCTTGGTGCTGTATGCCTTCGCCAACGGCGTGCAGTGAGCGGAGACTGTGGGTGACTTGGTGGTAGGGACACCGCAGCGTTATTGGTATTATAGGTCCAGGAATTCCTATGCGCTGTCAATTGCACAACGATGCAAAGTGTTCCCATAACTGCGTCCGCTTGTCATTGTCACATTGTGGTCCCAAATTTTGAAGCTCGCGCGGCGTCACGACGAATCCGTTCATTATTCAGTGAAGCCAAGCACCCTGTGCTGGTTCTGGGCGCCTTTATCATCAGTCCACCCTGGCGGGCGGGGGCTGGGTGGGCTCGTGTGCTGGCACGCTTTGGCCCACCTCCGTGCTGCCCTGTGCTGGCAGGGGACCATAGGGGGTTGGCCGCTGGCTGGCAGTTCTGGTGGCATTACGGCCGGCACGTCAGACGGCCCATACCGTGGCCGTAACCACATATCTTGTCTACCCCGGGGCCAGGACGTTGAAATGCGTAGATGCGAATGCGAATGCGACATATCTCACATCAAGTCACGTCTTGGATATTGACTCGGCAGTCCAGTGGGGTTCCCCTGACGTCTATCAGGGATGTTGCATCGCAGGGTTGCGACGCCAACTCAGCGACGAACATGCGGCACGTGCTGTAAAGATGCTGCTTGGTAGAACGCGGCCTGCAGCCGTGCACCTTGATGGCGCCGATGGTGGCGGTGCGGTGCAGGGCCTGGCGGCGGCGGCGCTGGCCCTGGAGGCTGCGGCGGTGGCGCAGGACCTGGCGGCGGTGCAAGGTCTGGGCCCAGCAGTAACGGCGTTGACGTGCTTACCAGAGGGGCAGGCACGGCCACGTGGAGCAGGAGAGCGCGGCGCCGCCCGAGCAGCGGCGCCGGCGCGCAGACTGAGACCTGCTGGTGTCTACTTTGCGGTCTGTGCTGGCGAGCATAGCACAGCACAGTATATGGTAGGCCGCACGCAGCAGTGAGGAGTGTTGTGGCTAGAAAAATTTCCTGCTGTTTGGTTGATTGCTGGCTGTGCTGTTGCTTGACGGCAGGACGTGGCTGGACACATTATGCAAATGCAAATGCGCATTATGCAAGTGCAAATGCACAGTATGGCGGGCCGTGCCTTGTTGTTGTTGGTTACAAGGCGGTGTGCACGAGCATGCGTGCTATCCTGTCCCCGTCTGTACGAACCGACCCCGGCTATGTCCGGGAGGTGAGGTAGACGCGTGCGGCCTCAGACCAGATACGTGGGTCAGCCCACTTTACCCATGCGTTACGAAACTAGTGCAAACGCAGACCAGAGCATAAGGCGTAGTTGAGAATCGTTGAGAATGCATACCGGTTATCCATACCAGTTGATAATGCCTACCGATTGCTTGATTGTAACGATGCGTTGTGTGATAATGACTTGTAAGAGCTTTGTAGCTGCGAGCTTATCACCGGGAAGGCGCGCAGGCAGTTCAGGCCCGTTGGGTAAGCGTGCGGGCAGGGCAGGGCAGGCAGGGTTTGGCACGATGCAAGGCAATTCATCTCGGAGGCGTCGCCCTTTCTATGGTATACGGACCTTTCGCCAAATCCACTGAATCACTTGTATGCAACATTACCAACAAGGCAAATGAAGTTTACGCACCAGCTGAAGTTTAATAGTGTGCCGGAATGGAGAGAACACTACATACAGTATGGACATCTTAAGAAGTACATTTATGCGCTAGCTAAGAAGGAAGCGGACCTTCAAGCTGGCGGCCAAGATGAGGAGGCGCTGCTCGCCCCGCTGTTGGAAGCGGAGCGTGATCAGGTGACTGAGCAATGCATAAGTGTGGTCCTAGTGGCTCGATGCGAGCTATGCGGAGCCCTAAGAGGGTGCAAGACTGGGGGCCTTTCCCGCGAGGTGTCGGACACAATGCGCAATGCGCTGTCGCATCCATGACACACAACTGACTGTTCAAGCATGGGCCCCGCCTCCTTGCGCGCTTGGCATTAGGGCCCCACGGAGGAGGGCTTCCAGCGGGAGTTAGACGCGCAGCTTGCGGCCACGCTAAGCTTCTTCGCGGTGAAGGAGGCGGACCTGCTCGCCAAGGTGTCCGCACTGGAGCTGGACATTCAAAGGCGAGTTCTGAGCAGAGCAGGGCAGGGCAGCCCAGGGCAGGCCGGGGCGGGGCGGGGCAGGGCAGGGCAGGGGCAGGGGCCGGGGCGGGGGCAAGGGCCGGCTGGGGGAAAGCTGGGGTGGGGCATCATGTATATGGCGGCGAATGGTTGTGCGTCACGCTGGGTGACCATCAAGGCCAAGGCCAGACGTGGGGCTTTCAAGCGCACCCGGCCATGCTCCATGGCAGACAGCGCCGCCATGACCACCGCATTCAAACGCAGTTCTTACAGCCCGGTGGCGCTGGCATCAGCCAGAGCGGCGCCTGGCTGAAGGGTCAAGCCCCTGGGCTGTGTGGATTGAAATGCGCCTTGGCCACCACACAGTCCCAGAAGGGGTGCTGTCGTGTCATGGGCGGGGGGGGGGGGGCGGCGGGGCCCGCCTCAGCGTGACCCTGGCCACACTGCCCGCAGCCACACGGCTGACGCCGTGCCGCTGGCATGCGGAGGTTGCCTGGCAGCGGCACAGCGTCGATGGCCAGTCGCCACAGCGTCTCGAGTTGGCGCCGCTCCCAGCGCACTGTCTGCCACAGGCGCGCCATCGTGCCCCTGGGTGAGGCTGCCGTTGCCTTGGGCATGTCCTCGCACCGCCCCTCAGCCGGCGCCAGAGCCTGTGCTGCGCGCTCGCAGTCCGCGGTGAAGGCCAGCCCGCCGTGCGCGATGCCGTCCAGCTGCATGGGCTCAGCCATGCGTACTGACAGCTTTGACAGGGCACTTGGATGGACTCTGCCGAGCAGGCGCCAGCCCATGCTTGGCATGGGGATGGTGCATACGACCTCGTGGGTGGACGGGGCTAAGTGCGCCGCGTGAGCCCATGGTCACATCGCGGCACTGCCCAGTGCCGTGTCTCTGGCGCGGGCGCGGACCACGTCGCGGCCAGTGTGACATGGCTACCGTATGTAACCCCCACCGCCGCCAGCGGCGCCGGGGGCCGACGTAAGGTGGGCCGTCGCGGCATGGGGAGTGCGGGCAGTGCCCCGTTACCGCGCAGCAGCTGGTCCCAGCACCCGTGTGCCCCGCCACCCATGAACCTCCACCGCTTGCGTTGCCCGCGCCCAGCACACCGCCCCTACCCTACCCAGCGAAGCACAATAGTCAACACCCTCAATGGCGGAGACGTGTATATGTGTGTGTGTGCATTTAAAGCTTACAGTGGCGATGCACGTGAGCGTGTACTCGGGGCCATGCGACAGGGGGGCACCCTGGAATCTCGCTGCCGCCATCACGCGCTTCCCCTGCCCACAGCGCACACCTTCTCTAGAGTCCACCGAGGAGATCGCACCAATTTCGAACCGCACCAGTCACCTCAAAAGGGTCACTCCTGGCCAAAACGCCGCAGGGCCCAGCGGGCAAGCCGGCCTGAGAACAAGCACTTGCATTGCCAGACGCATACAGGCACACGGCACACATGACACAGTGCATGAACAGCACTGCAACATTTTGTGTGTGGAAGGCGGTGTGATGTCGCGTCCCGCCCCTTACGTTGTGCCTTACCATCACACTCACCGAACGTCGCCACAACCTTGACAATGGGTCCCGGCAGAACTAGCCACGTGGCCAGCCCCGTTAATCGTTGTCAATTGCACACAACGACCGAGACTGGCGCGTGTGTAGCGTACCGGTATGTGCGAGGGGCGGAGGGCCTTAGGCTGTGGCGCAGGCCTGGCTGTTGTTCTGGCTTTCGCCTCACGTTTGTGCCCCGTGGCGAAAGGGTGAGCCCGGGCTTCCTGGTCTGGACCAGGTCTGGGACCTGGTCCCTTGACGTGCCGGAGCGCTTGGAGTGCGTTCACCTAGCAGGGCTTATCAGCCCTGGTCAGCAGTCGTTCTCGATTGTAGACTTGCCGGTACTCTTCCGCACCCGCCCTTGGTGTGCGACCGGCATTGCCGGTCGCTTCACCCCTGCTCCCCCATCACCCAAGCCCACCCCGCCGCCTGCCGACGCCCTCACCCGCACGCACAGCCTGGAGAAGATCCCCAACCGCGCCGAGGCGTCCACACTGGCGCGCATGGGCGGCAGCGCCAGCCCCGGCGGCCCCATGAGCAGCCCGCGCGCCGCCGCCGCCGCCGCCATGTCGGCCATGGCCTCGCTGGTCAGCCACAGCCCCTCCACACTGGACCTGGCGCGCATGGTCAACAGCACGCCGCCAGAGGTGCGGGCGGGCGGGCGTGTTTGTTGCGAGAGTGCAGGGACGGTGTGTGTGTGTGTGTGTGTGTGTGTGTGTGTGTGTCAATGCATCAGGCGCAGGACACGGTTTCATTGTTCCGTGTGGCAGGGAGGCCAGATCGAAGGATCCGCACGTTCCCGCCCCTTGCCTCTTCCACCCTGCGCACGCCTGCAGGACCACCGCAAGATCCGGGTCAAGTTCTGGGAGAACCCGCCCCGCCACCTGTTCAGCACCAACCTCAACACGCGCAGGGCCAAGCTGCAGGCGCGCTTCCAGGTGTGCACGTTGGGTCGGTGCGGCGACACGAACGGGCGGCGGCAGGGCGGCCGGGACTGGTGCCACTGGGCGGCGGGGCCGTGGGTCGCTGACTTGCTGCGTACCACTGTTCAGCGCTCTCAGGATGCACCGCCACTGGCCAGCCTCTCGCAGAGGTCTCCCTTGGGCTGATGAAAACCACCTACCGCCTCCCAGACCCACCCCCACGCACACACGCATTTGCCCACCTGCACAGGACCTGTACATCTCGCTGCACGACCTGCGCGAGTTCTTGCACATCAACAAGGAGGGCTTCCGCAAGATCATCAAGAAGCACGACAAGGCAGGGGCAGGGGCAGCAGGGCGCTGGGGGCAGCTAATGCGGCAGCTCACCGTCGGTCGGGCGGGCGCAGCCCTGAGTGCATGTGCAACACGTATGTGTCCGCCCCACAACCCTACTGTGTCCCTCCCTCTCAATGATGCTGGGCTATGTCGAGCCCTACCCTCGCTCTGACCCTGACCCCTGTACATCCGCACCATGGGCCGTACACCTAACTTGATGCCCTTCACCCCACCCCCGCTCCTGCCTTGCCCCTTCTCCCCCCCCACCCCACCCCACCCCCTCCCCAGCTGACCCGCGCCGTGGACCTGCGCGCCCGCTGGTGGCCCAACGTGGAGGCGCACCTGGCGCCCGCCGCCAAGCAGGCCGAGCTGGACGGCGCCATCGGGGCGCTGACCGACCACTACGCAGTGCTGTACACGCGGTGAGGCGGCTGGTGCGCATGAGCGCGTTGGTAATACCCGTAGGCGGCTAGCGACCAGCGCAAACGGCCCGGCAGGAGAGAAGTGCCACCCAGAGTCTCGGCGCACACAGGGGGGTAAATCGGGAACAGGCAGGTGTACCCGATACGGTATTCACCTGGCGAGCAGCGGGCATCGCAGCTGGCGGAAATGAGTGGTTGCGTAGATATGGCCGAAGTGAAGCTGCATCTTATCCGTGGCGTCGCCGGTGACTACATTACACTGAGAAAGCGTAACAGCAATGAGTGTTGTAAGCGCACGTGAGGGCCGGGGCGGGGGGGTATACGCCCAAGGCCAAGGGCGTTCGAGGGGGTCGCGGAGGGGCCATGAGGACAGTACTTGTGAGGAAGCAGGGCAGCACACGGACAGGGTCGATACTGATATACCGTACTAAGCGTACAAAGGAAGCTCGCGATGCATGCAGTCTGTTGTATGGGCTTCGTTCACACACCCACGCAGCCACGCACAAAAAAAACACGGAAGCGCACAGTACTGCCTGGTGCCGACAAGTCCGCGCATACAGGCACGGTGTCGAGTGCTTCTCCCTTTGTGCCTTCATGACGCCTGCAGCGGTGACGTGGCTCAGGCGGAGGAGCAGCTGTCGCGGGGGCTGCGCGAGCACATCACCGTGGAGCGAAACACCGTGTGGCGAGACATGGCGGTGCGTGCGGCGTGCGGGGGCGCGGTGCGGTGTGCTTTCACCCGGTCTTGGCATTGCACGGTGTCGTGTGTACGGCTCTCCTGCTCACACCCGCACCCTCGCACTGGGTCGCTGCTGCTGCCCGTGTCCCCGCCAGGCCATGGAGCGCAAGTACGCGGCGGTGTCGGTGAAGCAGGCGGCCGCGCCCGGGGCGCGCGTCACGTGAGTGGCGGCGCGCAGAGCGGGTGGTGGGAAATTGGGGGTAGGGGCTGGTGGGGGATGCCTGCAGCGCGTTGCGGCGCCGAAGCGGTGGCGGGGCCGCGTTGTTTGCCCGGGTCCTGGCGCGGCGCAGCCACACGCCTGCGTGCCACGTGTCCACGTGCATGCGCATGTTGCCTCCCGACGTGCACGCACACGCCGCTGCCGCCGCAGGTGGCTGCGCACGCACGCGCGCTGGCTGAAGCTGGCCCTGAGTGTGGCGGTGTTCGTGGTGCTGGCCAATGTAGAGGTGTGGCCGGGCGCCGAGAACGAGCCGCGCAACAACTGCCTGGCGCTGCTAGTGTTCGCGTCGCTGCTGTGGAGCCTGGAGGTGCGGGCCCTGCGCGCCATGACGCCGTGCAGCCGCCGCACCCGCTCACATCTGCTCATGCACCACCGGACACTTCCTCTCGTCGGGCTTGGGCGGGCTGTGTGTCCCTCTTTGGTGCTCGTCCTCGCCGCTCGTCCAACCATCCTTGCCCCTGACGCGAAGTGTCTGCGCCCTGTGCTCTTTGGGGTTGGACCTGTGGGTTGGGAGTTGCTGCGCCCCTTGCGCTGTAGCCAAGGTCACGTGTACGGAGTCTGAAGTGCAGCGCTGCGCCGCTTCAACACCGCCGTGTCCCTACTCGTCATGCCCCTCCCCCCTCCGGCCCTCCCCCAGGCTGTGCCGCTGTTCGTGACCAGCATGGCGCTGCCGCTGCTGATTGTGGCGCTGGGGGTGCTGGTGGACCGCTCCAAGGACCCGCCGCAGCGCATGACCCCGCAGCAGGCGGCGCCGGCCATCTTCCACGCCATGTTCTCGCAGGTGGGGCGGGGTGGGGTGGGGTGGGGTGGGGTGGGGTGGGGTGGGGTGGGGTGGGGTGGGGTGGGGTGGGGTGGGGTGGGGTGGGGTGGGGCGGGGTGGGGTGGGGTGGGGCGGGGTGGGGTGGGGTGGGGTGGGGTGGGGTGGGGTGGGGTGGGGTGGGGTGGGGTGGGGTGGGGTGGGGTGGGGTGGGGTGGGGTGGGGTGGGGGGCGGCAGGGGGCTGTGACTGGGCCCTGGGAATGGGAGGGAGGCATGGGAGGGACAGGGCGACGCTGGAATGCTGAGGTGCGGATAGGAGTTGGGGGCCTGGGGCGACAGCGGCGCCGCAGCAGGCAGGCAGCGCTGCGCCCGTGCGCCGGGCTGTATCGCCCTCACCCGCTGGCTGCATCTGCCAGAGGTCCCTCACACACACACACACACACACACACACACAGTCGATTTGCACACCTCCCCTTCCCTTCCGTCCCCCGCCCCAGACCATCATGCTGCTGCTGGGCGGCTTCGCCATCGCCGCCGCCCTGTCCAAACACGCCATCGCCAAGCAGGTGGGGGCGCGGCACGCAGCAGCCGCCCAGGGTGGCCGCCTAGGGTGGCCGCCTAGACGCAAGTGACAGGCTCAGCGGGGAGGGCAACCATGGAAGGCATTTCGCCCACCAGTGACGTCGGCGAGGCAGCCCGCTACACCAGGCAGCCCACGAGGCATCCCAGCTCCACACAGCACCCTTCGCACACCAGCAGCTGTAGACACGCCCCTCCCTTCCTCACACCCGTCCCCTCTGAACGCCGCTCCCGGTTTCACGCCCCTCCCCTCCAAACGCCCCGCGCCCCCCGCCCCTCGCTCTCACTCGCTGCCCAGGTGGCGGTGTCCATCCTGTCCCGTGTGGGCCGCAAGCCGCGCAATGTGCTGCTGGCGGCCATGTTCACAGCCACCTTCGCCAGCATGTGGATCAGCAACGTGGCGGCGCCCGTGCTGTGCTTCGGACTCATACAGCCCATCCTCAGGTGGCAGGGGGGGAGGGAGGGAGGGGGTACGGGGGAAGGAGGGGGGCAGGATGTGCGGCATGCCACGCAGCCTGGGCACCCTGCAATCTTGTTGAGAATGGTTCGAACCAGGGGGGTCATTAGCGCCCCCCCCCCGCCCCCCGGTTTCTGGGTCTCGGTATGTTCGGGGGAGGAAAGCACTCCCGAGCCCAAGCGGCGATGTTACTTGCCGGCGCCGGTCGCCCTGCTTCTCCTCGACGCCTCGGTCCGCTCCCATAAGTTTTATCGCTTGCACCTGTTGCCTCTGCCTGCGCTCCGCTAGTTTGGCTTGGTTTGGTTTGGTTTGGGCTGGCATTTACAACACCCTCCCCTCTCGCCTCCTCGTCTGTGCGGCGCAGGACGCTGGACCCCGGCCACCCGTTCGCCAAGGCGCTGGTGATGGGCATTGCGCTGGCGTCCAACGTGGGCGGCATGACCAGCCCCATCAGCAGCCCGCAGAACATCTTCGCCATCGAGCGCATGAGCCTGGACGGCCGCCCGCCCTCGTGGCTGGCCTGGTTCGCGGTGGCGCTGCCCGTGGCGGTCGCATGTGGGTGGCGCCGGAAGCGGGGCGGCCAGGGGGGTTACGGTAGTGGTTCTTGGGACATGCCTCAGTCGGGAGCGGGGCGCCGCACCAGCTGCGTACTGGGTGGGCTCTGGGAGTGCTGCCCCCGTGTCGCGACCTCCCAACCGCCACCTCCACCCTTGTCGCACTCGCCCGCAGGTAACTTTGTGTGCTGGGGTCTGCTGCTGCTGTGCTACCAGCCCGGCAAGGCCATCGCCGAGGTGCGGCCCATCAAGCCCAACACCGACCCCATCAATGGCACACAGGTGCGCAGCCGGCGAAGGCAGGCAGGCAGGCAGGCAGGCAGGCAGGCAGGCAGGCAGGCAGGGCAGGGCAGGGGAGGGGAGCCGGGGACAGCGGAGGCGAGGGATGCAGGGTACCTGAGGTCATGCAGGCGCATGTAAGCGCACCGCCACCAGCACCGCCACCGCCCCCACAGCGCTGCCCGTCCCGCCACCGCTCCCCTGCAGGTGTACATCATTGTTGTGTCGCTGCTGACGGTGGCGGCCTGGTGCGCCAACACCTTCCTGCAGCGGTGAGGGGGGCGGGGGCAGCAGGGCGGAGGGGAGCGGAGGGGAGGGTCCCTTCAGGTGACGGTGAGTGTGGTGAAGCGTTGTCGGTATCACAAGCCCCCAACCTAGCAACGCAGGTGTTGGGTGCCGGTCCGGGGTGTCGCCCCCAGGTTAGCCTAGCCCTCTTGCCGTTAGGGTGCCGGCCTCACCTTTTGGTCCAGCGACCCTGCCCCTGAGCCAGTGCCTGGGCTCGGGGCTCAGGCACCCGCCCACCCCGTCTTAGGCGGGCGGATGTTGCTTAGGAGGAAGTTTTGAAACTTTTGAGAGCGTCTTTTTTCTTCGTGATTCAAATATTCCGTAATGTACGGATGGTGCTCGGGCAGCTTACAGTGCAGTCCAGCGCGCTGTGTTTCAATCCTCGCAACCCCCTCCGCCGCCCGCCCGCCCGCGCGCTCCCCCACCCTTTGTGTCATTGTGTGCAGCTACACTGGCGAGATGGGCGTGATCGCGGTGGTGCCGCTGGTGGCGTTCTTCGGCTTCGACGTGCTCAACAAGGACGACTTCAACAGCTTCCTGTGGAACGTGGTCATGCTGGCCATGGGGGGACTCAGCCTGGGTGAGCACTGAGCGGGGGGGCAGCCGGGCGGGCGGGGGGGCGGGCAGGCGGGGGCTCACGGGTGTGCGCAGCTCCCTCATCCCTCCAAGCGGCAGTGCTGGGGCACGTGACCCTCCCCCAGGTCGGTTTCTGGTCCTGTGCTCAAGTTGCATCTGGTACTGGAAAGGACTATCTGCCTTCCCTAGACTTTACTCGTGATCACTGCAAGCCCCTCCTCCCGATTCCCCAGGATTGATTTGCTCCCGTCCCTAACTGGCGGCTTACACACATACGCACACACATACACACATGGGCATTTCATGCTTGTGTTTTATCCGCTCTGTGGTGCATGGGTGACTGCCCCCACCCCCTGCAGTCTGCAGTCTACGTCTTCTTGAGTTATTTAACATGCATGGAACCCCCCGTCCCCGCGTGTGATACACCTGTCCGCGACCACCTCGACTTGCGCTGCTGCCCGCCCCGTACCTCACGGCTGCACCCGGTGCTCGCCACTCCTCCTCGTTACCTGTGCACCCCTCTCCCTCTCCCTCATTCTCTCCCGCCCTGCCTGCAGGCGAGGCCGTCAAGAGCAGCGGCCTGCTGGCGGCGCTGGCGCTCACCATCAGCGACCTGGTCATGGGGCTCAGCCTGTGGCAGGTGGCGGCCATATTCTGTGGCATGGTGAGGGCGGCCGGGCGGCGCCTAGTGCTGCGGGCATGTGGTGCCTGTGGGGGCCACAGTACAGTTCGGGTGATGTGTCCGCACACGTAACACACGTCCGCCGCCTTGTCACTCCTGCCGGGCGAGCCGCTGCCTGCCGCCGCCGCCGCCCCATCCACACGCCATACCCGTGCCTCCCTCCTCCCCCCGCCCCCCCGCGCCCCCGCCCCCCAGGTACTTGTGGCCACCACCTTCATCAGCCACACGGTGGGCGCCATGGTCATCCTGCCCATCGTGCAGAGCGTGGGCGAGGCCATGGCCGGCACGCCGCACCCCAAGCTGCTGGTCATGGCGGCGGCGCTCATGTGCTCGGGTGCGTGCGGCGGGGGCGGGGGCAGGCCGGCGGGTGTGTGTGGTGGGGGGGGGGTTACATTAATGACTAGTGAAGGAAGTGGGGGGGATGAGAGTTTGTGGGCCAGAGGGCCGGGCAGCCGGCGTACCTACCGGTGTTTTGCCGCCCGCTGCTTACCACGGGGCCTTGCCGTGCTACCGGTCGCACACTCATTCCACCACAGTCCAGCCGCATGTGCAGCCAGTCATGCAGCGCCCTTGCGCCTCACCCGGACCCGCCCGGCTCCACCCTCGCCTCCCCGTCCTTGCACCGCTACGCGCCCTGTCCCCCTGTCGACCCCCGCTCCCCCTCCCCTCCTCCCCTCCTCCCCACCCGCCCCCCTTCCAACACACACACACATACACGCACACGCGTGCAGGCGCCATGGGCCTGCCTGTGAGCGGCTTCCCCAACATGAACGCCGTGAGCCTGGAGGACAGCACCGGCAACGCCATCGTGGGCACCGGCGACTTCCTGGCGGTGGGCGTGCCCAGCTCCGTGTTCGCGTACGGCATCATTGTCTCGCTGGGCTACGTGCTCATGCTGGCGGTGGGCTTCTAGGGCGGGGGCGCGTAGGCGGGCGGGGACACGTAGGGGAGATGCTATATCCTATCAGGAGGGAGCGGTGGAGCACAGGGAAAGGTTCAGGCGGGTTGCTGTCTGGATGGCGCTGGCAGGCCGGCGGGAAGCCAGGGGCGGTGGGGTGCACCGCGCCCGTCAGGCATAAGGCCAATGCCAATGAAGTGTCACATGCGATGTATGGCCATGTTGAAGGCCGGGGTGCGACGGGTCTAGTTGTGAGGTCAGGGCGTTTCATTACACACACGCCGACGCGCCACGGCCTACTGGGCCCACCCCACATCTGGACGTGGAGCCCGCGTGGCGATACGCGCACAGCTTCGCTGGTGGCCAGGGGACGCGGGGGTGACGCGAGTGAAAAGCCGAGTGGGCGGCACGCGGTGTGAGCGATCAGGAATGGACCGGCGCTGTGGCTGAGGTGCACTGTGATGCGTGTGAGCTGTGTGAGCATGACGGTGCGGGGAGATGCGACGAACGGACGAACGCTGAGGTCGAGGAGAGCTGCTGGGGGCGTGCTAGTCGTAGCTACCATACAGCGGAAGAGCGCGGGTTGTTAGTATACCATGCAGCGGAAGAGCGCGGGTTACACAACTAACACAAGGAGCTCCCCCTAGAGGCGGACTGGGGAGCTGGCTAGTCAGTAGGCTGCGAACGTCACAATCTGCTGTGGCCTGCAAACCGTTTGCGGCGTGTACCGGTATATGACTGGTGCTGCCGGAGTACCGGGAACTTGCTTCGCATCACCCTCTGCTCTTGTTTGTACAAGGAATTCAGTGGTGCTGCCGCCTGGCCGGGCGCCCAGAGCGTGAGGAATGCGCGTCAGCAAGCTGCCAGCCTGCCAGCAGCAAGCCAGCTACCGTATGTACAGGACCCTAGCCGCGCGGGCCCACGCCTTGCCGTTACGGACCCACGCCTTGCCGTTGCGCCTTGATTGATGAATGTAGTGTTCGGGTCTGGGGACACCTTGAGCTGCGCCAACCTGCCCCTCGCCCTGCTCCGTCGCAGTCCACGGTCGAGCCAACCACATGCCCGCCCCCCTCATCCCCCCTAGTGCTTTGCTGCATGTGCGACATCAGCACGTCATGCGCTTGCGCTCTCCGTCCCATACGCATTTCAGTCCATCTTCGTTACATGAACTGAACTGAAGCACGGGTTAAAGCTGTGGCCCACAGTTGACCACCTCGCGGGGTGCGCGCCCAAAACTTCTGTGCGGGCATCTTCGGTGCTTATCCGTGGACGCCGGTCATCTACCTGCAGGTGCTCAAACACACTCCACACGCGTCTCGCAGCTGCGTGGCGTCATGGACGGTGCTGTTGCCCGGCCGGGCACCTCGCGCGTTCCGCCGCCTCCACGCAACTCCATCGCCGACACTACGCCACCCGTTTCCGTGCTGCCCACCAACACCCTCGCACCACCATGACCGGGTATTTGCTTGTCCTGCTTGTCGCACTCCTGCCCACTTCGCCTGACCCATCACAGCCACCCCCAAGCTCCTGTCTCAAGGGACCTCCTGCAGCCGCCTCCCTGCTCACAGCACCCGTTGCGAGGGTTGGAACTGGCACATACGGCTGGCGCAGCACCCTCCCGCCACAACATGTTTGGCCCGAAGTCCCTGTTCCTGTGCGGCTGTGTGCCTGTGCGGCACCCCACGCCACCGTTACCACCCAGCACCTCGAGCCAGGACGCCATCTACCTCTATCACTCGTCGTCCTCGTCCTCCTCATCCTCCTCATCCTCCTGGCTCTGCAGCCACTCCACCACCTGCGCCACCGCCTTGCGCACCGCCTTGCCGCCGTCCGCCGGCACGCCCAGCAGCTTGCCGGCGTCGGACTTCTGCGCCCATGCCAGGATGACGTCCTCCTCCACCAGGTCCGTCTCGTACAGCTGCTTCAGCAGGTACGGGGCCTCCTTCAGCCGCTCTGCAACCAGGGGGAGGAAGGGGAGGGCGGGAGGACGCGTGAGCAGGCGTTGGGGCCGGGCGCGGCATGAGCTGCGGATCAGGGTGTCTGCGCCCGGCTGCAAGCCCCCTGTACCCGGGCGCGCCCCTGCGTTACACACCCTGAGCCTCACATTTTGTGTTGCCCACATTCATGACCTCTGTGCAAATGATCTGACTGAGCAAGCCGTTGCCCTCATCCCCGCCCCACCACATTACTATTCAATGACACTTTGGGCACAACAAGTTGGGCGAATTCACGCCCCTCGGCACCTCAGCCTCGACCCACTGCCCCGTCATGTGCCCCGGACGGCCCAGCTGCTGCCCGCCCGCCCGCCCGCTCGCCCCGCCGCCCTCCACCCACCCGGCGCCGCCACCGCGAACATGTGCTCCATGGCAATCAGCTGCGCCAGCTGGCTCTGCGGGTCCTGAGCGAACTGCGCAAAAATGTTCTTGCGCGCCTTCAGCGTCACGTCCATCTTGGTATCGCTGCCCGCCAGAGCCGCCTCGTACAGCACCCGCATCTTGCCTGCATGCCGGGGCGGGGCAGGGGAGGGGGCAGAGCAGCAACGTGGGTGAGGCGGCGGAGGAAGCAAGGAGTGGCCAGACCCGTGCCTGAACGTAGTGCGTTCCCGCTGCCTACACGCTCTCTCGCCAGGCCTGTCAAGCGTTCCCGAGCGCCGCCGGCTGCCGGCTCGTGTGTCCCTCAAAAGTCCGTCTGTGCCCTGCTCCTGCCCGCTCACGGCCGGCCCCCCCCTCACCCGCCACGCCGCCCTCCACCGTCATGCCCTTGAGCTCCTTCACCACCGTGGGCGCGTCCTTGTCCGCCAGCAGCGCGCGCAGCCGCACCACCGGGTCGGCACTGGCCAGCGCCGCAGCCTGGGCCGCAGCCACCGCCCGTGCAGCCTCCTCCTCAGCCGCCTTCTTCTCCTCCTCAGCCTGGGGGTGGGGCGGATGCGGTGTGCCAGGCTGAAAACAACCCCGGTGCGGTGCGCGCGCGGTGGCATTCGTAGGACCGCAGCCTGAGTGCTATGTGCCGGTGCTGCCCCCCGCGCGGTGCACCACTGCCCCCGAAATGTCACAGCCAACCGAGAGCCCTTCCCGCAGAGTCGGTCCGTCACTTGCAACAGCGCGAACCTCACAGCGCCCCCACCCCATCGTACGGACGCCTGCGGCATTCACGCGCAAGCGGCCGCTCCCTGCGTCCATGCGCTGCCTGGTCTGTGTCCATGTACACCCTCTTGTATTACTAGTCTCCAAGCTGGACCCAGTGCGGACCACAGCCGCCGCCGCCCCACCTTCTTGCGCGCCTCCTCCTCCGCGGCCTTCTTGGCCTCGCGCTCCGCCTTCCGCCGCGCCGCCTCCTGCTCCGCCTCCAGGTTGCCCACTGTCACCATGGCTGCTGTGGCCGCCGTCAGCTGCTCCTGCGCGCGGCGCTTGGCGGCCTCCGCCGACGTGTCCGTCATCCACACCACCCCGTCATCGTCCTCATCGCCGCTGTTCTCGTCCTCCTCCTGCAAAGGTGCGAGTGCGTGGGGCGTGTGCGATGCGGTGCGGTAGGTGCACAGGTGCGCCGTCGGGCGCGGCAATGACCAGCCACCGCTCCCCACTTCGTTCGCGCATGTCCGAGTGAAGCTCGTCACCGCGACCGCCGTCATGGCAGCCTGACTGCATGGCCTGAGTTGGCTAGCCACACGGAGGCCCTCAGCTACCCGGCTCTGTTCCACCCTGCGTGTCCGGCCGCTGCGCCCAAGCTCCTGTCCATGCCCTGACGGACCTGACGCCCCCTTACACACGCAACGATTGCTCGGCCTGCACATACCCAACACTGCCGTACCCCTTGCCCTGTAAATCCGCACTCCGCCGCACTGCCCACCTCGGACGCCTTGTCCTCGCCCTCCTCGCCCTCCTTGCCCTCCTTCTTCTTCTTCTTGTCCCTGCAGTAAGGGCAGCCATGGTAGCAGTGCTTGGTGCCAGCAGCCAGTCGCAGCCATGGTGGCAGTGCTTGGTGCCAGCGTTCAGTAGCACACACCGCTACTCAGCGGCATGAGCCCGACCCAGCCGCGGCGGGCACCTGCCCATCCGGCTCCGTGGCCGCCCCCACTCACTTCTTCTCCTTCTTCTCCTTGTCCTTCTTCTTCTTCTCCTTCTTCTCCTTCTCCCCCAGGGCCTCCGCGTCCTTCACTCGCTCCTCCTCCGCCTTCTTCAGCCTGTGCGCATGTGCACACGCGGATAACACTGGTGAGTGCTTTGTCCAACACTGCAATGCAGCAGGAGGCGCACCCTGTCCGTCCCCGAACCCCCTTCAGCCCACCCCCATGCACTGGTCACGCCCCGGATCCAGAAAGCTAGCCCTTGAAGCTAGCCCCAGTGACCCACTTCTGCTCCTCCTTTTTCAACTTGTTCTCGGGGGGGTTCTTCAGGATGAAGGTGTTCAGCTTGTGCCGGGGGTCCACGTCGGACACGAAGCCGCACGCTTTGCACTGCGGGGCGCCAGCAGACACGAGCACGGCAACTCGCAACGCGCACAGAAGCCATATCGCAGGCTGCGGGAGGACGCCTTTATAAGCTGGCCTTAAGGCGACAGGGGGTGACGCCGGCACATGAAAGAAGCACGCATGCAAAACACCCCGACGCCCCGCACACAGCTTTGTCTGGCCCCGCCCAGCCCCCACCTTCAGGTATATGTTCTCCTTCTTGATCTTAATCTGCGTCTCTGGGTTGTTGCAGCTATAGCAGCAGACATACTTCTTGATGAATACCTCCAGCAGCTCTGAGAGCTTGCGCGTATCGTGCGCACCGTTAACGATGGACGTTCCACTCGCCTTGTCGAAGTTGGTCTGAGCCCCGAGCTCGCACCCGTAGTACTTCAAAACATCTGTATGTGAACACCACAATTGGGTCAGTTCAAGGCCCCCAAGCTGCTGGGAGCCGGGAGGCAACGATGCACGCAGCTGCCCGGACAACACACTCCTCCGCAGCGGCGGCTTACACTCAGGTGGGCGCTCCAGAGCCTTTGCAATCTCAACGTTGTTTACAACGTTAGTCTTGATGCCGTTGCCTCGGCCCTCAATCTGCAGCCAGCCGAACAAAGCAGGCGCCTCAACCGCCCGTTCCCAAGCCACTCTGCTGCCATAGGTAGCAGCCGCGCACTTAATGCGCCTGCACACCTTGGCCTGCAGCTTCGGCATTTTGTAGCGATAGAACGCATCGTCGGCGTTCGCGGCTCCGATATTCTGCATCTTTGTCGCTCTCGTCGCACTTCAGAAACAGCTGGCATTCAAAGCCAAAAGAGATACGGGGAAGCGCAGGCCAAAGCGACTGAGACGCTCCTCTTGACCTACAGTTGAGGTAAGCTGCAAAGGCTTTGATAAGTGGACTCGGTGTGGTAAAAGTGTAGTAACTTTTATGCACGATACAGCGGACTGGCGTCGCTACAAGACCTGATCGGCCGGGGGCGGAGCGGCATGGGCCTCCGCCGCACCAGCCAGCACGATGGGCTTTCGCCTGGCCCCCACCGCTCCTGCTGGCTGCTGACTCGCCCCACATTCACATCCACACCCACGCCCCACCCCAACCCCTGCAGCAGCTCCCTGTAACTTGCACATGGCTGCCATGGCTTGGGTTTTCACGAAGCCGCTTTTGAGTTTTGGGCTCCGCTTCCTTGGGTGCCTACAGCACCCATTTAGCTTGGTCCTGCATTACTCCCGGCCAAGGAGCACACAGCCCGCTCCAGCCGCCGTAAGTATATCTGACGAAGGCGGACAGGAGGGCGAACATGCCGCCACGCGACGGCATCCTATATATCTCCAAAGAATGGCGGTACCATCAAAGTGCGTTGAACGCTGCATGGAGGTACCGGTACGTGGGCGGTGGGCAACAGCGACTGCTGTCAAACGTGCACGTAAGTTCTGCGGGTAACAGAATTCTGGGGCGGTCAGAAACATGCGTTACGTGTGGGGTTTCCCCGCGCTGATGGGATGTGGTGCCTGGTGGTCACCCATCCCATCCTCGCGCGTGGGACAGGCCATTGTATGCCGCGCACATTCGCGTTTCGACAGCACTCCGCTATGCCGCTTTGTGGTACCTGACGTAAATGCTGCCCCGCCGCCCTCGCGCCCTTCATCGTAGGAGGGGGACAGTGCCCCCCGACCTCTGGCCGGATGTGCCTTTCTGCATGGTCCTGTGCGGAATACTGTTCTGGGTTGCGGTGGTTCCCGTTGCTGGGTTGGTGAACATGGCCGCTTGGATAGGTGGGGGTGCGTGGCGGGCGGTTAGCAGCTGGCTGTGTGCCCCGGACTGCGTGGGGCCCGCGACCCATTCTGCAGCGTGTTGGTGCGTCAGTGCGTGTGAACCTGCATTTGATCGTGCACCTGCGGTGTTTCCCGTATGGTAGCCGGCCTGCTTTGTTGCTGGGTTGGTGGTGGTGTGTGTGGGGGGGTAGTTTCGACTGGGAAAGTATTGACGGTATTAGGTGACGGTTATGCTGTATTCACTTACGGTTTGGGTTGGGGATTCTGCTATCTTTTCTTTTTCCTGCTCTGAGTTTCGTGCTTGCTTCGCCTGTCTTTGGGGCCCCGGTCTGCCCTTGCTTTGCCCCGGAGGGTCGGGGGGATAGGGGGGGATGCCTTTGGGTTTCGGTGGCTCGTGCGGTTGTCTTTGGCGTTCCCTTCCCCCGCACCCAGGATAGGCCACGCTCTCCTCCTCGCTCTTTTGCATTGGGTTCGGTTCAGTTTGGGCTGGTATCTGCAAATCCCCTCCCACCCCGTCGGCACTGCACGCTGAACTGGACGCTGGGAATGAGCCCATAGCCGATAGCTGGGCTCAGGGGCTCAGTTCCCGTCATGCCTGGCCTTGCGCCCTTGCAATGCCGCGCAATGTGACAGGGGGAGGGGGCAAGCTGGGGTACTGCGTAGCGGTAGGGTTTGATTTGAGAACTGGGGAATGGAAGGCGGTACTGGAGGTGCGCGGGGTAGCTGGCCTGGCCCCTAGCACCTCATCACCTCATGCCCCAGCTTTCGGTACCCTGGAAGCCAGGCCGACTAAGCACCTAGACGCACGGCGGGTGACGTGTCCAACTCACATTGGCGTTGGTGTGTGAAACAGCGGCTTACAAAACATAAAGGACGGCGGCAGGGGTGGCCGGCGGGGAACGTCGGAGAGGCGGAGACAAAGCAGGCAGGGATGGGGCGCACGAATGGGGCGGCTGATGGACATATGCCTCTCGCGTGGCACGGAAGTACGGGACCTGTGAGGCCTCGTGTCAGCTCGTACCGGAGTGCGCTCTGGGTTCTGTACGCAGGGGCTGGTCCTGGTATGCAATCAGGCACTTGTATATTGCCTTGCAAACCCTGCTCCCTGTTGTTCGTCTCAGCGAGGCTCAGCGCCATCCAGAGCGCGCATCCATTCCATCGCTGCCTCGAGGCTTACCACAAGGCGGGCCTTAGGTTGCCTTGATGATGGCACAATTGTAGGTCTGGGGCAGGATGAGTAACAAAGAAGCCGCGGCTGGCTCTCATTATCACTTCATGATCGCAGGCGAAACAACACGGGAAGTTGAACGGGCTGGGAGTGGGACCCTGTGGGACCCATGCACCCTGAATGCGTTGAGCACCCTAAATGCAATGAGCCGTAGTGCCTAGCCATCTACTCCATAACATAAACAATAAACCACACACACGCAGATTGCATTGGGACTTCGTCTCTTCAGCTTCTCGCATCCAATCATCCATGGCACAGGCCAGCGCCAGGGCAGGTGGCAGGTGGGCGAGCGGCATGAAAGAATTTCTATACTCTGCAAAAGACAAGTTTTTAGCGAAAATGGCCACTGGGTTCTCATACCTCGGCTTCATGACGTTCTACGGCACTGGAGTCGTCATAGCCTTGCGGTACCAGGCGACACAGGTGCGATTGCCAGACGTGGAGGCGATGGACAGCCATGTCCGTTGCGCCTCGGGCTGCCCCGCAGGCGCGGTCATGTCAGGCCTCTCATACGTGCCACGGCTCCGCCCCCTCAGGCCGACCTAGAGCTCCCACCCGAGTACGTGCTGGAGCTCCCCCTGGACCGGCTGCAACTGGTGGACGCTGTTGATCCTAGCCCGCTCAGGGGCCCTACAACCCAGGTGCTTGCGACCAACACGTAGTGTCAACCGCGCCAGTTCTCATTGTAGGGCTGGGTGCGAGAGATGGATAGTACGTGCCGTGTGCACGATATCAGTCGACGATCGACAAACTTGCGTGCTGCGCCTTCCTAGATAGGAGGGATAAGGAGATGGATAGGAACACCCTGAAAGAGGATTTAGTGCACATATCACGCCGTTGCGACATTGCGGCCTGCAATGTGACCTTTCCTGTCATTCCTTCACCTTTGCATTCTTCATCCCACCGCATCGTCCCTGAAGATTGAGCTGCCCAAAGTGGTGGCGGCCCTGAAGCACGCAGCGGGCGACCGCCGCTGCCAGGGCCTGGTGACGTATGTGGGGGCGCGCGAGAACCTGGGCGGTCTGGCCACCGTGCAGGTGAGACAAGAGCACGCGGATGCCCGGGCGTTGAAGTGATGGAGCGAGCGCAGAGTCAGAGCGCCGACTAGCTATGCATAAGGTCACAGCCTTACTTGCTCTAGTCGCACAACCTGCCCCCTGACTTCCCAGCCCAACCCCCAATCACAGGAGCTCCGCGGTGCCATTTCCAGGTTCCGGAAAAAGGTGACGGCCGCGCGCCTCGCGGCTGGACATGGCAACAGCAGTATGGAGGGCGCGCCCGCCTCGGTGGCCTTCGCTGCCAGCTATGGCGATGCGGCCGGCTACGGCAGTGGTGGCATGCTGCCGTACCTGCTTGCGTCCGCCTGCGACCGCGTGTACCTGCAGCCGTTGGGTGCGTGGGTGCCTTGCATGCGTGATGCGTGATGCCGGGACAGGAGCCGCACGCTCACAGGTCGGAATGCAGATTACCGCGTGTTGGCAACTCACGCCGGGGGAAACATGCCACTGGTGTAAATCATTGGGATACTCTCGAGATGCCGTTTACGGTAGCACTGGGCTGTGTCCAACAATTGAACGGGGTACCTTGGGGCCGCCGATGCCCCGGCTTGCTGACCAGACTGCTGCCGCTGCTCCCCCCAGGCCTAATGGGGCTGCAGGGGCCCACCGTGCCGGGCGGCCCCTTCACGCGTCACGAGTCCAAGGGCGCCGCCGCCAGCTCCATCACACCGTGCAACGCAGGGCTGCCTTCGGGCCCCCAGGGGGAGAGCTTTCAGGCGGCCCTGGCAGACCTGGAGGCGCAGGTGAGTGGACCGTATCCGACAATTACGATGGAGGACTCCATGCATGCTTGCAATAACGCGCCGCCGTAAAAGCATGCACCCTCCAATGCTCACACATGTGTGATGAATTGCCCACGTATACACGGCGCATCAGGCGGTGGCTGAGGTGGCGGCTTCACGCGGTGTGGACGGCGAGGCGGTGCGGGAGGCGGTGAAGGCGGCTCCGCTGCTGCCGGCTGCGGCGCTGCAGCGCGGCCTGCTGGATGGCGCCAACTACCAGTGGGTGGTGGGCTGGTCATAGGGAATTGAAGCGCGAGGAGCTGCCATTCACGACAACCAGCTCCCCCCCTTGACGTCGGCATTTCAAACATTGAATAAGTCACATGGAAGCAAGACGAAGTAAAGCCGCCCCGCCCTCGCTCGCCCCACGTAGGGACGAAGTGCAGTCCCTGTATAAACGGGCGGACCCCGTGGAGCAGTACAAGCGCAGCTTGGAGAAGAACGGCATACTGCAACAGCTGAGGGAGGTGAGGCCGGCAGAGCTATGGCTCTGGCTTGGATTGGGACAGGCGCACTACAGCACATCCGTTCTCGAACGTTAGTTGCGACTGCACCCTCCGCCGCCTCCCGCGCAGACCAGCCACAGCCTGAGCCAGATCCCGCTCGTGCCCATCGACAAGTACATCCAGGTGCGTTACTTGGCTTGCTCGCTTGCCTGCCAAGCCGCCAACCCGGCTATGCTGCCAATCTGTAGCAGCTGTACGCACTTTGACGTGCGTGCCGGGGGTTTACGTTATCGGGTACGTCATGCGAGCGGGCTTGCCCTGCTGACAAGTCTCCGAATGCACAGGTGCTGGAGAAGCAACACGCCGCCAAGGCACGTCAATGGTGCCGCTGGTTTGCCGGCACGCCCTTGGCGGGATACTTTATGTACAAGGCGCCTCACGGATACCTATCACAGGTAGGTGCGTGACACTTGCATGTCGCGGTGTGTCATTCATCGCAGGCGGCGCGTTAGTTAGTGCAGGCAGGGGCGTACACGCTAGGCCCGAGGCGTACACGCTAGGCCCTGTCAGCCGCGTTAGTTAGTGCAGGCAAGGGCGTACACGCTAGGCCCGAGGCCCTGTCAGCCGCTGCATAGGACGAGCGCGGCGCGCACAATGGTGCAAGGTCATGGGTAACGCCGCCTGACCTTGGCACGTGTCCGATGTTGCTGCCGCCCGCCCGGGGGGTTGCTACCATGCAGGGCACGGCAGCGCTGGAGCGGTACCCGGGCGTGGGCCCCGTGGAGGACCGGGTGGATGACTGGCTGGAGCCCTGCATTGCGGTGGTGACGGTGTCGGGCACGATCGTGCAGGGGCCCGTGCCACCTGGCAGCCTCGCAGCCTCGCAGCCAACAACCAGCAGCAGCAGCAGCAGCAACAGCAGGTGCGTATGGCCTGTGGGCGTGGGCGTATGTGCGGGTGTAGCAACAGGAGCGTATGGCTCGTGGGAGTTATTGCGCAGTGCAGCACACATACACCGAGTGCGCAGAGCTCGGGTTACGCCATGACCTGCTGACCTTCTGCTGTGCCTGGCTCGCAAGCAACTGCCTGAGCGAGTGCCTACCTTTTGCCCCTCCTCGGCGCCGCACGCCAGCAGGTCGTGGACGCGGCCAAGCTGGTCGCTGACCTCCGCATGATGATGGACGACCACCTGGGTAGGGGTGTGTTGTGGAGCTCCGAAGTGGATTTAAGTGGATGGCAATGCACTGCTCTGGTCGCTGGCGGTCCTCGCAATGTGGCCACATCCTCTCACCGCTTCCCTACCAACCCCTCCTTGGTGTGTTTGGTGTCGCAGTGCGGGCGGTGGTGGTGCGGGTTAACAGCCCGGGCGGCTCGGCGCTGGCCTCAGACTCCATCCGCCGCGAGCTTCAGCGCCTCAAGACATTAGGCAAGACCGTGGTGGTCAGGTGCGTGGGCATGAGCTGTGGGCATATTGACCTCCACAAAGCGTGCCCACACAACCTCCCCCAAACACCCTCCACGCAGCATGGGCGACGTGGCGGCTGGCGGGGCCTACTACATCGCGTCGGCTGCAAACGCGGTAGTGGCGCAGCCGGGCACCGTCACAGGCGGCATCGGGGCGGCGGAGAACAAGACCGTCACGGTGCGCGGGTAACATGTGTGCAGGCAGGCAGGCAGGGAGCGAGGGTTGGGCGCCGTGCGATTCGCGAAATCCCACTACTGTACGCCACAGCCTAGTAACGATGCGTTTCCTCAACCTCACTCTCGCGGACATTGTAGCGTTGACCTTTTCCTAGTATGCTGCTGCTGGTCCATTCCACGCGCCTGTAATTGTGCTCCGCCGCTACTGAACCTTGGCGGCTCTTGTGCTGCCCTGCCACATCAGCAGGCGGCGCCGCTGAAACACGTGCAAGATGAGCTTGTAGGACAGGTGTGTTCTGGGAGCGTTTGTGGGTAATGACTCGTGCGGTGCCCGACCATAGCAGGCGTGAAATACCAGCACTGACCTATATCCGCCCGCCCTGACCCGTGCTCCTGTGTGTGCGACACCGTAGGTGGCCAAGAGCCGCGGGCGGGCGATGTGGGAGATGCAGCAGCTGGCCCACGGCCGCGTGTACACGGGGCGGCAGGCGTACGACATCGGCCTGGTGGACCAGCTGGGGGGGCTGGAGGAGGCGATCAGGTGGGGGGGGGGGGTGCAGGGGCAGGGGCAGGGCGTAGGGTGCAAGGGCATAGTAGCCCACGACGTCTGAAGAGCGAGGTCTTATGGGCCGCGCGTTGTGCCAGATGCGAGCGGGGAGGTGCGAGGCAGCTGTCACGACCTGCTTACACGCGCCCAACAACCATAATACACACACACACACACACACACACACACACACACACGTGTCCTTGGCCCGCACGTACGTCCGCTCGCAGCCACGCCAAGGCTCTGGCAGATCTGGACGAGGACGTGTCGGTGTACGAGCACCCGCTGCGCCGCCTGCCGCTGGAGCTGACCCTCTTCAAGCGGTCGGGCATAGTGGCCGGCGCCGCCGGGGACGGCAGCATCAGCAGCGACTTGCGCTCTGCCATTGTGAGCGGGCTGGCGGAGATGGGCGCGGTGATGGTCCTGGCGGCGGCCGCAGTGGGGCTGCCGGTCTCGGCGGGCGGCCGATTCGCGGCAGCGGTCGGTGGCGGTGGGCCGGGTGGCGCCGACGGGCGGGGGGCGGCGCAGTTGGGGCCGGCGGGGCCGAGGCCGGCGCTGCCGCAGCTGGGCGGGGAGCCGCATTACATGTACTCTACGGACGCGGCGACGCTGGTGACACAGGTGTAGGTGTCGGTTGTGAGAGTGCAGCTAGATTGGGCGTAGACTTGGGTGCAGTTTGGTTTGCGGGGTACGTTTCCTAAGTCGACACGCGCGTAGGAACTGGTTTCATGATATTTGGATCGCTATGCTCTCTGGTGGCTCAGCCCATTCAGATGCACATGTATAGTGGGCTGTGCAGGAGTGGTTAACCAGGAGTGGTTAACGGCCTCATGCATGCAGGGGTGTGCGACAGGTACCGTCATGTCCGTAAGACAGCTAGTGTGTGGCCGCCCCTCTGACTGGGTACTCTTGGATTGAGTGAGCCTTTTGGACGCCAACGGCATGTGTACGAGGAGCAGCGGTAAACACTTCTCTAGCGGTAATCCTCCATTTACACTGTCATAGGCTCACAGCAAGGCCTTTTCGCCGCTGCCAGGTGCCAACTGTGATATAATATGTGCGGCATGTGGACCTTCGCTGCATCTCAAACTCGGGAGTGTGTGCACTACTGGCCAACCCGAGTCCTTATCCTGGCCCGCACTTGTGGCACCCGCACAGCAATCTGCACCCCATTCCACACAGAAACGCATAGGAACAACCCATTGTACTCGTCCGGGCAACCTATCGCATGTCCCTGCCCCAGCCCATAACCACACACAAAACACAACCAAAGAACGCTTGCTGGCCATCACCCCCACAATGTCCACCCTCCGTAATCTGTGCCACGGCTTACCGTCTGCCTGCCCGACCTGTTCCCGGAAGCAGCACCCTGATGTTCACCGGGAGCCGCCCCCGGTGCAAGAGCGCCCCATCAAGTATTCATACCCGCCCACCCAGCCACCCATCCACCCACCCACCCACCCACCCAGCTGCGCACCGGCCATTGCAGCCCTGCGTGCCCCGCGCCGCTGCATAACCCCGTGTCCGCACTCCCCGCCCTGCCACTGGCGCGCTCCCTACGCCTTGACGCCGGCTCCGTGGATGAAGCGCGCGCTGTCCACCGTGTACACCTCCTTCTCCTCCTGCAGCGCCACCCGCACCATCTTGTTCAGGTGGCGCAGGCCCTGGAACGTGACGCCGTCCAGGAAGTGCAGCGGCACGCCGTCCAGCCGGGCGCCTATCCGCGAGTCCAGCTCCTCGGGGCTGAGCGGAGCCTGCGGGGCAAGGCGGGGCAAGGCGAGGGGGAGGGTCATGGAGGGAAGGTGCGTGTGTGGGGTGGAGGCGGGGGAGGGGAGCGGGGAGGGGCTGGAGCAACCTCTGCCAGCGGGCAGGTCCCAGGCAGGTACCGTATCGGCCCCACGCACAGCTAGCGGCCGCCTTCACCGCGAGCATTGAGCCATGGACGGAGCACGCCCGGGCTGCCCTCGGGGCCCTCCTGGCCTCGCCCTTCCAAACCCGGCGGCCATACGCCCTGACACCAACCCAACCATCCACAAACCCTGACCTACGATAAACGTGCAGGTTCCCGCAAGTTCGCGGTGCAGCCCAACAACGCATTTACTTGGGTTTGGTTCTATTCACCCGCCCAGCCGCCCAGCCCGCCCACCTGCGCGGCGTCGCTGAAGGCCATGTTGTAGCCCCAGATGTCGCAGAAGGAGGGGATGTGCTGCGCGTACGGCACCACCACCGGGAACACGGAGCGCACGGTGGAGTGGATGGCGGTGAACACCTCCTTGCACGACAGGAAGCCCGCCGGACCCGACTGCGTGATGAAGATGCCACCCGGCGCCAGCTTCTTCAGCACCACGTTGCGGTAAAACTCCTGCGCGGCAGCAAGCAGCAGCAGCGGCGGCAGGTGGATGCAGCGGGCACTGGCCGGCCCCCCATGTGCGGTGGCGTTGACTCCGTTGCCCCCCCCCCAGCTGCACGGTGTGTGACTGCCCCCCCCCCCAGCCCCCTCGGCCCCACCTGCGTGTACAGCTGGTAGCAGGGCCCGCCGTCCAGCGGGTCCGCCAGGTCGCCGATCACCACGTCGAACGAGCCGTCGGGCGCCTGCTCCAGCTGCGTGCGCGCGTCGTCGTTGATGAGCGTGAGGCGCGGGTCGGCGAAGGCCTGGGTGTTGCGCTCCAGGTGCTTGGAGCAGAAGTCCGTCACCACCTGGGTGTGTGCGGGCGATTGGCGGATTGTGGTAAGGTGTGTTGAACAACGACACGGCAACAAAACCCGCCCATGTGTGGTAAACGTTTCAAGGGAAGGGTTGACATTGAAACACACACACAGACACAAACAACACATACACTGCGTGTGGCCTTCCTTGTGCTCTCCTGTATCACACACACCTTGTCAATGTCCACCATGACCACCTGCTCCACTGTCTTGTGGCGCAGCACCTCACGAGCGGTGGCGCCCTCGCCGCCTGGTGGAGCAGCAGGGACCCGGCGGTTTGGCGATGTTGGGTGGGTTCGAATGGACAGGGACATCGCACCCGGGAGGCGCATGCAAATGCTGCCAGCAATCGCCAACACGTGCCCATGGGTTCAGGCCAAGCAGAGCGGCCCCGCTGCCCCTCTTGGCAGTCTAGCCCGGCCGCTACAGTGCTCTCCGGCCCCCGCCCTGCCCTCCGGCCCCCGCCCTGCCCTCCGGCCCCCGCCATGCCCTCCGGTCCCCGCCCTGCCCTCCAGCCCCCGGCCTCACCGCCCATGATGTAGACGCGCTTGGGGCAGGCGTGGTGCAGCAGCGGCGGGTGCACCAGCAGCTCGTGGTACACCTGCTCGTCCGCCTCCGTGCTCTGCATCTTGCCGTCCAGCAGCAGCACCTGCACAGCGCGGGGAGGTGGGGGCGGTGCGGTGGGAGGCAGGAGGTGGGAGGGTCCAGAGGCAAGTTCGTGGGATGCTTTGCTCCTGGCGCCACACTCCATGGCATGCCATGCCGCCCCACTCCGCGCGCTCACGTCCACGCTCCTGCCTCACCACGCTGCTTCCCCCTGCTCCCACTCCGGCATGCACCCGCCTAGCACTTCGCCTCCAGCGCATGCACCGCGGTGGCTCGCTAGTACCCCCACCACACCCAACACGTCTCACAGCACGGCCACGACGCCGCAGCCGGCAAACCTTCTCGCTGTATCTGGCGCTCTGCTTGTCTTTCATAACCTTGCAACCCCCTCCTTTGGGCTTGGTACAGACTACGGTACCCCGACTTGGGCATTTCCCCGCCTCCGCCCCATGATGACCGGCCGCCCCGACACTGCGTGGCTATGTTCTATGGGAGATAGGAGGTACTGATGCTGGCACTGCATCGCACGCCACGCCACGCTACCCGCAGCGCCCGATGATAGTGAGCCGGAATAACGCCCATGCCATTGCTTCTCCTGCTCTCATGCACACACGTCCCATCCATAACCGCGTCTCCATTCACATGCGCCGTGGCGGCTCGTCATCCTTCCCCCCACATACATGTCTCACGTCACGGCCACGTCACAGGCGCCGACCGCCTGCTAGCCGCCTGCCAGCCCGCCTCTGCCTCCACCCGCCACTCCGCCGACACCCTGGCCAGTACTGGTAGGCGCCAACGCGCCCCCATCAGGTGACTCCCACGGGTGGCTCCCTGTCTTCAACCTCCCTTGTCCCCTCCTATTGCCGTCGTTTGCCCGCCGCGTCTTCCGCGACCCCTCTCACCTTGCCCCAGGTGGGCGTGTCCACCAGGTCAATCTCCTGGAACTCGGACCGGCCGCTGAACAGCACCTCACTCACGCGGTACGACCAGCGGTAGTCATCTCCCAGGTCCTCCTCCAGCTGCAGGGAGGCAGGGAGGCGAGGGAGGGCGAGGGAGGGCAGGATGTGAGGGGCATGGAGGGGCAGAGGGGGAGGCGTTGTGTATGGCGGGCCGCTTTGGCGCTCCACGGCAGGCGCAGCAGGCCGACGCGCCGCGTCAACCTTGGTAACCGGTGGCCATTACGCGTCCGCTTCCTTTTAAGAAACATGTAATCCCGCAAGCACAGCTCCAACCCTGACTAGGCTTTGCCACGGAGGCAGGCCCGCCCTCGCCCGGCGGCTATTTCTAGGCTGCGGTTAGACCTAGCGGTGCGCTCACCCATAATCGCTTGGCGTAGTTGGCCATTATGTACAAGGCGTAGAAACAAACGGTAACTTTTGGGCGGCGGCCTAAACCACTTTGTACCAGCGCCGCGAGGCCTTCTGCTAGTCAGCTGTGAAACAGTAAGTTTACTCAACAACACGGAAATGTTAGAAATAAGGTAATTATGGGAAATTCGCCGAGGAAGAAACCGCGGACCATGCATGAATACAGACTGCACAACGTCTTTGTGTTCATTACTGCAGGGCGCATACACAATTGCCGCTCACGCTTGATTTATTGCTGGTTCTTAAAACGCATGCGCTTCAAGCGCAACAGCTCTACAAACCATTGCTGCGGTCCCTGTCGATTCTGCGCTGTTGGCCTGAAGGAATGCGCCTATTCGCAAACACGCGTGGATGCGCAAGCGCGACACATGAACGGAGCCGATGCATTCTTGTCGGCTCGACGCGGTTTATTGGTGGTGGCGCTCCTCGCGTTGCGCACCAATCGTCACTGGAGCAGTCGAAGCCTTGCTTAATTTCGCGGCGCGGCAGGCCAGGCTTTCAACTGGTATGTTATTAAGCATGAACGGCCGTGCGGGACTGGACCGGCTAACGTCCCTAGAGCCGGCCGCTGAACATCCAGAATGTTTGGGAGCTGGCTGGGAGCACCACTCGCAGTGACATAATGCTTGTCAATTAAGAAGCGGTGTCCTGCAGGCTGCGGTCCAAGCGAGCGCTGCGGGCGACACGGCACAGGTTGCCACGCCCAGCACTGGTGCGCCAGGCGCCGAGTGGCTGCCTGCCTCCCTGGAGGCGCAGCTGGCGCCCATCACGTCGGCGCCTGACGCCAAGGAGGCCCTCAGGCAAGTGTGAAGTGCGGCTGGCGGCGTGGCGCGTTGCCGCCCGCACACCAGCGGAGCAGGGCGCGCGCGGTGTGCATGAGGGGTGCAGCGGGGTCGCTGTTTGGCCGCTACGTCTGTTGCTGCGGGGATGCGGGGCGGTGCCGCCGGAGCCTAGGGTGCCCCTGCGGCAGGTGACACAGACAGGGGGGGTAGCTGTCGCGGCAGCTCAGGGGTGTGTGTGGCGAGACCTGCCCGCCCGCAGTTGGCCCGCCCTCATCACCCTGGTGCCGCCTGCCCCCCGGCCTGACTGCCCCCCCGCTGCCCTCCTGCTGCCCACCCCACCCCACCCCCTGCACGCCCTCGCACACGCCCCTCCCAGGCGGCTGCTGGACGCGGGCAGTGGCCTGGCCCCGCTGCCGGCCGCCGCCCGCACCGCCTCCAACCGGGTCATGGGCTGCACGGCGCAGGTGTGGCTGGCGGCTGAGACGGACGCGGCCGGCCGCATGGCCTTCCAGGTGGGCCGGGCGGGCGGGCGGGAGGCGGCCGTGGGCGCTGTGGGCAGACGGAGGGGGGAGGCGGGGGGAGGAGGCGGGGAGTTGCATGGTGGGTCTGTGTGCAAGTGACCAGAGCTGAACCGGAGATGTGATACCGGGGGGTGGGGTGTGTTGTGGGGGTCGCCGGGCTGGCTGTCCCGGCCCGGGTGCAGGTGGGGGCGGGTGAGGCCGGAGGCGAGGTGGAGGGCAACACGGAGCGGCTGCAGACCTGTGGGCGGCTGGTGGGCGGCAGCGGACCGCTCGCTGACCGCCCTCGGGCCGAACCCACCCAGCTCGGAAGGGGCGAGCCTGCACGACACCGCACGGGCGCTGCGTGCGGCTGGTCCGGACAGGGGACTGGACGGAGGACGCACGGGCGCATGTGCACGTGTGTCAGTGACGCAGCACGTGCAAGGGCACCGCACACACCAGGCGCTGCCGGCTGGGGCGCGTACCATACACCCCAACGCGTCGGTTCTGGGTCCTATTCCATTGGGCTCGGGCATGTGACCCCAACGCGCCACTCCGCACGTCCACACGCGCAGGGCTGGAGCGACAGTGAGGTCAGTCGCGGGCTGGTGGCGCTGCTGGTGCGCGGGCTGAGCGGCTGCACGCCCGAGGAGGTCATGCAGGTGTGTGTGCGTGCGCAGAGAGCACAAGAAGGAAGGAAACAGGAATGACTGTGCGTGTGCATAGATCCGGATTCGTGCCTTGCGTTTGGGCGTGTGAGGGATAGGGCTCAAGGGCTGACAGGTGTTGGGGGGCGGCTGAGGGCTGCGCTACCCCTGCAGCTGTGCAGCGACACACGCCGCGACCCGCACCCCTCCCCCCCTCCCCCCCAGGTGTCGGCGAGCCAGGTGCAGCAGCGGCTGTCGCGGGTGCTGGGGCGCTCCGTGCTGCCGCCGGGCCGCGCCAACGGACTGGGCAACATGCTGGAGAGCGCGCGCAAGCGGGCGGCGCTGGCGGCGGCGGCGGCGGCCGGGCGGCGGCTGGACGTGTTCCCCTCGCTGCTCATCACCGCAGACGCCCTCACGCCGCAGGTACTCGGGCGCGGGTGCACTGGGGCTAGGAACTGGGCGCCTGGGGGGGTAGCCATCCATGGGATGGTGTGTATCCTGGGGGGGGAGGGAAAGGGTGATTGTCCATGAAAGACCGAAGGACCAAAGCCCATCCCGAGTTACTCGAGGCCGGGGGGTATGTGGGGGGTGGGCGGACTGGGGGTGTGTTGGTGGGCGACCACGACACACGCGCCGGACCCGCACCCCGCCGCCCTGACTGGCGCTGGCGCCTGCGGGGCCGCTGTGCAGGGCGCCTTCGCGGAGGCCCAGGCGCGCTACCTGGCGCCGGATGCGGCCGCCGTGTCGCAGCTGGTGCGTGTGTGCCGCGACAAGCACATCGGCGTGGTGGCGCACTTCTACATGGACCCGCAGGTGCAGGTGAGCAGGCGGGGCGGCAGGCGGCGGCGCACACGGGGTGGGTGGGGGAGCGGCTGTCTGCACCATTCCCAGTGAGAAACTAGGGGCACAACGGAGGGAGGGGGTTAGGTAACCTTACATGCAAGACAGAGTGACGGAGGGAGGACAGGTGGGGGCAGGTCAGGCCGGGTCTGAATGGGGTCGGCTCGGGCGGGACGGGGCGGGCGTGGTCTACCTGTGAGCTTGGCTCCAGCGGCACACGCCACGACCGCTCAGCCCCGGAGCCCACCCCGCCGCCGTGCGCCACATACTCCACAACAAACTGTGCCTGGACCCCAAACCCCAACGCCCTGACGCGCGCAGGGCGTGTTGTCGGCTGCTGCGGAGGAGTGGCCGCACATCGCCATCAGTGACTCGCTGGTGATGGCGGACACGGCCGTGCGCATGGCGGAGGCGGGATGCACGTGAGGCGGGGCGAGGGGCGGCAGCAGGCACTCCAGGGGGGGAGAGGGGCGGCAGCAGGCACTCCAGGGGGGGAGGGAGGCGGCAGCGGGGGGGGGGGAAGAGGTTAGCCGTCCATGAACGACTTTGCGAGTATGCCTCGGGGCGCTGCGGGGGGAGGGGCGGGACGGGGAGGGGCGTGCGGAGGCGGCGGGGCGCGGCATGGTCGGTGGGGTGGCGGGCGCGGGTCACGGGCGGATGGTCACTGGTTCTGTTCCCCCGTCCTCACTGCCCCTTGCCCCTCCGACTGGCCCCCCGCAGCACCATCTGTGTGCTGGGTGTGGACTTCATGAGTGAGAACGTGCGCGCCATCCTGGATGAGGCGGGGCACAGCGCAGTGCAGGTGGGGCCGGTGGGGGGGGGGGGAGGGGGGGGGGCAGGGGGGGCAAGGTCCATGGACAAGGGAAGGACAGGGACAAGAGGAGTACGGGAGGGCTGGAGGACAGGGCAGCAGAGGGGAACAGAGGCGAACAGGGGGGCAAGTTCCGGAGGGTGTGTGTGGAGCGAGCGAAAGGTGCAGGGCGGGAAGAGCGATGGCAGAGACGCATGGACATGCGCTAGGTTCCGGCCTCCCAGGTTTCAACACCGCCCGCCTCAACCCCATACCCTCTGCTGCCGCTGCCGCTGCCCCCCCCCCCCTCAGGTGTACCGGCTGGCTGAGTCGGACATTGGCTGCTCGCTGGCCGAGGCGGCGGAGAGCGACTCCTACAGCCGCTACCTGCAGCAGGCCGCACACACACCCAACAGGTGGGGCCAGGGGTGGGGGGGTGCGCGCGTGTGCGTGTGTGTGTATGGAGGCGGTCCACTCAGCCCCATG